>NW_026991709.1:3710708-4073056 GCF_029215605.1 Mirounga angustirostris | reverse complement strand
GGGAACTTCTGATTATTTTCAAACACAATGACTTAGAACATGACAGTTTTTCTCTTTGTCATTTTTATTACAGTAGACATTGTGTAATGAAGTTTTCACTGTAGAGAAATTAGAAAACATTAAAGTATCAAAATAACATGCCCCAATTCTACCACTCATCAATGACCATTATAAGTCATTTGGTTTCTATTTCTATGCAATTAGTTAAAATAGGATCACATTCTGCACTTTTTAATCTGTTTAGTTCACTGATGAAAATATCATAGGACAGTCTTTTTAAAATAATTAATAATTCCATATTTATCAACCGAGCACCTATTATGTACTCAGCATGTGAGATACTGGGCACAGAATGGGGGGACAGATGTGCTCTCCCCAAACTTAGTTTAGCGGAGGAGATAGTCATTCATGAAGGACCATGCCGTATGTTGTGACAAACTGTGATCATTATGTGCAGGAAGCACAGAGGGTATGATAAGAGGCTGGGGTAATTTGGAGGGTCAAAGAGGTTCCCTGTGAGGAAGGGAATGTTGTGGGACAGCGAGCTGGTCAAGACAGTGGTAATCTCCCACTTATCTTCACACCTCCGGTGCTGTGTCACCGACCTTGCTACAGTCTCAGTAGAGTTGAAAGCCCCCTTCTCTCTCCCTTGCTCCCTTTACTCCTCTTTATTGAGGGAGGAGCCTTGAGATCCATGAGTCGGGCTCCAAGCCTTCTTCACTGTGCGGTCCAGACTCCCTGTTCATGGGCCCCTGAACCTCTGTCCTATTATGCATTCTTCTCTTTTAGACATAGCTCCAGTGTCAGGTCCTTTTTCAACAGGGGAGAGGAGAGGGGTTTTCTGCTCTCATTACCACTTGCAGGAGGCTAAGATAAGCTTCTTCAATAAAATATGTGGTATAATAGTGAGGCCCTTTGATTGCAGGTGAGAGGAACATTCTTCCAACAGAGCCAGAGTCAGATTCATGCAGCAGTGACCAGCTGACTCTGCCATGTTAGCCTAATCTCGTAAGTGAGAGGTGGGCTTGGTTTCAGGCCCTCCAGTGCATGTCTGAATAGCACTTTTGGGAAAACCTGGCTCATTCTCTTACTAGATGTGTAACTTGAGCAGGTTGATGAAACTTTGCCAATCTCAGTTTTCTCACTGATGAAGTAGAGATGCTGACTGTGTTGTTGGTTTCTGTTGTTTTGTCTGCTAGGTGTCTCTTTCTCTGGGGAATGGTCCAACACCATCTGGTGCTGGAGGGGCTGCCATTCACCAGCCCCACATCTCTGTCCACAGGGCTGGACATGGAACTCACGCCTGGCCAACAATAGTGACGCACTCTCTTGACCACAGAGAGCAGCCCAAAGCTGGGAAAGTGACTTGAGTGAGGTCAGTTGGAATCCTTCTCTGGGGTCTTATTTATTCTAACGACAGAGGCCAACCCTGTCTTTCTCCTTGCATCAAGAACTAAAGGGAGCTGCTGAAGCCATGTTTCCTATTACATAGGGCAAAGCCTGTCTGGAGTAGGAGAGAATAAACCAAAGAGAGCCAAACGTAAGTGGGGGGAGGAGAGGGAAGAGAGGGGGAGGGGTACCAGGGTCATATCACTCCAGGAGAGACCCTCTCCCTTGTCATCATCCCCAAGGCCACAATTACCTCCAGACTTCCCTCTTAATGTGTTTCTTCAAATTTTCTTTTTTGTTGGTATTAGTTTTGGTTGGGTTTCTAGCACTGGAAACTAGAACTAAAAAAAGTCCTGGCTAGATAAAATATCTGCTTTATAGAGTTGTGAGCATTAAATTAATTGCTGTATTTGTTAAGTGCTTAATTAGCACAGTATCTGAAGAACGGCAAGGACTTAACAACTTATGGTTAATAGTATTGGTGGGACTTGTCTTCTTCCTTGAACCTGAGCAGTAAAGTGTCATCTGTGGCTTTCAGCAGCATCAGCAGCATCTGGGAGCCTGTTAGAAATGCTAAATCTCGGTCCTTGTATGTGATCTTCTCAATCAGAATGTGCATTTGGCAAGGTCCACACCTGAGTTGTCTACAAACTACACTCTAGAAAGCACTGGCCTGGTCATGGTGATGACTTTTTAGATATACCACCAAAGGTGTGATCCATGTAATAAAGAATCAATAAGCTGGACTTTATTAAATTGAGAACTTCGGTCTGTGAAAGGTAGTATCAGGTTAGAGGACAAGCCACAGACTGGGGAGAAAATATTTGCAAAGACATCTCTGACTGTTATCCAAAATATACAAAGAGCCCTTTGAGTAAGAAAGACAAGAAATAACAAGTGTTGGCAAGGATAGGGCGAAAAAGGAACCCTCGTGCACTGCTGGTGGGAAAGCAAGCTGGTGCAGCCACATTGCAGAACAGTATGAAAGCTCCTCAAAAAATTAAAAATAGAATTGTCATATGATCAAAATTTTTTGCCATAAATTCCACTACTCGGTATTTACCCAAAGAAAATTAAAACACTAATTCAAAAAGATATATGTACCCCTGTGTTTACTGCAGCATTATTTACAATAACCAAGATATGGAAACAACCCAATAGATGAAAGGATAAAGAAGATGTGGTGCATATATACAATGGAATATTACTCAGCCATAAAAAAGAATGAGATCTTGTCACTTACACAACATGGATGGACCTAGAGGGTATTTGCTAAGTGAAATAAGTCAGACAAAGACAAATACCATATGATTTTATTCATGTGTATTTTGATTTAAGAAACAAAACAAACAGAAAAAAGAGACAAACAAACAAACGAAAACCAGACTCTTAAATACAAAGAATAAACTGATGGTTGCCAGACGCGAGGTTTGTGTGCTTGTGGGGGCGGTAGGCAAAATAGATAAAGGGGATTAATAGCACACTTACTGTGAGGAGCACTGAACAATGTACAGAATTGTTGAATCAATATATTGTACACCTGAGACTAATATAACACTATACTTCGATTAAAAAACTTTTTAAAATTAAAAAATGACATTCTCTTCTGGAAAAAAATGACATCTTGCTCTCTTTTATGTACATATATATGTGTATATATATATGTATATATATATACATACACACATGTATATTTCAACAATGAAAAAATTTTAAAGTTCAACAATAAGAAAACAAATGACTTGATTAAAAAATGGGGCCAAAGATCTTAACAGATATTTCACCAAAGTAAATCTGCAGATGGCAAATATGTATAGGAAAAGATGCTCCACATCATATGCCTTCAGGGAAATGGAAGTAAAGGCAATAGTGAAAGGGGGCGCCTGCGTGGCTCAGTCAATTGAGCGAGTGACTTCGGCTCAAGTCATGATCTTGGGGTCCTGGGATGGAGCCCCACATTGGGCTTCCCACTCAGCAGGGATTCTGCTTGTCCCTGTACCCCCTCTTCCCCCTCCCCTCACTCATGCCCTCTCTCTCTGAAAAAATAAATAGAATCTTTAAAAAAAGACAATAGTGAGATAGCACTATATGCTTATTAGAATGTCAAAAACCCAGAACGCTGTCAACACCAAATGCTGTTGAGGATGTGGAGCAAGAGGAACTCTCACTCTTTGGGGTGGGAATGCGAAATGATATAGCCACTCTGGAAGACAGTTGGTGGTGTTTTTTTGTTGTTGTTCATTTTGTTTTTATAACACTAAACATACTGTTACTATAGGATCCAGCATTCTTTTTTTAAATTAACATATAATATATTATTTGTTTCAGGGGTACAGGTCTGTGGTTCATCAGTCTTACACGATTCACAGTGTTCACCATAGCACATACCCTCCCCAATGTCCATCACCCAGCCGCCCCATCCCTCCCACCCCCCTCCACTCCAGCAACCCTCAGTTTGTTTCCTGAGATTAAGAGTCTCTTTTGGTTTGTCTCCCTCTCTGGTTTCATCTTGTTTCATTTTTCCCTCCCTTCCCCTATGAGCCTCTGTCTTGTTTCTCAAGTTCCTCATATCAGTGAGATCGTACAATAATTGTCGTTCTCTGACTGACTTATTTGGCTTAGCATAATACGCTCTAGTTCCATCCACATTGTTGCAAATGGCAAGATTTCATTTTTTGATGGCTGCATAATATTACATTGTATATACATCACAAATCTTCTTTATCCATTCATCTGTTGATGGACATCTAGGCTCTTTCCATAGTTTGGCTATTGTGGACATTCCTGCTATAAACATTGAGGTGCATGTGCCCCTTCGGATCACTACATTTGTATCTTTGGGGTAAATACCCAGTAGTGCAATTGCTGGGTCAATACGGTAGCTCTCTTTTCAACTTTTTTTTTTCCATGCAGAACGTGCCCTCTTTAATACCCATCACCAGGCTAACCCATCCCCTCACCTCCTCCCCTCTAGAACCCTCAGTTTGTTTCTCAGAGTCCATCGTCTCTCATGGTTCGTCTCCCGCTCTGATTTCCCCCCCTTCATTCTTCTCCTCCTGCTATCTTCTTCTTCTCTCTCTTTTTTTAAAAACATATAATGTATTATTTGTTTCAGAGGTACAGGCCTGTGATTCAACACTCTTACACAATTCACAGTGCTCACCATAGTATTGAACAAGGGAGTAATAAGAGGTGCCCCGGTAAATTCCTGAGTTCAAAGATAGACCTTCTTGCCCATGGTACTGGAATAACAACTCAACTTGTCTCTGGTAATCAGGATTGGTCACAGTAGCCAGGGACTCCTTTTCCATCTGCTGGTTTAGTAGCATAAGGAGTCCCAAAGGGCCAGGGTGCAATCTCAGCTTCTAATGCATCAGAACTACTACTATGTTTTGTGGCAGATGCCTTCTTCCCTTGGACACTAGGACCTCCAAACCCATCAGGTCAAGATGGTAGGATGAGAAGCAAACATAATTTGGTAAAATAGTGAGGGGGCTACTCCCCCCCATCACCCCATTGTCTACTGGCTATGCGTTCCATACATTGTATCTATGGCACCAATGGCACATGTATTGGTTGCCAGTTTAGGGCATTTACCACATCCCATAAGAGAGAACCCCGACCTCACAGTGACTGCTTCCCAGCTGGTACCATGACAGAGCTTTCAGAAGACCATCCCACCTTTCCACCTAGGCAGCTGCTTCCTGGTAATGGGACATATGGTAAGATCAGTGAATTCCATTGGCACGAGCCCATTGTCACTCTTAGTTTACCACAGATTTGACCCCTGCTCAGTAGGACACAATGACATGGGTAAGGGAGAAATTGTTGAAGCAACGAGGCTTGATGGAAGAAGTTCAGTGAACTGCATCTACTACAAATTGGCCTCCTGGTTCCCTAAGACTGGTTCTCTGCAGGGGAGAGTGGCTTTGATAAGACATAAATACCTTCACATTCTGTGCCCATTCATTGAGGCCCATATATATATACTTCTTCCTAGACCCCATTATTATCAATTTTCTAATCCTGATGGCATGAATCAGGGCATATCTGTAACTCAGCCCATTTGTTCCTTCCACATTACAAAGAAAATTTAAAACACTACCCACATACTTGCCCACGGGGGGGATGTCCCTTCACCACCACCTTTTCGGTACAACTTCTGTCTGGTATAAACAAATCAGGCTCTTGACTTTTCTTCCTTCATTAGCTGGTCATAAGAAATTCCTATTAAGCCATAAACATGTGTTGATGGATAAAAGGCAGAGCAGTAGAATCAATAAACGTCTGGCCAACTTCCTAGTGCAGTTTACTTGGAACTTCCATTCTGTTTCAACCCCAAGTCCTATTTACCTGTGCTAGATTTTCATACTAATGGCCCCCAGTGGATCATGTCTCTGGGTATCCAAGCCCTCTCATACTGACTGTGCTTGGACAAGTGACTTGCACTGGTTAATGGGGCATCAGCAAATATGATAAATGTTTGTGTACTGGAATTAATCCTCTTGGAACACTGTCCTGAGACTGTGTGTGAGGAAACCATGTCTGGCTTCCCTGAGCACGAAAGACCACAGTGAGACCTGCATTTCTCAACTGTCTCCATTGAGACCAGTCCCCAGCTGGCCCTTCAGCTTAAAAATAAGGAAAAACCAGCATGAGAACCAATCATAAGAAGTCAACAGAATCATAAAAAATATTAAACTACTGTGTTAGTTTTGTTTGTTTTGATTGAAGCCTCAGGTTCTGGGGTGATTGTTATTCAGCAATGGATAACTGAGAGAAAAATCAGTACCTAGTAGTGGGGGGCTTCGGTAATAAAAACGTAAAACATGAAGGATTGACTTTAGGGCCAGGCAGTGAACACAGGCTGGGAGGTAAGGAAACTGCCATTGGAGACTGGGAAGCATGCAATTGAAGGCTTATAGTAGGAAGGCAATTTGCAAAGCTGTCACCAGTAATAGCTTGGGAGATACAAAATGTACCTAAACTTAAGGATCTTGCTAAGGAGATTTCCAAGCAGAATTTTGAAAATACCCATGGCTTCTTATAGCTGTATATAATAAGGAACTATTTAATAAGAGAGTAAACTGTTCCATCTGTAAGCAGAATTTAGGGGAAATTCAAGAGACAGAACCTGCTGGTTGGAAAAGGAAACAGTTTCTCATCTCTAGTTTTCCTATCAGCAAATGAATCTCAAACTAAGCAATAGTCACAAGGCAGAGATCTAATGAAGGATATGATTGTAGGACCTCTGAAAGTTTTTTTTTTATTATTATGTTATGTTAATCACCATACCTTACATCATTAGTTTTTGATGTAGTGTTCCATGATTCATTGTTTGCGTATAACACCCAGTACTCCATGCAGAACGTGCCCTCTTTAATACCTATCACCAGGCTAATCCATCCTCCCACCCCCTCCCCTCTAGAACCCTCAGTTTGTTTTTCAGAGTCCATTGTCTCTCATGGTTCATCTCCCCCTCCGATTCCCCCCCTTCATTCTTCCTCTCCTGCTATCTTCTTCTTCTTCTTCTTCTTCTTTTTTTAACATATCATGTATTATTTGTTTCAGAGATACAGGTCTGTGATTCATCAGTCTTAAACGATTCACAGCGCTCACCACAGCACATACCCTCCCCAATGTCTATCACCCAGCCGCCCCATCCCTCCCACCCCCCACCACTCCAGCAACCCTCAGTTTGTTTCCTGAGATTAAGAATTCCTCATATAAGTGGGACCTCTGAAAGTTTTAAGATGGTGCTTAGTTACTTCAGCTGAAAGAAGGGCTTTTTAAGTATCTTAAGGGCATAATCCTCCAGCGGTTGTACGTGAAGCTCAAAGTAGAGAGGGATCAGTCTTGAAAGAAATTATGGTTTTAGCTTGGGGTATAGAGTGAATCACACTATTGAATCACTATAGAAATCTTATGAAGTGTTTTTTATATATATAAATATATTATTTATTTATTTGTCAGAGAAAGAGAGAGAGAGAGCAAGCACAAGCAGGGTGAGCTGGCAGAGGGAGAAGCAGGCTCCCCATTGAGCAGGGAGCCCGATGCAGGGCTCAATCCCAGGGCCATGGGATCATGACCGGAGCCGAAGGCAGATGCTTAACCGACTGAGCCACCCAGATGTCCCGCTCATAATGTTTTTAAAGGGTTTTGCCCGCTTGAACTAAATGAGACAGAGTCAATTCAAAATGCAAAGAGGCTCTGAATCCCCCAGCTTTCTATGGCAGGAAACAGGCTGAGTTATTCATGTCCAAACATGAGACATTTCTTATGGGGGGAGACAATGATCTCTGAGAGGACAAAGCTAAGATTCCCTGAGAAAGACAGGAATGATGAAGAATTGCCAGGGAGTAGAACTGGGTTTTAATCATGGAATATTTCTTAACCTTAGGAAGTCCTGACATGTTTCTGGATGTATTTCAGAATCACTGTGGACCAATGACTGTTAGATGTCTCTCCTTACTACTCTTCACTACTTCATACCTATGGCTTCATGGGGAATTCCACATGTTCAGTCTTCCACAGCCTCTCCACCTCACCCTCCAACCCAGTGATTCTTGGGTTTCCCATATGCAAAATATATTCGCCCCTTCCAGGACTCCTAAAGTTTCATCCAATCATGTCACCAGCCTAGAGGCCCATGATCTCTTTATCTGCATTAAATTCAGATATAGACAAGCAAGTATAGTCTGCAACTTGATCTGGTATCACCCTAAACAGACCCCTCCCTGAGGTCTATCCTTGGGGGCCTAAGCATCCCCATCAGCCTATCTGGAACCTGGAAGTTTGAGGAGCAATACTAGCATCTCGCTAATACTAAACCCCAGGGTGAATGACGCAAGCTCAGGAAATGCACTAATGATAATAGGGTAATATCAACTAACATAGTAGTTTTGGCAACTTAAATGGGAAGATTCCTTATACCTTCCACTGGACCCATTACATATCTACCTGGTGCATTGTTACACCAATAGTCCCCAGTGAACCCTACTTGCCTTTGTGTGCCCAGGTAAAACCAGCGGAAAGGCACAGCAATGGGTAGCTGATACAGTGCCATTTGCGTTGTATTGTGAAATGCTGCTATGAACGCTGGGTTTTGGTTGGTTCAGTGGATCGGATAACACTCAGTGAGGGATGGTCTGAGTGGCATGGTCACTTGGTGATCCATGGTGGACATTCTGTCTTTACCAGAGCCCAAAATCAAGCAAAGAGTTGCTTGTCAAATGGAAATATTCTGTTAACAAAGGGAGCGTGTCTTTGGTCCTAAAGCCTAAGTGTATATGCTGTGACTCTCCTATGGGAACTTTCCAGTCTACATGGACTTCCCTGTTTGATAACTGTAACTACCCTGCAGAGTCCTTCCTCAAAGAACCTGACTGCCACCTCTCCATCAAGGGGCTCCAGGTCTACAGCTGACTTAGGTCTGGGAACTTGGCAAGAGGCTGTGAGTCCCCACAAGGGTAACTTGAGTTAGGACCAAACCCACCCTCCAGACTGGAGTTTTTCTGATTTTATAAGCAGAGCAGTAACCTTAGGAAGAAGCATCGACTTCATTTCTAGGGATGCCATCACTGGTCAGATCCCTGCAGGCCAAAGCATTGACCACCACCAAGTTCCTGAGGCTTATAATAGAATGGGAGTTCAGGTTATGGTTTCCAAGGCATTATTATTTCAATGTAAGTTTATGATTTATTTGATTTATATTGGATTTTTTGTTATTAATGGTCCCAGGAACTCTAGATAACCTGATGATCTCAGTTGAAACAGAAGGAATCTTGGAGTAACCAGTTCTTAATTATAAAATGACTAACTCTGTAGGCAAAAAGAGAGTTACAAATATCAGGAGACTTTAGGTAATTAATTCTATTATAGCAATGCTGGAAAAGCTGAGGTTTTGGGGGATATCAGATTCGCGCAACTACAAAAGCAGCTAGACTTTTCTCTTGGCAAGTCAGTCTTTACAAACGGCCTTGCTATTTGTTTCTTTATTTCTGTATTTATTTGTTTTTGCTTTGTTAAGCTTCATATCTCATAATAGAGGGGAATAGGATAAGTCTCCTGCTTCCTTTCTGTAAGCATGGTTCTTAACTCAGAGGGGGACACTAAAGGGTATTCAAACTGTAACTATTAACTAATAAACTCAGACAGATGAGAACACCTTGTAATAATGAAAATAATTTGGGGGCATATTTACTTCAAGGAAAATGAGAAGGAAACTCTCCACCCTCAAGTCTTTTACATAACTGTTTATAAGCCAAATAAAATATGAAGTAAATAGCTAGAGCATGAAGTGCCCAGTGGACTCAGGCTTGCATCATTAAATGACTTTCCCTCATCACTGGCTTGCAAGGATCCAGAAACTAGGACTAAGGCAAGTGTGTGTTTTGTTGTAATATCCCCACAATTGAAGGCTGCAGACTTCAGATTGTCGCCGTCACAGTGACTTGGTCTGACTGTCCAACTCCTGGAGGAAGCATAAAATGATCTTTCTACTTTTTATTTCTCTTCTGATTTATGTCTTTTTTCTTTAGACACTGACTTCACAGCCAGAAGTGTATGATTTTATTTGAAACGTTGTTAGCACAAACCAGTGGATTAACGGAAATGAGGAATACTAGTTTATATTTCTTTTTCCTTGAAATGAAACAAATCATACACTGTTCTATTACCTTTAATGACAGATTTGTTAGAACAGCAAAGAACTTAGAGCTATTATTCGGTCTATTGAAATATTCATGGTGTTTAGGGTGGAAAAAATATACTTGGAGGATGTGTTTTTAAGCAGCTCCGTGTTCCAGAGGTTATTTAAAAAAAGCAACACAGTTAAAAAACAAACAAACCACACAAATGTATCTGAAAGTTCCCCACCCCCTCAAGCAATTGACTACAATCTATGAAGCAATATTTTAAGGTGGAATTTAGGTGCTGTTATAATGTTATATTTTTAACTGAATTAATAAGGCACATCTTTTTCTTCTCTTCAATTAGGACTATGGAGAACCTAGGCCTTGGAGAAAAAGCCATTATTAGAAAGGTCCTTTTAGGGGGTATCTTGTGTGCTAAGGAGACAGCTGTATACGATGAATGGGGAGCTATTCTTAACTCTGCAAAACCCCAGATGGAAACCAACTTCGTGATTTCAGAGAAGGAAATCTTTCAGATTGCTAGAGAATTGCCTTCCTCACTGGGTGTTAGTGTTAGCTCTGAGAATGCGTGTTTGCCTCAGAGAAAAGGCTGTGTGCATGTGTGGGCTGGGGGGGCAGGTGGTATTGCTATAATAGATAAATATCTGATGGAAGCAAGTATGTCTGCAACTTGAGCTGGTACCACCCTAAACAGACCCCTCCCTCAGGTCTATCCTTGGGGGCCTAAGCACCCCCCATCGACCTCTCTGGAACCTGGAAGGTTGAGGAGCAATAGTAGCATCTGGCTAATACTAAACCCCAGGTGAATGACTCAAGCTCAGGAAATGCACTAATGATAAGAGAGGAATCGGTGGTCTGCCTGGCTCTTTGTGTTAGGTGAGTCCCTCTGGGTAGGGCTGATGTTCTTCACTAGGTGGGAGGAGATTCAAAAGGGAAAAGTCTGGCAAGAATTTTTGGAGGGAGGCACTTTTCTGACGGCAAATGAACCAGTTGGGGCTCACTTCTGATGTCACTGTTGTGAGCAAACCATATGTGCTTTCCCTGTGAATTCGAAAGAGTCTAATTTAGCCCCCTAACTTCCTCCTCTCCTCCCCATGTGTAGTATTTTCTTTTGCAAATTTTCCAGCGTTTCAATAGAGATTCATATGTGCTGACACAGCAGATGAAAGTGCCCTTTGATCAGCCAATCTACTTCCCACTCTCAACCCTTTATGAAAGAGAAAAGAGATCTTTTCTTTCCTGTGTCTTCATATGTCTGGGCTGGAATGCAGAAGGTTAAGGCTCAAATCCTCTTGAGCTGTCCATTGGAAAGCTGTCCCTGAGCACTGCAGGTTCACTTCTGTAGGCCACTGTACCTGAGACCAGGAGAATGATCTGCAATTGGAAACTGCTCCCTTCTCCTCCACAGATGTCAAAAGAGGTAGTACGGACCACCACAATAAAGCAAGTATCACAATGAAGTGACTCAAATTAATTTATTGGTTTCTTAGTGCATTTAAAAGTTATGTTTATATTCTACTGTAGTCTATTAAGGGAACAATAGTATTATTTCTAAAAAACAATGTACGTACCTTAATTTAAAAACAACTTAATGCTTAAAAATGCTAACCATCATCTAATTTTTCAGTGAGTTGTAATCACTGATCACAGATCACTATAACAAATATGATAAAAATGCAAAAGTTTGAAATATTGAGAAAATTACCAAAACGGGACAGGGAGACCTGAAGTGAGCAAATGCTGTTGGAAAAATGGTGCTGATAGAGTTGCTTGATATAGGGTTGCCATGAACCTTCAATTTGTGCAAAATGTAGTATCTGCAAAGTACAATAAAGCAAAGCAAAATAAAATGAGGTATGCCGGTATTATATTTTGAATTTGTCAATAAAACTTTTGTAGAAATTTGTTTTCTCTTATGTAAGTACCGACATAATACTTTTGATTTTTCCTCTTAACGTTAAGACACACAATATTTCTATCTAATTATTTGCAGAAAAAGTTGGGGGACTCCTGACTTAAATATATATATAGATGTATATCATGCTTATGAATTGGCATATTTAATATTTTTAATATGTCAAGTCTCCTCAAATTGATCCATGGATTCAATGCAAGTCCAAGGAAAATTTCAGCAGGAATTTTTGTAGAAATTGGCTCGTTGACAAATTAAAGGAACTAGGACACCCAAAACAATACTGAGAAAGAGGAAAAAAGATGGAGCCTGTATACAGCCTGATTTCAAGAATTAGTATAAAGCTATAGTAATCGAGACAATATGGTGTTGCCAGAGAAATGATGTATATGTTGATGAAACAGAATCCAGAATCCTGAAATAGACGACACATTTATGGCCAAAGAATTTTTTTATCCATTACATTTTTAATTTTAATTCCAGTATAGTTAAAAACAGTGTTGTATTAGTTTCAGGTGTACAATATAGTGATTCAACAATTCTGTACATTACTCAGTGCTCATCAAGAAAAGTGTACTTTTTAGTCCCCATCACCTATTTCCCCCATCGAGTCACCCACCTCCCCTATGGTGACCATCATTTTTCCTCTAGAGTTAAGAGTCTGTTTCTTGGCTTGTCTCTGTCTCCCTTTTTCCTTTGTTCATTTGTTTTGTTTCTTAAATGCCACATATGGGTGAAATCATATGGTATTTGTCTTTCTTTGACTGACTTATTGTGCTTAACATTATATTCTAGCTCTATTCCATGTTGTCACAAATGGCAAGATTTCATTCTATTTAATGGCTGAATAATATTCATATACATCCTACATCTTCTTTTTCCATTCATCTATTGATGGACACTTGGGCAGCTTCCATAATTTGGCTATTATAAATAATGCTGCTATAAACATAGGGGTGTATGTATCCCTTTGAATTAGTGTTTTTGCATTTTTGGGGTAAGTATCCAGTAGTGTGACTACTGGATCATAAGGTAGTTCTATTTTTAACTTTTTGAGGAACTTCCATACTGTTTTCCACAGTGGCTGCACCAGTTGGCATTTCCACCAACAGTGCATGAGGGTTCATTCTTCTCCACATCCTTGCCAACACTTACTGTTTTCTGTGTTTTTGATTTTAGTGATTCTGACAGGTATGAGGTGACATCTCATTGTAGTTTTGATTTCCACTTCCCTGATGATGAGTGATATTGAACATCTTTTCATGTGTCTGTTATGGCCAAATGATTTTGACAAAGATACAAAGGCAAGTCAATGAAGAAAGCAGTCTTGTCAACAGATGGGCATAGAATAACTGAATACTGCTGAGCAGAGTACCATGTGTTAGTTATCAATCCCAAGGGAGTAGGGTGCTGTGTTCCAGTTATCAATCCCACGGGAGGACTCAAATCATTTCTTCCCAGCATCTTGGTATCCGAGTTGCCAAGGAAAATACAAAGCAGTCAGTTACTGAGTGGAACAATGTTTTGCTTACCCAGAAGAGAGACTGAACGAGATTGGTTTCAATAGTGGGCTTCGGTCCCCTGGGGCCAGCAGGTCCTTGTGGACAACAAAGGGCAACCGGCCTGAATGCACCTCTTTTGTGCTGCAGTGGAAGGAACCCTGTCCCTTTCCCTCAGAAGGTAGATGTAGCAATGGGGTTGGTCAGGTGCCATATGATGCACACACTTTAAGCAGAGACAAGAGTACTTATTGAACCTGAAACAAGGAACGATATTCCCTTACAAGATGATAAGCCCAACACAGCCTGTGTGGACTCTTTAACTCCTGGTAAGGAAATGCTCCAGGTCCAAGGCCATTTGTATGCATCCAAGTGGGAGAAAGATTACCTTCACAAGACTGCCTTTCCCAACCTCTATCCATCTGTAAAAATATAAGCTTTGGCCTGTACCTTGTATCATATACAAAAATTAACTCAAAGTAATTTTACAGACTTAAATATGAACTCTGAAACTATAAAGCTTCTGGAAGAAAACAGAATAAAAAGTTTGTGACTTTGAATTAGATTAAAAAAAAACTAAATATGATCCCCAAAAGCATAAGAAGTGTAAAGAAAGTATTGATAAATTTGAATTCATTAAAATTAAAATATTTTGCCCTTGGAAAGTCTCTATTAACAAAATGAAAAGACAAGCCATAGGCTGGGAAAAGTTCTTATAAAATATATATATGCCACTTACTAATCTGGAGGGGTCTGCCTCCTTCTTTGATCTCTCCTTGCCTTCCTCATACAGGGGCCAGCCTGCAAACCAGCAATTATACACAGTAATACTTTGTGGTCACAATATAAGTTAGAAATCAAGAAGAGAAAGGGAGAGATCTGGGAAAGCCCCCCAAATGTGGAAATAATAAAATAAATAAATATATAAATATAACATAACAAAATTTGTAGGATGCAGCTAAAGTAGATCTCAGGGAGAAAACAGAAGTTTAGAAAAGAAGAAAGACTCAAAATCAGTACTTGAAGCTTGCACCTTAAGATGCCAGGAAAAGAATACCAAATTGAATCTGATTAGAAGAAAGAAAAAAAAACCAGAATGAAAGTAAATGAAATAGAAAGTGAACAAGTAGAGAAAATCAATAATATCTAAGCTGGTCTTTTTTATAAAAAAATGATTACTTAGAATAACCTTTAGCTCACTGATCAAGAAAAAGAGAAAAGACACACATTATCAGTACGTGGATGATGCAGATCACAACGGACCCTACAGACATCAGAAGAATAACAAAAAATATTATGAACAACTTTATGAAAGGACATTATGAATAAGTTTATGTCAACAAATTTGGCCACCTATGTGAACTAGATAAATTCCTGGAGAACACACACACTATCAAGACAACTCAAAGAAAACCAGAAAATTTGAATATTTCTGTAGGAAGTAAAATAATGGAATTAGTAATTTAAAATATCCCTACAAAAAAAATCAGTGTGAGTTTGGTGGTGAGTTTTGTGAAACACCAAAGGAAGAAACAATGCCAGTTCTCTTTTAGAAAAGAAGGGAGGAAAGAATAATCCTTAACTCACTCTATGAGGCCAGCATTACTCTGATACCAAAGCAAGACAAAGACATTGTAAGGAAAGAAAACGAGAGATTAATATCCTTTATGAACATAGATGCAAAAATGCTTCAAATTTTAGCCAGTTTCACCCAATAATATGTAAAAATGATAAACACCACGACAAACTGGGTTTTACCATATGGATGCAGGTTGGTTTAAAATCCCCAGATCACTGAATAAATACACCATATGTGGTAGGCAGAATAATGACTCCCCAAAGATATCCATGTCCTAAATTCCCCAAACCTGTGCATAGGTTATCCTACATGGCAAAACGGACATTGCAGATGTGATTTGGGTTAAACACCCTGATATGAGGAGATTATCCTGGATTATCTGGGTGATCCCAGTGAAACCACAGGACCCTCATAAGTGACAGAGGAAGGCAGAGGGACATACGGCTACTGAGGAAGAGGTCAGAGCGATTCTATGTGAGAAGGACTTGACCCACCTTTGCTGGCTTTTACAGTAGAGGCAGAAGGTCATGAGGCAAGGAATGTGGGAGGTTCTAGGAGCTGGGAAAGGCAGGAAATTGGATCCTCTCCCAGAACTTGCAGAAAAGAAGGCAGTCCTGAGCTCACACCTTGATTTTAGTCCAGTGAGACACACTTCAGACTTCTGAACAGCAGAACTGGAAGAAGAGACATTTGTGTTGCTTTAAGCCACTAAGTTTGTGGTCATTTATGATTTTAGCAAGATACCATAGTTTTGAAACCCATATAATCATTTCCATAGATGCAGAAAAAAATGTGATAAAATTCCACACACTTTTGTGGTAAAAAACTCCTAGCAAACTAGGTATAGTGGGGAACTTCCAGAATTTGATAAAAAGCATCAAAAGCCCTACAGAGAGCATCATACTGAGTGTTTTCTACCCAGGACTGGTGGCAAGGCAGGGAAGTCCACTTACTCCTTCTCTTAAACCTTGTCCTGGACATGTCCGTCCACACTAGTGCAATAGGGCAAAGCAAAGAAACAGAAGACCTATACATTGAAAAAGAAACTAAGCTGTCTTATTTGCACAAGGCATGATTTGACAAATACAAAAACCTAAGGAAGCTACAAAAAAATCTCCTAGAACTATCATGTGCATTTAGCAAGGTTATAGGCTACCAGGGCAGCATATAGAAATCAGCTGTATTTCTATATACTAACAACACATTATTTAAACACAGAATAAAAGAATTCCCTTGGCAATAGCTTCAAAAATGAAATACTCTGAATTCAGCTTCAAAAAAGAAGTGCAAGATCAGTACACTGAAAAATACAAACCGTTGCTGGGGACATTTAAAAAGACCAAGGTCAATGGAGAATCCTCCGCATTCAAGGATTGGAAGACTCCGTATTGTAAACATGACAGTTCTGTTCAAAGTGACCATGGATTCCACACAATCTCAATGAAAACTCCAGCAACCATTTTCAGAAATGATGAGTGGACTCTAAAATTTATATGGAAAGGTAAAATACCTGGAATAGACAAATGGTTTTATAAAAAACAAAATCAGAAGAATCATACAACTTTCTTTTGGAGCTTAATATAAAGCTCATCAATCAAGAAAGGCTAATCGTAGAGATAAATGGAATAATAATGACAAATCTAGAAATAGAGCCACACATAAATAGTTAATTGATTTTCGTCAAAGGGGGGATAT
Organism: Mirounga angustirostris; assembly: GCF_029215605.1. Classification (NCBI taxonomy): domain Eukaryota; kingdom Metazoa; phylum Chordata; class Mammalia; order Carnivora; family Phocidae; genus Mirounga; species Mirounga angustirostris. The sequence goes on along the minus strand of NW_026991709.1, from coordinate 4,056,328 downwards.
ATCAGGAGGGATACGTGAATCTTTTCAATAAAGAATACTGCAATGACTGGATATCTGTATGAGGAGAAAAGTACCTTGATTGTTACCTCACACATACATAAAGTTAATTCAAAATTTATTATAGACCTATATAGTGGGGCGCCTGGGTGGCTTAGTCGGTTTGAGCATCTGACTCTTGATTTTGGCTCAGGTCATGATCTCAGGGTCAGGGTCGTGGGATCAAGCCCTGCATCAGGCTCTGTGCTCAGTGAGGAGTCTGCTTGTCTCTCTCCCTTCCCCTGTTTGCATTCTCTCTCTCTTAAATAAATAAATAAATAAATAAATAAATAAATAAATAAATAAAATCTTTAAAAAAACCCCAAAACTTTAGACCTATATACTAAGACCAAAGCCTTTGGTGTTAGATAGGCGCTTTGCTACTTATTCCTTATTGACTTTTACTTTATATACAATCCTAACAAACTTCCTTATTTAGATTTCCAGTCCACAGCAAGTGAGAATGAATGGTTTTGGGAGATTACCTACTAACAGCAGAAATATTGTTGATAAAAAACCCTACAACACTGTACTTAAGTTACTGTACTATATTAAATAACCATGATTCTTCATTAAAAATTTAAATTATATTCATTGTTCTTTTTTTAGAAAGATGGAAACCAGGCTGTGTATTTTAGGATAATTTCCATTAAAATAGCTCAATTATTTAAATTAATTCTTATGCTAGATGAGGAAGTTTTGATTCTCTGGAGATCACTCATATATAAATAGAAGCTGATAATGCCAAATGACCAAGATATTAGAGTAGGACACGTGCCTCTTTTTCTCTTCTCCTCTGTAAACATCTTATTTTATTCATGCTGTCCAATTTCTTTGCATAACATGTATCTACTTTTAGAGCCAAGATTCTGGGAAATATTTTTTACAATAGCAGGTGTCTTTGGGTCTTCTGCAGAGAACTCCCTCAGTCAGTATATGGATTTTGAAATGAAATGGTTCACAGAAAATATTAATTATTTTTCCTGCTTACAAAATTCCAACCAGAGCAGGGCTTTTGTTCAGGAGACAGAAGGGGAATTATAGATGCCAGTTGGAAAAATTCAGTGTAGAAGCGATCAGGCATTCTATGCACCAAAGTAATGCGTGAGAGACAAATTGTAGTCAGTCTTAACTACTCTGTGTGTGGGGGTTTTTTTTTAAAGATTTTGTTTATTTATTTGACAGAGAAAGAGACGGCAAGAGAAGGAACACAAGCAGGGGGAGTGGGAGAGGGAGAAGCAGGCTTCCCGCTGACCAGGGAGCCTGATGCAGGGCTCGATCCCAGGACCCTGGGATCGTGACCTGAGTCGAGGGCAGACGCCTAACGACTGAGCCACCAGGCGCCCCTTAACTACTCTGTGTTACAAGCTACAGGCTGGGTTTCCAGTTTGTTGAGAAAGGCAGCAAAACATGCCTGTCCTGCTGCAGAGCAGCAACTTCAGTGGGACTGCAAGAGGCTCAGAGCCTGGCGTAGGGCCAGACACCTTTGTAGTGTACTAGGAGTAGGCACCCAGCAGCAAGGGCAAAAAACGGTGAAGAAGCTCCTGGTGGTGTAGGTTGGCTACATTTCTGTTGGCAACAAGATCCTTGAAATGGGTAGGAGGCCAGTAAGATGGATAAACCTCCAGGACACGAATGCAGCTGGGTGGATTCTTAGGTCCAATTCTGCAACCAGGCTACGTGCAAGCAAAGCGGGAAGTGAGTGCTCACCTGGCCAGTTCCTCTCCAGTCTTTGAGAACAGGTAATGTCTCCCTGCACATGTATAAATGATTCCAACAACGTAAGACCTGAGTGAGGCAGGGCCCCATCAGACAGGGTATAGGCCCTGATACTGAGTTGGTCATCAGATGTGGTCCACTCTTTCCACAGGTGGTTAAAAACATCGATCTTATAATCAGATCCATGCTCTACCACCGTAGTTGGGTCGGTTAGGCAAGTGCATTCATATCTCTGATTCCAGTACACTCGTGTTTAAAATGTGGCTCACAGCAGCACCCACTCATAGGGTTGTTATGTGAGATTAAAAGGGGATTTGTTAGCACGTTCAAGCACTTAGCCCAATGTGTGGCACAGAATAAACACCTGCTATGTGGTGGGAAATGTCTTTTTATGTGTGGGTCTAAATCTGGATTCTTTAATCTTTTTTTTTTTTTTGCCTTGACACCGATACTACGTTGTTTTGGTTACTACTGCTTTATAATGTCTTGAAATTAGGGAGTGTTAACTAACTTTATTCTTTCCTGATTCTTGTTCCAAGTTGTTTTGTCTGTTCTAGGTTCTTTGCATTCTCATATGAATTTCAGGATCAGTTTATTAATTACTGCAAAAAAGCTTTCTGGGATTTTGATTGGGATTGCATTGACTCTACAGATCAGTTTGGGGGATATTTACATTTTAACAACATTGAATAAAAGACGTTTATCCCTCCCTTTATTTATGTCTTTAATGTCTTTTTCAGTGTAGCGGTTACTCAAATCTTTTGTCATATTTATCCCTAAGTGTTTCTTATTGTTCATTCATAATAGACAGAAGTGCAGTTGACTTTTGTATATTGTTCTTGTGTCCTGAAGACTTACTAAATTTACTTATTAGCCCTCATAGCTTTTTTGTATGTTCCACAGGTTTTTCTGCATAAATGATCCTGTCACTTGTGAATAAACAATTATACTTCTTCCTTTCCAATCTAAATGCCTCGTTTCCTCTTATCTGATTGCACTGGCCAGAACATCTTGTCCAATGTCAAAAATGAATGTTGAGAGTGGACACACTTGTCTCATTCCTGATCGTAGGGGTAAAGCATCCTGACGTTCACTCTTTTTTTTTTTTATTATTCTTATGTTAATCCCCATACATTACATCATTAGTTTTAGATGAAGTGTTCCATGTTTCATTGTTTGTGCATAACACCCAGTGCTCCATGCAGAACGTGCCCTCCTCAATACCCACCACCAGGTTAACCTATCCTCCCACCCCCCTCCCCTCTAGAACCCTCAGTTTGTTTTTCAGAGTCCATCTGACGTTCACTCTTAAGTGTAATGTTCACTATGGGGTTTTGTACATGCTTTTATCAAGTGGAGGAAGTTTTCTTCTGTTCCTAGATTGCTGAGACTTTTTTATTAGGAATGGATGTTGGAGTTCGTCAAATGAATTTTCTGCATCTACTGAGAAGGTCATATGGTTTTTCTTTTCTTTCTTTCTTTCTTTCTTTTTTTTTAGTTAGTTAATATGGTGAATTACATGTTTTTTGAATATTAAATCATTTTACGTTCTTGGGATAAATCCCACTTCATCATGATGTATTACCCTTTTTATATATTGTTGAATTTGACTTGCTACATTAAAAACAAGTTCCCTGTTTATTTATGAGTGATATTGGTCTATGGTTTTCTTTTCTTGTGTTTTTGCTGGTTTTAATATAAGGGTAATGTTGGCGTCCAAGAATGATTTGGGAACAGTTCTTTCCTCTTTGATTTTCTGGAAGAATTTATGTAGAATTGGCATTCTTTATTCCCTAAATGTTTGATAGAATTTACTAGTAAAGCCATCTGGGCCTGGAGGGTTTTTCTGTAGGGAAGTTTAAAACCTAAATTCAATTTCTTTAGTAGATTTGGGGCCATTTGGGTGGATTCTGGTCCTTTAAATTGTTTCCTACAACTTCCTGCATCTTGCCCCTGGCCCTGGGGAGCTAGAAGATTCCAGTTCTTCCAGAGCAAGGACTGCCCTTAGAGTGTGCACTTTCACCTAATTCCCCCTAGTTCTGAATCCCCAGATACTTTATTCAAATGCCTTTTCTAAGATGTTGTAATAGGAGCTCCCAGGATTGATGTCATTTCCTTGTAATCTGTGGTCTTGTTTATATGTGGTCCCAAGAGGTCACTTTTGCTTGAGTCTCTGGGTCCTCTGATGGGTCTACTGTTTCTATGCAAACTCTGATGTTTTCTGTGGTCAGAAGATCCAGGGAGAAAATTGGAACTCCCTTACGTTAGAATCCACTGTCCTTGGGGGTTAAGAATCTTGATCAATCCAAAAATGCAAGAAGGAAATGGTGGCTCATATTCCTTTCTGGTTTACTTAATATGCAGAAGGGTGGCTGGCTTTGAAGAGAAAGTGAACAAAAGAGCTTTTCCTGGCTCTTTTGTTATCTTCATTGGCTGTGATTCTCCTTTTCAAGGACTCTCTTCATTGATCAACATGACAAGCCCCTGATGGTTGGCAAGTGATGGGGATATTATAATTGCTTATCTTGTAATCCAGTGGTTCTCATCTCTAATGGCCATCAGGAATCATCTGAAAGGCTCATCGAGATAGATTGCTGGGCCCGTTCCCAGAGTTTCTGATTTACTGGGTCCCAGGAGGGGGCCTTACAAGGGAGGGAAGAGAAGGCTGCAGAACTGCCATGTCCCTGAGACTGCAGACTGTCACAAGCCAGAACAACCTGTGGAACAGTATCTAAAATAGGTGAACCTGTGCAGGCTTCCTTTTCGGTAACCATGGTTACTATGGGCTCTCTCTGCCCCTTTCAGGATAGCACAAGGAGAAAAGCTTCAAGCCAGAAGAATGAGCATAAGTGGGGTGGAGCAGCCTCCTCTGGCCGCCCTGCAGGAGGTCTGGGCTGGGACTGGAGGGAGAGTCAGGGGAATAGGCAGGGATGTGTCTTGAGACTATGGAGTGAAGATGTGACGTGGTGCCTCTGTTACTGCAGCTTCCTGTATTGATGCCCAGTTGGTGGCTGGTGTAAATAAATGCAGTGGCTCATCCGTGCACACTGCCTCCTCTGACCTGGTGCAGGGGAGGAAGTTCCAGCACTGGGGGTCAGCTGGGCCCCTTCTTCCAGCACAGGGAACACAGAGAACTGGCTTGAGCCATTAGCCCTTGTTACAGCCTGCTACCTCTGGTCCTTGTTGGCACAGAGAGCATGGAGGCTGCCCCCGGGGGGAAGGATAGGCAGGCAGAGAGCCCTTAGAGCACCTTGCCTGGGTGGGGAGGCAGGTGGGAGATTCTTGGCTCAGCAGCCAGTCTCTTCACAGCTGGTAGACTTCACTGAGCAGGACCACGCACAGAATCCCAAATGCTCTGCCTGGGCCATGATGCTGTGCTTGGCTGGCTCCCTTTAAAGGGCAGATACCACCTGTTCCTGCTTTTATGACCTGGCCACCAATTTCCCATTTCCCTTCTGCCTGGGAGATGTTGAAAATCTCTCAAAGGACATAGTGGTTCTAGAAGAACTTAATCCGTATACTTAACAAAATCCTCTTTATTCTGACAACAAAGGTCAACCTGGGCCACTGCATCAAATTACCTGGAGTTTTTAAAATTTTTCAATTCTTTCTTAGTTCATCCAGAAAGCACTTAATGAGTGTCTGTAGTATACTTGGATACTGTGCTGGGGAATCAATAAAAAAAGGTCCATGATCTTGGGCAGCTCACGTAGCTCACAATCTATCCAGAAAACTGGCCATGAGCAAATGGTACTGTAATAGGTAGGAACTATGATAGTAGTAAGTTCAGGTTGCCCTGGGAACATGGAGGAAAATCTAACCCAACAAGGATGGCTTCTTGGAGAAGGTGACCCCTGAGATTAGCCTGCAAATACAAATAAGATTAGCTAGTCCACAATGGGGACAAGGCATTCCAGGAAGAGGGAAAAGCATAAACAAAGCCATAAAGGCAAGAAATAATCGTGTGGGTAGAATGTACATGCACGCGTACATATAGGTGTATATGTGTATGCGTGCATTTGTGTGTGCATGTGTGTTTGCATGTAAGTGTGGCAAGTGTGTGTGTTTATGCATGTGAATATGCATGTATGCGTGTAAGCTCACACATGGCTCTGCAGTGGAGTTGTCAAAGGAAGGGTAGGGTAGAAAATATGAGTAATTCCACATTTCTGAAAGAAAAGTGCAAGGAGTGGTAAGAACATAAAGGTGGAACCGGGTCATGAGTGGCCTTGAACAACACATCAAGGAGACTGGCTTTGGGTCATCCTTCCAGGGATCCTCTCAATGATAACCAGGGATTGAGGCCTGTAATGGGAACAGGTCAGGACAGGTAGCTTCTTATGCCTTTGGAATAGGTTGGGTTCTCCAGAGGTAGAACCTGGGGCAGGGATTCAGGAGCCCTGGTCTGTAGAGGCCGTGCTCTCAGGAGTGGGGCGGGGCAGGACAGGGCAGGGGGAGATGCTAAGTAAGGCTACGGGCTCAGCGGGAGGTCTGCTTCAGCCTCATTCTGTGGGGTGAGATGGAACCCCAGAATCAGCCCCTCCTCCTGGAAAGGATGTGGCTCTTGATTCTGGTATCAGTCAATCATTGGCTGCAGGCTAGGGAGGGGAGAATGGCCAGTTCCAATGCTCCAGAGAAGGGGAGCTGTAGACATTTACTGGTCCACACCTGAGGGACAGGTGCACCAACTGTGTGGCGGGGATCTGGGCAGGGCACCAACAGCTGCTACTACCGGTGGTATTTTTATACATTCTCTGAACAATTCTAGAATTTGGGGGCTGCTTTACTTTGACAGTGGTTGCTTTAACTGAAAAACCTTGCTTCTTTAGTATTCTCTGGGAACTAATACTCTTGATAACTGTATTATTGATCTTTGCAGAATATTTCTTAGCTCTACATTGGATTTCTAAATTCTAAGATTACTGATTTTTGCCATTGGTTTTATCCAAAAAATCACTTCTGTGACATTCTAGGTAGAAAACATTCTTTTTACCAAAGCTTTAATAAACTTTCAAATTGAATAAGATGAGTTTGAATTAATAAAACCTCTACCTGAGAAACCAACAACATGCTGGTAGAGATTCTTCCATCTGATATTGGCACAGGGCTTTGATGCTCGCTTTCCCGTCCCTAACCCACGAGGTTGAGAATAGTGGGGAGAGGGCCAACCATTAAACTGAAGTTTGGCTACTGTTAAAGAGAAATTATTCTGACACTTGTTAAAATGGTAAGGGAGATTTTACTCAAGACTTTAGCAATAGAGGAGAGAGACTGAACCCAATTCCAAATACAGCAAAGACACTTGGGATGTATGACCCATGGGTAGAGTGGCAGGGTCAGTGGATAAAAAATTGCTCAGAGAGAGAGATTCTTGCTAAAGGCAGGCCTAGAATTTGGACATCAAGGGGGAAGGATGAGGAATTTGATCAGATATCAAGGGTAGAGGACTCACTAAACTGATGTAGCAGGGGTATTAATAATGTCTTTAATTTTCATGCATTTCATGATGTTTTGACACCTCTCAGGGATTTTGCAGTCCTGGGGAGAGACCCACCTCCCAGGCCCAGCTAATTCCTGGGGGTGGTGGGCAGGGTGCATGGAACATGCCTTTCATGAGCAGACAGGTGGTCTGAGGCCATGGCCTCCCCACCTTACCCAACTGTCACACAGCCAGCCAATATTGCCCTGCTCTAAACCAGCCCCAGGCCAGGTGTCTGGCAGCTGGAAATGTGTTTTAAAGAACCCTCTCTCCCAAATCCTGCCCGAATCATTCAAACTGACCAATCCTAAAGTGTTTACTCTGCCTTGCTTTCCCTGCAGAGACCCTGAGAAAGCCTAAGGTCAAGGTCTTCCCCTCACTCCTGCTTCTGCTTCCTGACCCCACCCTGGTGGCTCTCCTGAGACCCTCCATAGTGAGCCATGCCTCTTGTTTCTAGGGGAACTGTGAATAACATTCAGCTTTTCTTTCTATGGCACAGACCTCTCCCTGTCATCATTCAATACCTTTATAAATTAAGACCTGGGCGGAGGATAGCAGGATTCTTTGCTAAAACTGGGCACAGGAAGGATGGGTCTAGTTGAGTAGAGGGCTCAGGGGAGCCTGACTAATGTCGGGTCAAGGACAGTGTATTTGTCACCACCATACCCCACTGCGAACATCCCCAAGGATGTGTACCTGAGACTTGAAATTTTAAAGCAATGGGGCTAATAATTAATAATCATGAGGTGGGTTGGCCTTGAAACCTTGGAAGCATATTGCAAGGCAGACAAAACCTAAATGAGTAGCAGCTCTAGCCCGGGTGACTTTGATGGTCAGCAGCACTCAGTCTTCCAGAATACTGAAGATGGCCTATTACCTCAAGCATTGCTCAGAATCATGGGGCAGCATGAAAAATTAACATTTAAAGGGACTGAAATACTATGACATGGCCTTTCAGGTGTATATGGTCCTAACTTAAACATTTTCCAGTTTCAATCCCTGGGGTATGTTCTACTTTATGTACTTAGAGAAGCAAAGCTTGCTTGTTAAGTGGAGCATGGGGCATTCATGGCTACGGGTGGCCGCAGTCTTGCCGTGGGGGAGGGAAATGTGTTCCATAGAACCATGCAGCTCTGTTGAAAATTTCCAGGGAAGGCTTAACTTTAAACAGCAATAAAAATCATATGTTTTAAATAATACCCACCTCTTCCCCAAATCTATTAAAAAAACAACAATCTTGAAAACTCTATCTTAATCTTCAGTTCTTTTTTAGAAATTATCCTCCTCAGGCTGCTTTAGAAAAATAGCTTATACTGCACTTAACTCATCAGAGTGAGAGCCTGTGATGGGGCTTATTTGTTGTTTTCCATCTCCTCTCAGCCAAACAGGAATATTTTCAGTTGTATACCCAAAGCCTCCAGTGGTTGGTGAGTAATCACCGCTGATTCACTTGGCTAGGGTCCAGAAAATGTTGACTTTAAACACTGACGTTCCTAAAATGTATGCAGTGATGCATATTACTAAGTGAAAGCAGACAATCTGAAAAGGGCACATACTGTATGACCCCCAGCTATAGGACATTGTGGAAAAGGCAAAACTATGGAGACAGTAGAGAGATCAGTGGTTGCCAGGGGCGGAAGGGGTAGCAACAGTGGATGAATAGTCAGAGCACAGAGGATTTTTAGGGTGGTGAGACCATCCTGTAAGAGACTATAGTGGTAGGTACATGTCATCGTATGTTTGTCCAAACCCACAGAATGTGCAACACCAAGAGTGCTATAACATAAACTATGGGCTTTGGGTGATGACGTGTCAATGTTGGTTCATCAGTTGTAACAAAAGTACCACTCTGCTGGGGATGTGGATAGTGGGGGAGGTTACACCTGGGTGAGGGCAGGGGGAGATGGGAAATCTCTGTATCTGCTGCTCAATTTTGCTGTAAATATGCAACTGCTCTAAAATATGAAGTCTATTAAAAAAATGTATGCAGTGCATTCTGTCAGCAGGCATGTGGGCTGTGGAGGAAGGTGAGACTGGCCATGGCTTAAGGCCTTGGGAGATTTGCTTCTTCCCCACCTTCTATGTTCTCTCATGGACTTGATGACCCAGCCCAAGTCTCTCCTGGTACAACCAATTCCTGTCCATGATATTAATGTTCTCTAAAGTTGCTGCAAACACTGAATTAGCGAATAACGAATCTTGGCTCCCAGGGCAGAGAGAGGGCTAGGTTCCCCCATGAGCCTCTGGTCACATCCTTTCATCAAATGATTAATATATTACCTTGTTTTATGTATGTGTCTTGTTTAAAGACACTTTATTTAATATATATTGTTGACTCGGGGCGCCTGGGTGGCTCAGTCGGTTGGGCGTCCACCTTCGGCTCAGGTCATGATCCCAGCATCCTGGGATCGAGCCCCGCATCGGACTCCCTGCTCGGCGGGGAGTCTGCTTCTCCCTCTGACCCTCCCCCCTCTCATGCTCTCTCTATCTCATTCTCTCTCTCAAATAAATAAATAAAATCTTTAAAAAAAATATATATATATATTGTTGACTCATTAACACCGAACCCATGGCCAATGGCACTATTGCTCATGCCTGAAGGAAGCTTATTTAACACACATACTTTCTTCGTAAGGCACAGATGGCCTTCTTGCACTTAGGGATATGAACAGCACTTTAGCACTACACATCCCATGGGAGCCATTTAAACAGCAAAATCACCAACAAAAAGCAAAAACATGCAAAACAAAAGATTGGCGCCAAGTAGACTGAGAAAAGGACGCTTGTCTATAGTATGAGAGTTGAAACAAGAAGGCAGAGTATATTACCTTGTTCAACCTCAGTTGGGAACATGAGTGTCAGGCAAGTCAAATTTTTCACTGCTCTCTGCTTGCCCACAAATTGCCACGAAACACCGTAGTATTGATTCTGTGGCTGCAGATAAATTTAATGGAGCAGGTAAATTTGCCAATACCGAAATCTGTGACTAATGAGACTAGACTGCACATGCATTGGATCCGGACAGGGGCTTCAGGTTGCTGTATCGTGCTGGTTGTCCAGGATCCTTGGCATAACTCTGGCTCGAAAGACCTGGAAAACTTTGGTAACTTGAGAATGCTGTTAGAACATTGTGTGGGGGTTTGTTTAGAGAAGAGAACATTTCAGCTCCATGTCTCTGTGGACCATGAGAAGAAATACAGCCTACAGCCTGCAAAGGTCAAGGCGCCCAGCCTGTGTTGACATAGGCTCTTGCTCATTTCTCTCTGTTGGCACATCCGTCCAGATCAGAGAGACATCCCATGTGCTGCCCTGAGTGCTCCCTGGCTGTCACATAGCGTTACCCCCAGCTTCCCCCATCCTCTGTTTGCCAGTATTTTTCATTCATTAAAGCCTGTGTCCGTCTTGCCCACTGAGGACCTTTCTCATCTATCAGTGACCTTTGTCTTGCCTTTGGATGTGATCATAATTCACTTTATCCAGACCGCGACCATCCAGGGTGGCCAGGAGAGCTCATCTGTAATCCTGGCATTCCATCCCGTACTGCCTCTTGGAAAGATGTGAATGTATACAACAAAAACAAGGCAAGGCTTTTGATAATATGCATTGATATAATAAATTTCAAACAAGCAAAGGGACACAAGGAAACTTTGGGAGGCGATGGATAATATTTATTACCTCAATTGTGGTGATGATGTCATGGGCGTGTGCAGATGTCCAAACTCACCCAGCTGTATACATTAAATATGTGCAGTTTTGTTTTTGTATATCAATTATACCTCAAGAAAGCTGTTAAAAATTTCAATCAACAATTGTTAAGTGTATGTCCCATTCAATATTTGAGATATATTAAGAAATTATTTATTATTTACCTGAAATTTAAATTTAATGGTCTTCCCTGTATTTTTACTAGCTAAATCTGTCATCGCTGTCTCTCAGGAGTCCCGTGGGGCACTGCCCAGAGCTAGCAGTGGTGTGAGAATCACATTAGTGACCAACTGTGAGGTCTCAGGAAAGTTAACTCCCCTCTGGGCCTCTGTGTCTCCAGCTGTGAAAAGGACGTGATTTCTAATATCTGCTGCTGTATGAGCTTGTCACTAAGAACCAGAGTTTGGACCTTGTTTTTTACATTCTTTCTTCCTACCTGGTAATTTGGTAGTTTAGAAGTTCCCAAAGGGAGCTCAGCAAATACATGTGAATGTACATACTTATTTTTCGGCAGAGCTTTTCTGTTGTTGAAAGAAAGCCCACCCATCTGGACTGCCTTGGCAGGAAAATTAATTTGCTGAAAATCATTAAAGTGCTTTCTCCCTCACCTCCCTGCCAGGCCCTGATGCACAGGATATCAAGAGCAGATTCTCTGAGAAGACAGGATGGCGAGGTGCAGGCCCAGGGCTGTAAATCACCACTTCCAGCAGAGTGACAGCCTGAGTCTCCGTGCTCCACATCCCAGTAGACTGTGCTCCACACACAAAGGGTAGTTCAGGAACTAGGCCCCATGGGGATTTAGGATGGTGACAGCCAAAGTCTGGTTCTCTACATCCAGCAGACTAAGGCAAGACCCGGGTTGTGCATCTGTGAGCACGTCTTTAGCTGTGGGGTGTTGCTACTCAGAGATGAGCTGTGCTTTCCACAGGGGTGGCTGGTGGGCCCCTGGCAGGGCCGCGGTCTGCGCTGTGAACAGAGGCACCCATGCGGGGGTGGTGGGTGGTAGCAGAGGGCTGAAACTGGAATGGGGAGACAGGTGCTGGGATGCATTTGCTCCAGGAACCCCCATTTCAGAAACTTCAGACAGCACTGCCCTCCTGGTCTGAGCAGAGGCCTGGCTCCCCAGGGAAGATTTCCCAGCAGATGTGGTCATCCAGAGAAGGCCTTTCCTTCAGGGAGAACCCCCACCTGGGAGTGGTGGCCGGGCCACTGCAACCACAGACCAGTGGGCACCTGGCTCTGCTTTCATTGGCCTTGAACCCAGTTCCATCAAGGATTTGAAGGCTCCGGGATCCCTGCATGTTGTGATTAGCAAATGCTCTCTGAGATTCTACGTCTCTCATGTATCTCAGGTAGTGGACAGGTGGGGTGAAATAAACAAGTAATTTTGTCCCGATAAGCAAATAATTTTTTCGTATATCTATGTTTCATGCAATATTTGGGACATACCTATACTAAAAATATTTTTGTTGATATCCAAAGGACAAACTGGTTTGTTGCCAGAAGTTTTTATTTTAATGAAGTACAATGATGAATTTGTTCTTTTATGTTGTTTTATCTAAGAAATCTTTGCCTTACTTAACATCACAAAGATCTGCATTATGCATGTAAGTCTGAGCTCTAGTTTAGGTTTAACTTTTGTGTATGGTGCAAGGTACACGTTGCAGTTTCTGTGTTTGCATTTGGAGATCTGATTGTTCAGCACCATTTGGTGAAAAGGTTATCCCTTTCCTCACCAAATTGTCTTTGCTTCTCTGTCAAGAATCAGTTGCCCGTTTATGTGTGGGTCTAATTTTGGACTCTGTCCGGCTGTGCTGTTTTATATGCCTAGCTGTACACCAGTACCATCCTGTTTTGGTTACTGTAGTTTACAATAATTCTTGATTATCGTAGGATCAGCTCTCCAACTAAAGCATCAAAGCCCTCAGAGCCGGTGGGGGGCAGGGGGCGGGGGGCGGGCACTAAGAATCAACTGGTCTAGTACTTGGTGGTCTTCGGAAAAGAAGGCTGAACTCCATTTACATTTAAGAGAACAGAAGTCTAACATAGTAGGGAGAGTGGTGCATGGTGTTGGTACATAATGGAGAAGAATCTAAGATCGAGCTCTCCTTCTCCTGGATCCTGAATCTAGGATCCAGCTAGTAGATAATGGAAAAGAATCTAGAATCCAGCTCTCTTTATCAGAACCTTAGCAAAATTCTCTTCTAATTATCAAATATTGATAGTAATAACTAGATATGCCATTTTTTGAGTACTCGCTATGGCACTAAGCATTTTACATGTAGTATTTCATGTAACTGGGGCGCCTGGGTGGCTCAGTTGGTTGGGCGACTGCCTTCGGCTCAGGTCATGGTCCTGGAGTCCCGGGATCGAGTCCCACATCGGGCTCCCTGCTCAGCGGGGAGTCTGCTTCTCCCTCTGACCCTCCCCCATCTCATGTGCTCGCTCTCTCTCAAATAAATAAATAAATCTTAAAAATAAATAAAGTAAGGCATAAAACTGCTCTCTGAAATTTATATGAAAGGTTATCATTTCTTTTTATATTCCAGAGCTCGATTTGAAGAATATATTGGAATACCTATTTTTAGAGGCAATTTCTTAGCAATTTTATTATAAATACTAACATAAAGAAAATAAAACCATCCTTTCGTCCCTCTAGGTTAATTTTTCATTGGAAACTTTATTTTTTATTTTATTATTTTTTAAAGATCTTATTTATTTATTTGACACAGCGAGAGAGGGAACACAAGCAGGGGGAGTGGGAGAGGGAGAAGCAGGCTTCCCGCAGAGCAGGGAGCCCGATGCGGGACTCGATCCCAGGACCCTGGGATCATGACCTGAGCTGAAGACAGACGCTTAACTGACTGAGCCACCCAGGCGCCCCCACTGTAAACTTTTTATTGAGGAATAACACACCTATGAAAACATATAGTATAAGCATGTTATATATTTGCAAGGTTAATACACTCATGCAAACAGCACTGCAGATTGGGCGCCTGGGTGGCTCAGTTGGTTGGGCGACTGCCTTCGGCTCAGGTCATGATCCTGGAGTCCCGGGATCGAGTCCTGCATCGGGCTCCCTGCTCGGCGGGGAGCCTGCTTCTCCCTCTGACCCTCCCCCCTCTCATGTGCTCTCTCTCTCTCTCATTCTCTCTGTCTCAAATAAATAAATAAAATCTAAAAAAAAAATTTATTTCATGTAACTGTGAGCATGTCTGTGATGCTGTCCTATTCTGTGCTTGTGGCCCATGGGGAAACTGAGGCACAGAGAAGTTGAGTCATGTGTGCAAGGTTGTACTGCTAGGTGGCTGGGCTGAGCTACAAATCCAGGATGGCTCATGGCAAAACCTGCATTCAAAGTGAAGTCCCTGATCCAGCAGCATTAGCCTCTAACAAGGGGAGTTTGTTAGAAATGCAAATTATGGTCCCAGCAATATTCTGACGGCCACTGAAGTCAGAACTACTGAAGGGACTAGTCCTGCAGCTCTGCAAGCCGGCAGCTCCTGTGTGCTTAAATCCTCAGAGAGATAAAAGATCCCAGAGGCTGGGGGGGGGGGGGGTGTATCCGTGCTTCTCTCTCTTGGTCATACTCTATGGCAATGACTTCAGGGGAAGGAGTAATGTATGCAGAGGGCAAGTATCACATACAAGTCAAGTGCACGGGCTTGGGGGGATTGGTCAGAGCCCAGGGCACCTGATTTTACCTCTCAACTTTCTTTTTCCTCCTCTGTAGCATGGTGAGAACAGGAATACCTGCCTCCTAAGAGAAAGTACTCAGGATAGGATCTAGTTTAGTCCCTTTAGACGCTTACTTCAAAGACTGACCACAGACTGCTGTCCTTCCATGGAACTCCTGGGGGAGGCTTGTGTGTCTCTGCCTGGTAGGGTTGCCAGATAAAATACAGGATGCCCAGTTACGTTTAAATTGCAGATAAACAGGAATTTTTTTTCAGCATAAGTATATCTCCTGCCATATTTGGGACATACTTGCTGTAAAAAATTTTTTTCTTGTTGTTACCTGAAAATTACATTTAACTGGACATCCTGTAATTTTGTTTGGCAAATCTGAGAACTCCACTACCCGAACAACAGTGATTCTTTCAGCCGAAGGGATTAGCTCTGCATAGTAGAGGAAGTCTCCTGCCCCAACTCCAAGCCCCGTCTGTTTGCTTTCTGGGTGGGGCTTGGGATGTGTTCATGTTGCCTGGAAAGAGGCAGCATGGCCAGAGACAAACAGGGCTCCTGTTTCATCCCCTCTTTGACAATATTCAGCCACATGGTATGAAACAACAGAGACAGGTTGAAAAGCACAGGGTGGTTAAGGGGCCTGCTCAAAGTGGCTACAATTTGGCTGCAGCTGAAAAACCCAAGTGAAGACACCAGCTGCTTTGTTCTGGGAGATAGAGAAAAGTCCCCCACCAGCAAAACAAGCCCCACATGGACATTTAGCCAGAAGTAGATTTATTTAGTCTTCTGAAGCAGCTTCACGTGAGGCTAGCTTTCTGTTTTATGAATCTGAATTGCACGGAACTTGCGTGGCTCGGCTGAGAACATCGCGGGAGATTTACGGGCGGTGTCCATGGCATTAACTGCGGAGCCGAGCTGTATTTAACCTGAGAATAGGGGCTTCCGTTAAAAATCCACCTCTTCCAGGTAAGCCTGTGTTCCAGGAACAGCAGAGTTTAAACCTTTATTTTTTATTAAAAGCTTTTATTTATTTATTTATTTGAGAGACAGAGAGAGAGAGAGAGAGAGCACAAACAGAGGGAGTGGCAGAGGGAGTGGCAGATGGAGAGGGAGAAGCAGACTCCCTGCCCGACAAGGGGCTCGATCCCAGGACCTTGGGATCATGACCAGAGCGGAAGGCAGATGCTTCACCCACTGAGCCACCCAGGGGCTCCCAGTTTAAAAATTTAAAGGCTGTAAATTATTGATGGCCGCCATCAGTACTCTGACAAGCCGCATACTGGGTGACTGGGTTGGAAAGCCAGGGAGTTGGAAAGCGCTGGATCCCTGTGGGTGGAGATGTTCGGAGTACAGTAGACTGTGGCAAATTCTTTCCCAGAACCACAGACCATGGGGTGAGCCCAGGGGCCAGCGTGGTGTCCTCTCTCCATGTCCTCCCTGCATGTCCCCAGGCTGCATCCGAGCCCCGGTCCTCAGCCTCTGCTCAGCTCACAGGAGGGGAGGCAACAAACCAGGTGGGAGAGGGAAGCGGGCATCTGAGCAGAAGCCACGACAGGCAGAGATAAAAATGCACAAAGGAAATCTTGCACTTCCTCCTCATTTATTCTTTCCCCTCCTTATTCAGACGGGGATTTTGTTTTTAATGCTGATCTCTTGCTTCCTCGCAGGAACTGTCTTGTGTAATTTTAGCTGGTGGCGTAGCTGAACTTAATTTGATGGAATGAAAGGAAATGTGCCTTTGTTTTCTTAAAAAGAACAAATGTTTGCCGTTTCTTATTTATGAATACAATAAACCAGGCTCTGCTGGGAAGAGATGTGGCAGGGAAGCAGCAGATATGCGGGGAAAAGGACATGATGTTTATAACTCTGCGAATGAAACCTTGAAAACGGACAAATGGGAGAAATCCTCCCGCAGAAGGGACATATGTATTGCTTGGAACTCAAATGCACACGTCCCAGCATCTTCTTTGCCATCATGCTGAATGCCGAGCTAATCAGTGATGGGAGCATTTGATATGAAGCTCGTGTTTTCAAAAGAATTGTCACATGTACTCATATACACATCAAATGCAAGTGAGGAAACCATGTAGCATCTTACTTCTTTCTGGAAGCTTTTCAAGCTGAAAAATGCCATTCTCAACCTGTCTCACAGTGGGGGAGACTATCTCAAAGGAGAGAATGTTTTGACTTTAAAATGTAATGAGCAGTTCCACACCAAGGTATGTACACAGAGCAGGGGAAGCACACGTCCGCACAAGGACTTGCTTGAGAACGTTCATAGCAGCCCAAACCCAAGAAAGGACTTTGAGTCATCAAGTGGAGAATGGATAGATAACTTGTATATTCATACAGTGGAATAGTACCCAGCAGTGAAAAGAAACAGACTGTTGGCACATAGAAAAGTGTGGTTGAATCTTAAAAACATTATGCTGAACAAGGGAAGCCAGACGTACGTCAAATCTGGACTTTGTATGGAGAAAGGATATTCCAGAGGATATTGCGAGGGTAGGGGCTGGATCCTCAAGGAGACCATTCCGACCTTAAGATCAGTGAGTGTCTCGAAGGTTAGGCACGCAGGATTCTTCTTGATTGGGAGGTGTGAACAAAGCCAGAAAGATGCCATGTGGGGAAGTGGGGTAAAGGAGAGTGGTTGGATAACAGAGCGAGAATGTTCTACCCTGAAGCCAGCCTGTGTTTAGGAAGGGCGATGGAGTCCAGGCTGTTTGTTTGGGAGGGGCTGTCTGCTGGCTCAGGCTGAGGTTGGGGGAAGGTGGGGCAAAGGTCACAGTCTGGGGAAGGAGAGACTCTTACCCCAAGTTTGGTGAACAAGCATTTTGTTCTGATTGATTAATGGGACTAAGCCGTTCAGCTAATCATTTACAGAAGAAAGGGAATTTGCAGGGTCTGTGTCTGACCCCTTCTTATGTAAACAAGGGGGGCCATCTAAGTCTTGTGAGGAGGGGTGTTCTTTGCAGTAAGCTGTTTTCCAGAACACAAAAAAGTGGGGAGTTCCTCTGTGCTGTTTTTCAGGAGCCCAGGGCTTGGGTACAATTCCACCTTGTTATATTAAAGAGTATCATTCCATTTCCATGACATTCTAAGCTATGGGGTAGAAACCCGATGGGCGGTGGTGGGGTGAAGACTGGCAGCAAAAGAACACCAGGAAACTTCTGGAGGTGACAGAAATGTTCAGGATCTTGGCTGCAGTGATGGTTGCATTGAGTGTATATTTCCCAAAATTCATGGAGCCAGACAGGCTTGGGTTTGAACACGAAATCCATCCCTTGTGAGCTGCCAGGTGGATATCGGACAATTGCTTATCCTCCTTAAGCACCATTTTCTCCACTAGTGCCCACTGCCTGATTGCTCAGAGCTTTAAAACCATCAACCTAGTGGGAACTCTATCATGTGAGCCATTATTCTGCAACAATCGTGACTCCATTTCCCTTCTTGTGTGTCTCCCGGACAGTGTGATTTCTTGGAGAGAAAATGGAATTTCAAGGCAGGATATCCATGCTGCATGTTCTTTTTTGTTTGTTTGTTTGTTTGATTTATTTGTTTGAGGGAAAGAGTGAGAGAGAGAGAGTGAGAGAGCACAAGCAGGGGGAAAGGGCAGAGGGAGAGAGAGAAGCAGACTCCCTACTGAGCAGGGAGCCTGATGCGGGACTCGATCCCAGGACCCCGGGATCATGACCTGAGCCGAAGGCAGACCCTTAACAGACTGAGCCACCCAGGCACCCCTAGGCTGCATGTTCTTTAGCTTCAGTGTCTTCAGATGTTAAATCTCTGCTCAACTACATTACAGTGTGGTTATGAAAATTAAATGTGAACATGGTTGGGAAAGTGTTCATAAGCTAACACAGTATCACAAGTGCAAACAAGCTAATAAATGGGATCGATCATGAGTTTTCTTTTTCTTAATTATGCCTCTGTATTTTCCAATTTCCTTTTCACAAAGAAGATGGATTATCCTTATAATCAGGAAAAAATTATAATTTCCATCCAGAAAAAGATGCTGTAGGCCTGGAATAAGTATTGAGATGTTTATTTGAAAAATAGGTATATAAGAAGAAGTGATTCTATAGTTTATCTTCTAAGGTCACTTTTGAAAGTTGAAAGAAGGTGCTGTCACTAATGATGCCACACAGAGCAGACACTGGACAGCTCCTTGTCTGGGAGATCAAAACAAACACCCCCGATGAGTAGCCGTGGGCATTCCGTGCCTCTGGCTGTGAGCCCCTGAGAAGGACAAACTGCCATTGGGCAGAACTATCTGATCATGACGAAACATCAGAGAGACCCACTTTGAGCAATTCATTTAAACAAAAAATTAAAACAAATAAAACAAACATAACTGTTCTGAATTAAAGTAGGATTTCCTGATAACTCAGGACAGCTTTACTTACTATAAAAACAAAACAAAACAACAACAACAATAACGACAACGACAAAAACAAACGACCTCCGTTCTCCCCAGATGGGAACGTGATGATGGAGAGAGAGGTCAAGTGAAAAAGTCTAGAGACATGACCAATGAGTGCATGATCCCAAACTGAGTCCTGTGCCCGAGGGGAAATTGCACAAAAGGCATCTTTAGGCGACTGACAACATTGAAATAAGGTCTAAATTTAGATAAATGTATTTTACTAATGTTGTTTTTCCCAAATCGGTAACTGAACTGTGTTGTGTTTTTTTTTTCTAAAGAGAACATTCTTGTTCATAGGAAATCACACTGAAATATTACTAGGCAAGGAAGCATGATGTATGAAATCTACTTTCCAAAGGTCCAGAGAAAATAAATTGTGTGTGTGTGTGCACGGAAGTCATTTACTGAGACTTTGAGAGAACATGATAAAGCCAAAACAGCAAAATATTAAAAATGGATGAATCTGAGTAAAGGACCCAGGGGAACACTCTGTATTATTCTTGTAAGTAGTTCTATACATTTAAAATTAGTGTGAAATAAAGGTTTTAAAAAATTCAGGAAGGTGCTAAGTGGTGATGAGAAATTGGCTGTCAGGCTTTCATAAAGCCCAGATGGAGAAGGGGCTGCTGCAGGGATAAGCTGGCGACAGAGAAGCTGACCCTGGTTTGGAGACACAAAGGGAGAATGAGGGCAGGCAGTTCTCTTTTGCTGCTGTGATTTGGATTTGTAGGCTTTGCTGGGGCTGACAGCATGGGGGACAAGAAGTATAGGGAGAGTTAGTGCCGATCAACCTGGCTCTTCTTGTAACTAAGCTCGTGGGAAGATCGAGATTGTCCAGTAAGGGGTCATTGCCTCCCCAAAAGTAAGTACTTTATGCATTATAATACCAAATGAAGATGCCAAGTCATTCCTACAGAGGAAGGTGTCCTAGAACAGGCTGCGGTTACACCCTTTACAGAGTCAAGTGCAAGTCAGAGCATCAGGCCGAGCACATAAACACTGAAGAACGTCATTTCTGAAGCATCTGATGAGGAGCCAGGCATTGAGGTGGGCAGTTAGAATAACGAGCTAGACTAAAGGTGACAATCCAGTCATGGTTCTTTCATGGCAGCAGTACAAGCAAGAGGCAAAACAGAGGTACTGACTCCCCGGCATTCCCTTTACCCCATGGGATGGTACCAGGTGAGGGTCAGGTGTTAGGGAGACAATAGTCTCACTGCTGAGGGGCTCTGAACCAAGGGCTGCCGCCTCTTTATGGACGCAGGGGCCAGAGGGCAGGAATGGGGTAAGGCTAGGATTGGAAAGGCAGTTGGGATGGAGAGAATTCCTTAGCCAAGGACCCCTGACAGGCAGGTCTTGGTGGATGCTCTGGGCTACGAATGAAGATGTGTGTATGAACATGGCTGGCTTAGCGGGGCTCAGGCCTTGACTGCAGCACCCTCCAGGAAACCACAATGCAAGGCTGTGCACCAAGGGTGGTGTGAGGGTGGCAGCTTCCCTGCTGAGGCCTGCCAGGGAAGGCCTTGCGTGAGTCAGATTCCCCAGAGACACAGAACCAAGGAGTCTGAGAAGTCCAAGGTTTCTGATTGGCAGGCTAGAGACCCAGGAGACCCATGGCATCATTCCAGACCAAGTTGGAGTTCAAAGGCAGGAGAAGACCAATGTCCCAGCTGGAAGATAGGCAGAGAGCTAGGATTGGGCTTGAAATATCTCACATAGGATTTTTTAAAAATTTGAGTACAGTTGACACAAAATGTTATTAGTTTCAGATATACAACATAGTGATTCAACAACTCTTATGCTATGCTCACCACCCTCTGTCACCATATAACGCTGCTACAATATCACCAGATGGCCAACAGACACATGAAGAGATGCTCAACATCACTCGTCACCAGGGAAATGCAAATCAAAACCACAGTGAGATGTCACCTCACACCTGTCAGAATGGCTGAAATCAAAAAGACTAGAAATAA
Organism: Mirounga angustirostris; assembly: GCF_029215605.1. Classification (NCBI taxonomy): domain Eukaryota; kingdom Metazoa; phylum Chordata; class Mammalia; order Carnivora; family Phocidae; genus Mirounga; species Mirounga angustirostris. Next base: position 4,035,300 of record NW_026991709.1, on the reverse strand, counting down.
CAAGTGTTGGCAAGGATGTGGAGAAAAAGGAACTCCGGTGCACTGTTGGTAGGAATGTAACTTGGTGCAGTCACGGTGGAAGACAGGATGAATGTTCCTCAAAAAATTAAAAATGGAGGGGCGCCTGGGTGGCTCAGTTGGTTAAGCGACTGCCTTCGGCTCAGGTCACGATCCCAGAGTCCCGGGATCGAGTCCCGCATCGGGCTCCCTGCTCGGCAGGGAGTCTGCTTCTCCCTCTGACCCTCCTCCCTCTCATGCTCTCTGTCTCTCATTCTCTCTGTCTCAAATAAATAAAATCTTTAAAAAAAAATTAAAAATGGATTTCCTGCATTCTTTGAGGAAGAAAACCTGAGTGAGTTGGAGACTGCTCTCTGTTGGGTGGTGCTGGGTTGCACTTTCTCCATGTAGGAGCCCAGTAGGATCTTGGGGACCGAAGATGGAATGCCCAGCCAGGCGTTCTCAGCTCCTGGGAGCAGGCTGTGCAGGGTGGCAGATGGGCTTCAGTGTCTTGTTGGTGTTCTGTGTGCTGGTAGCTATGTGATCTTCTCCTAGCTTCATTCCTTTCGTCTCCTGGCTTCTGCAGGACAAAGCTTGTTGTGACACTACAGGAAACTCAGAGTTGAGAGTGCGCTTCTTGAGACTGCCCCGTGTCACCATTTATAGCCTGTGGGGAGGGGACTGCCATCTGTGGCTGTGAGTTGGAACCCTCGGTGACAGTTCTGAAGCTCTGGGCCAGTGCAAGTGGATAGGAAAAATCACAGTTGGTGACACAGAGATGGACTCCTGTGCATCCTCAGGGCATAATTTAAATTCATTCATTTGTGAAATCATAAGGGTGGTGGGCATGATCCTCAGCAGACTGTGGCCCATTCATTGCTTTCAAGAGCAGGAAGGATATCCTTGGTTGATGATGAAAAGATAGTGCACAGAGGAGGGAGACACACATAGCCTGCGTCTACATGGGGCCATCCACCATTCGGCTGCTTTGCCTCAGATAAGGAATTGGAACTATACCTCAGTTTCCTGTCCTACGATTTGCTGATTTTCAGAGTACCTCTTTCACAAGGTTGTTGTGAGAATTGAGTAAGATGATGCTTATAAAAGCACGAGACTAGTTGGACCCACTCTGAGTGCTCAATGAGCGCTGGCTGTAAATATAGGTATATTCACATACACACATATATTGTATATCACACCTGCATGTAAGTATGCAGTGTATTATATAGTGAATATATGTATAGAGACATATATATACAATGGCAAAGCATATTGGTGGTCAGAGTAGAATGAATCTATTTGCATGCTAGACAGCAGTGATCATTTGGCCAAGCTTTCAGAGCAATGATATATTGAAAAGTGACTTTTGTTTAACTATGGAGATGGACTGGTTTTCCTTCCCCAAAGACATACTCATCGAGGACAGAAGGATAGAAGCCTCTGTTAGCCTTACTCACTGTGGGGTTAGAAGCGGGCACTTCCCTGAGGTCAGGAAGTGAGAAGTGGAAGGTGGACATAATTTAAATTGCTGATGTTATGCACATGCGCGCACACACACAGGGATCGTGCACCCTGTTACGTGGGACCTGAGCCGTGACTCTTTTCAGGTCCCCCCTCTTCCAGGCTTCTCTTCTTCCCTCCATTCTTTTCTCTTTCTCCCTTTTCTGTTCTTCTCATATTTTCCTCTCTCTGCTTTGTCCTCTGGGGTTTGCCTCCTGGCTGTCTGGCATCTACGCTTATTCATTTGAGAGTCTAAAAAAGGTAAGAAGAAAGCTGGTATGTAATTTCAAAGTTCTTCTTTACTGCTAGGAACACCTCCCCCTGTTCAAAAATGGCCGTGAAACTTGGTTCATGGGAAACACAGAAGGACTTGGAAAAGTGTATTTCTTCTTGACCCATTGCTGGTGAGTCTGGGGTCATCCACAGCAGTGAAGTGCTAAAGGAGGAAGGAAGCAGCAGAAGGGAGGCACGGGGGCTGTTCTCCATCAGAGAGCATTTCTGGCATGTTCCTCAGGCACAGCCTCTATCAGGGCACTATGACTCCACTCTGCCCCCAACCCTGCCGTGGCAGGCTGGAATGTCTTCTTCCCACTTGGATCCCAGCAGTAGGCTCCCAGGAGTTTACTCCAGCCTGCCTGGGTGTGCCTGAGACTTCTGAGCACAGAGAGTTCCACTCACGGTGAGTTTATGGAGAATCTGGTCATTCAGGATAACAGATGGAGCCTATTACAAGTGTATACTAATGAAACTGGAGATTTTGTTGTTTTGTGGAAAATGTTTGCAAATCTCCCATCAGACAGTTTCATGAGTGCTGTAAATGCAGTGAAATGGTCAACCCACATGCATTTTGTTTTCCAGGACAAGTTTGACTTAAGATGTACTTAAGTAAATCAGTGGATTGATTTGGAGAAATGATTCCATATGCTAATTAAAAAACCCATGTAGAGGTGGGTGACTCAGTTGGTTGAGTGGTTGACTCTTGATTTCGGCTCAGGTCATGATCTCAGGGTCCTGCAATTAAGCCCCGAGTCTTGCTCCACACTCAGTGGGGAGTCTGTTTGAGATTCTCTCTCCACCTCTGCCCCTCCCCTCGGGTCTCTCTCTCTCTCTCTAAAATAAATAAATAAATAAATCTTAAAAAAAAAACCCACGTATACAAAGATGGAATGTAGGAAGAAAAGTGAGAGAGGCACACATGATACTTTGAATTCCAGTAACTTCTATTTTGCACATAAAAGAAAATTGATTTTTATTATTTCCTTCTATTATTATTACTCTTTCATTTTTCTTAAATACTGGTGATGGAGGTAAGTTTGATGTATTTTACTCTAGGATAGGCATGAAAATCTAAATACCTTACTCTTCCAATTTACTTAGTTGCCACTTGTTTATCTTCACAGCTAAAGAACTCATTTTGGAGTTGACTGAATATGACACGTAGTTCAAAATGATTCCTTTAGTGTCCAGAATTCTCATCACTGCAGCATAAAACCGTGTGATGCCTATTATTCAAAACACGGTGCAAGGAACCCAGTCATTCTGCAGAACATGAGTCTGTGTTAAACATCTTCATCTGAATGCCATTCTATGTCTGGCAATTTTCAAAAGCAGTTGTACTCACATCAAATATTGATGTTTGAAAATAATATGTTTGAAGCGCAACAGCCATCTTTTTCTTGAAAGTTCTTGTTTTCTCCCATTATCTTTGCTCAGTGTGTTCCAGAGTCATGCTCGAAATGTTTGGTTTCCTGAGTGTCCACCGCGAAATGGACTTTTCTCTTCCTCTCACATTTCCTGAGTGCAAAGTAGCTGATCAATTAGTACTCTATTGAATGGCAGGGACAGGAATATCCAGACCTCATGTGCTGGTGACTTCTCAGACACTAAACATTTGATCAGGAGACAAGTCACCCATAGCCAGAAGTTGGGAGGACTTCTACATCTCGTGGCTCTTCACACCATTGTCCTTCATGTGGATGGCACCTGAGTGTATTGGAGAACCTCAGGGGCTGGGTTGGACAAGAGGGTCAAGTCTGAATAGCTGGGCTGGAAACAATTATGACAACTCTGTGTTAAGCTCTTTACATTTTAATCTTATTTGATATTCCCAAAAATCCTATGAGGTAGATTCTATGATTATAATAAGAAGACCTCAGCTAAGCCAGAGATTGGACCCAGATAATGTACAGGGCTAGAAGGATCAGGCGAGAATTTGGGGAAACTAAGCAGAAGGGAATGCTGAACTACCTGAGATGTAGAGTATTCGTGTTCATGAACCAAAGGATCAGAGAGCCGTCAGGAAGCAGTATGAGTGAAGAGGGACCCCCAGCGGCCAGTTCTGAGTCCAGGGCTGGCTGGCCCACTATAGCTGGCTTCTAAGGATGGAGGAGGGGGCTGCTTGCGGTGGTGTACTTGACCAATGCAAGGGGTCATGGTAAAATCAGCAGGCCATTAGCTCACCTGAGGGGTGGCCAGGATTCACAGGGTTACACTCCCTTAGGCTCTAGAAACAATAGAACTTCCCAGGCCAGCTCCACAATTCTGACAGGAGCCATCTGGGACTCCAGCTGACTCATCTGCTCAGCCACTGGGCTCCACTCAGGCGGTTGGTGTGCAAAGCCATGACCTAATATCCTCAGCATTTGTTTTTTTTTTTTTTTTTTGTCTTTTGTTTGTTTTGGTGTTAAGAGATAGCCAAAGCTTTGCAGGAACAATTATGCTGTCAGAGTGTTTGACAACGCTGAGCTAACTTCTTGCTGATCAAGCCATTACATTTCTGAATATCATGTGTTTGTGCAGCTTGTTTTAACTTCTGAGTTGTCTCAGGAGGGGATGACAAGTTGGTAGCATGACAACCCCTGTTCAGCTGGATGACATCGCTAAATGGTGATGTTACCCAAACTCAGCCTCAAAATCTTTCTCACTGGAAATTCTGGGCAGCCACTTTTTATTGGTTATAACCACCTGCCATTCTCCTGGAGAATGTGATGATATCTGAGTAGCCAGAAATTAAGCTTTTAAGAATGTTGACTTCCAATGGCTTCTTGGACTATAGCATTCCAACAATCAGTTGTCAGTAGATATTTCATCATTGATGTGGGCTTAGTTTGTTGGACATGCTACTCCTGCTGATTGTAATTTTACTTAGGACATCCTTTGCCTCCATGCCTTTGTCCTCATCACAAGCAGAGAAGATTCAAAATCAACTACAATACTATTATTACAGCACTCCGTGTCAGGAATTCTGCTCAATGCTTCCAAGTCATGTTCCCATTGATTCTTCACAGCAACCTCACAAGGTCGGCATAAGTATTACCTTCACTGAAGAGATGGGGACACTGAGACTCAGAGAGGTCAAACAACTCTCCCAGAGTCACACAATAGATGGCAAAAGGAGGATTGGAACCCTGGTCCACCTGACTCCAGTGTCCATGATTTGTTCTATGATCTTACACCCAGCTTGTTCGAAAGTCTCATTCATCCCTTGTGCTATGGGAAGAGACTGGATAATGCCATCATCCATGTGACCAGTCTGCTAAGGTGGTCTGTTTTCCACAAATCTTCCTGCAAGCAAGGTGTCCTGAGGATGGTCCAGAACTCACCTAAGGGCTGGGCTAGAACCAGGACGAATAGAGCTGACTGGAATAGGAGGCCGATCTAACAGGTGGTTGACAGAAGTGGGTGGGTGGGGGCAGCAGAAGCAATTTTGGAAACTCCTGGCTGTTGTTTTCTGAGGCACACTTACTTTGTTGTATTTCATGGCAAAAGAACACTGTTTTGGTTGATTTTAGGAGGGGAGGGATTGAAGGAACCAAGGCTGGCTGTGAAGGGGATTAAGAAATTTAAGGCTAGATTCATTTTGGGCTGGATTTTGGAATTCAGAAGGTTAACACAATCTGAATTTAGGAAAGATTGTCTTCTCCTGGCTCAAACTATTGTGCTGTTGTTGTTTTTGTGTGTGTATTAAAAAAAACAGTGTGAAGGCACCAGTATTAATATTCATAGTAAAAGTTAGTGTCTGTGAGACTCTAATGGGCTGGGCTCTCTGTTTTTCTTTTTTAATTATTAACATCAGTTTAGCACCCTCAGAGAAATTATTAGACTCAGACGTCCTGTGCCATTGCTATGGGAATAGGAGTTAATGCCATTCTCCTTTGGTTGTAAATCCAGCTTTTAAAAACAACACTCTGCCCATAAACAATCCCAAATACTATGTGATCACCACCTCAGTCAACAAAAAGAATATTAATGAGATTGTGTCCTGGCCGTTGGTACAAATGCTGTAGGCTTTGGGCAGAATTACTATTAATGATTGAATCATAAGCTTGGGTTAGAAATGATAACTTTACTCAAAAACTCATTGCAGAGATTACGAGGAGCATTCTTCATTTTATTTAAGGCATGTAGACAGCTTGATTAGGGACTCAGGGCACCTGCCATATTTCCCCATTTGGGAGTGACCAGTGCCTGACCTGTGGGCATTTACTTGGTTTCAGGGCAGAGGAGCCGGTGTGAGTACAGGACTGGTAGAAATGTTGGGGGAGAAACAATTATAAGAGCCTCATGCTCTACCGTCTGAGCTAGCCAGGCAAGGAGAAACAATTTTAAACCCTATTAATTCTGCTGTGCTCCCTGAATTTGGAAAAACCCTTCAGTGTGAGTTGGCCTGGGAACCCATGCCATCTGCCACAATCAGGCTTTTGTTCCCAAAATGTCTGCGAAGGTGCAGCTTAGTGACCTTAGACTAGCGCTTTAGTGCTGGACAAAGATTGGGGTGACACCCTTCTTCTAGGCTATACCTGCTTATTTTTAATTCTAAGATTTTAAAAACACCTTGGTGGAATTTCCAGGACACCAGGAGTCCTAGCAGTCCTGAGAATGTTCTTTACTCCAAATGATACTCCTTGACATTCAGAGGGTTATATCTCTGCTTGAGAGAGAGTTTTTTCCAAGCCTATGAGTGGATATGGATAGCCCTCCTACAGTTTTGCAGGGGTAGGTGTAGATGGTTTTGCCCATCTATGGAGATGTCCTGATTCTGTTTTGGACCTACCTTTGGGCTACAGCATTGAACCTGACTTTATAAGTCCATTTCCTCCCTTGAGCTGGTTCCACTGCAGAGCCTTTTGTCTTCCAGGGGATGCACTGTAGTAATAAGGGAAGATTCAGCACCATCTTTGTTAAGCATAATTGAAGGATTATGTGCTTTTTGTGTAGCAGAGTGTGTAAACTCTCTTCTGAAGAAAGGACTCACATATCTCAGGTTCATTTAAGTACAACTCTGACAGTTTGCTGGTTACAGCAGTTCCCTAAAAGGGAGCGGAGAACAATCTCTAATTGTGCAGCAAAGACTAGGGAACTTTGGACTGTAAAAGGAATTTGAACAAGGATCTCCTGGCACATTGAGCCAAGTCATATATTGTCTGGGTCCTCTGAGAGCATGTATCAGGATGGGATTAAACAGGTGTGGGCTTTATTAGGGGAAGCTACTGTTGAGAGAAAATGGGGAGAAAATCAGGGCAGGCTGGAGGATGCATCCTGGACTCCCATGCTGCTAGTCTCTGGAAGGTTCTGGGGGCTGTTGGGGAACACTATGTCTTCAGGAGCAAGCCTGTGTGGGTCATTGGCTGGGAGCAGCCTGGGGAAACTGTGCAAACACAGGGATGATGGATTTCAGCTCAATACTGAGGCCTTGGTCAGTTACAGTCTCCGCAGTTGGAGGTCTGTGGGGCACCTCCAAGGGTTGCCACCATCCACTTCTTTGAGCTTCTGTGTCCTTTACTAAAATAGAGAACTTTCTTTCATTAAATGCCCATTTTGTTCCAGATGCTGGACACATCCTGGAGTCATAAAGGGCTGCCAGAGGGAAACAGGCGGGGGCCACATTCCCTGCAGCAGAGGTACTTTCCCCACCAGCCTCCCTCTACAGACCAGAATTTTATAGGCTTGCTAGCATGTGAGCAGTGGAGGCAGAGTTAGGTTCACAAAGAACAAAGCCTCCTAGTCTGGCAATGTCCCCTGTCCCACTGCTATTGATCATCACCGATTATGGCTGGACACCAGCTCCCATCATTTAGGGGTGGCTTTTGTCCTTGCTGCCTCCTTTTCCGAGTGTTGTTCTCACCCTCCCTTGATGAGGCACAATTCAGGAATTTTGTCTCACATTCCTCTGCCAAGTTTGTAACAGGAAGGAGCAGCCACTCACACCCTTGCTTAATCGGAAGTGAGGTTCCCAGCTGCCCTTTTGAATTTGTGCAAAAAATTTTTCCAGTGTCCCTCTGTCTTCTGCTGAGTGAGGGTCTCATGTTTCTTGAGAGACAATGCCACATGTGTGGGGCCAGACCAGCCTGCCTACCTGCCTCTGAGTCCATTTTGCACCTGCTGGCTGCGTGACTTATGGTATGTTGTCCAAATCTTTACTTATAAACAGGGACAGCAGAACCTGTGCACCAGGACATTGCTGTCCTGGCTCCTTCTGGTCTAGAAAGCCATCCAGGTGAAGGAGCTGGTTCTGCAGAACTTCTTGTATCCTTTCCAGGCTTTTCCATGGCTCTACCCTATTTCTCATTTTCTCAGAGCCTGAGTCTTTCCAAGGAATGAATAGAGCAACCAAGAGACAGTAGAACACAAGGAATAGTTGGGAGTCATCCTGAACAAGATCCATGGATAACCACTTTGGCTGAGCTTTCTTCACTGCTTGGATTTTCTCCATTTCCAGGCAGGGTCACTCAACTGCTCTCCCCATTTCTCTCTCCATCACTGGCCTGGATAGGACAAAAGGAAGACCAGGGCCCACTTCCAACTGTGCTCTGGACATGGCCTTAGAATTAATTCCTCCCAACACAGTACTTGAAGGAGTTTGAAGTTATCAGTCAGAGATGGTTTTGGGGATAAGGTACATTGGCATCCTGACTTTGGTACAGAACACTTGGGCCATGGATGAGGTTCCAGGGTAGTGAGATGCTTGCACACAGCCACATAACTGGGCCAGGAAGAACTTAATTCTGCTGTTTATATCCACTGCTTTCCTCCATAATGTTAAATTGCCGCTCATATAAAAATGTATTGGTATTTTAACAGTGACTCTGGGAAGTGTATGGGTTGACCTTAAGGAGAACCTGTGATTTTAGGCATCCAAGCAGAGGTGAGGACAGGGATCTCAGCCTGCCAATGGAAGCCCCTGTCCTTCACCATCAGGGTCTGCCCACACACCTTCTCAGAAGGAGCACCTTTCATTCTATGGCTAGCATGGAAGGATTCCCATGGCTCTGTGGAATGGTAGGCCATTTTCTGCAAGGAAAAGTTCTTCTCAGAATCAAGATCACCATAGGAAAATCTGCTTGGACAGTGTTGGTTAATTTTATGTCGTCAACTTGACTGGGCCAAGGAGTGGCCAGACAGCTGGTTAGACATTACTTCTGGGTGTGTCTGGAAGAGAGGAGCATTAAATGAGCAGATGGAGTAAAGCAGATTGCCCACCCCAGTGTGAGTGGGCCTTGTCTAATACACCATGGGCCCAAATTGAAAAAAAGGCCGAGAGGGAGGAATTCTCTCTCTCTGCCTGACTGTTGAGCTGGAGCATCATCTTCCCCTGACCCCTTGAACTTGGACCTGGACTTACATTATCAGCCCCACTGGTTCTTGGACCTTAGGACTCAGACAGGAACTTAGACCATCAGTTCCCCTGGTTCTCAGACCTCTGAGCTTGGACTAGAACTATAACACCAGCTCTCGTGGGCTTCTACCTTGCAGATAGCTGAACTCCCAGCTAATTTGTTTTTCTATTTTGATGCCAAAACCAACATCCAATAAACAAGCACAGTATGAACATCTCAAAACAGGCTCTCCTTCAGTTTTCTGGAGCAGTTTCTCTGGGTAACACTGTTTATATGTAGAGTAGGCAGCAATGTTTGTGACTTCATTTCAGGGACGTGGTAAGTTTCTCCAGACTAAAATCTTTACTTATGTTATTAAACTTTATCAAACTCTTGAAATCAATCTCAGGTTTTATTGGATTGGCTTTCATAATGATGGACTAGAAGCATGCTACACTTTCCTACCTACACTCCACAACCCCTAAAATACTGACAGCAGATAAGTTAAGACTGAATAGGGATGCCACAAGCCAAGATAGGATCACACATATGCTCCTGTAGAAGTTGAGAGCAACATCCAGGCCTTTTCTAATGTGGATTGGAGGAAGCAGGGAGCAGACAGAGTCCCAAGGAACCCTGAATCCTGGTTTGCCAGGGTGTGATTGTGGTAGTCACCAGCTTTGTTCACTCCATCCCTTCTCCTTTCTCCAAAATATTTGAGCTGTAACAATGTATGAGAGAGAATTAATAGAACAATCAGGATGTATAATTAGTTTATTAAAGAAGGGTGAAGGGTTTTAGAAAGAACTAGATATCTCATAGTGATAGTTGTCAAACTTATGCAGTAATATTCTTAACAAGTACTTTCTTACAGTAAGAGGTCCTTCTGTCCTCACTGAGTGGTGTTCTTCCCATGATTAATCCTGCAATGTGTCCCTTCGAGTCCTCTGTGGCCTATAGTGAGTTTTGCCTCCAAAGAGCTTGGATTTACCACAATATTAGCTTCACATTGATGTGCACTGAAAAAAATTGGAGCAATAAACTCAGCTTTGCCTTGTTAGCAGGTTGTTGTAGTGGTATTTGGGGGAAGTCAGGATTAAATAGATACAATGTAAATTCCCTTTGTGTGCATAAACAGGTTGGACCTTGCATCCAAAATGTGGTTTGGATGTTGAGACTGAGGAGGCCACACACCAAGAGGATATGAAGAGTTTATTACTCACATAATGAGGCTTTATGAGAGCATGGAACAGGTTCCTACACAGGTCTGATAATGTCTTGAGAGAGCAGACAGAATTTTTAGGGCATTTATGGTGGTTAGGGGAGAGGGGTTGGGGTGCAGGTTCCTGTATATGGGCTAGAACTTGCATGATTTGAATTTCCCATTGGTGCTAATCATGGGAGCACTTAGATTTCTTTAGCTGCCCAGATGTGGGGCAGAAGAAGAAGCAGGTATGGTGGGGCCTGAAAACTGTCAGCAGTCAGACACTAAAACATGGAGTCAGACTCTGCATTATACCTCTACTCAACCCTCCCATTTCCCCCTCTCTATCCCCTTCAGCATCTAAAGAATCCCATGAATAGTCTACCCACAAATGTGAAGGGGATTGAGGGAATACAGTACATTGAAAGTTGTTATACTCAATGTTTTTAAGAATTCAATCAAAATTCTAGTATGTAGTACTAACTTTAGAAACAAAACACTAAACTATGCTGTGGTAGACAGACCCTAAGGTGAACCCCATTGACCTGCCTTCTGCTATTCATACCCTTTATATAATCCTCTTTCCTTGAGTGGAAGCAGATCCTACAACTTTTAGAATACGGCAAAGATCAAAGTATTTTTCAGATGCAATCAGGATCCCAAAGTAGTTGATTATCAGTTAATCAAAGGGGAGATTATCTTTCGTGGACCTGATAGTTAGCAAAAACCTCAGAAAGAGAGACAAGACCTTTCCTGAGGGAAAAGGAGACTCCCCTTGTTGGCTTTGAAGAGGTGAGGTGCCATTTGTGAGAGTCCATTGGAGAAGGCCATGTGGCGGGGAGCTGTGGGAGGCCTGAAGGAGCTGAGATTGGCCTCTGGCTGACATTCAGCAAGGAATTGGGAACTCAGTCATACAACTGCCAGGAGATACATTTTTCCAACAGCTTGTGTGAACTTGGGAGTGAATTCTTCTCAGTCAAGCCTCCAGATGAGAATGCAACCCAGCCAACATCTTGACTTCAGCCTGGTGAGACTGTCAGCAGAGGGCCCAACTAAGCTATGCGCAAAATCCTGATCCACTGAAACAGTGAGATAATAAATGTGTGTTGTTTAAAGCCATGAAGTTTGTGGCCATTTGTTATGCAGTAAGAAAGAACTGATGCATACGTATTAAAGTAATAGTTTATTCTCTCAAGGTAAAGAATGGAAACAATATCTCAAATTGCCTTAAGAATATAAGAATAAAAGCAGTTAGTGTATTTGGTGTACTTAAGGTATTTAATAGGGTAGTCTTATTATACAAAAATGGATTGGCCATTGTTTCAGTAGCTTCTGCATTTCACTCTCTAAGGAATACTGTCTTTCCTGACCAGGTTTTCCCTTGCTATCAAGTCCTCATTACCTTGCATGTAATGTAGGCAGCCAGCCAGGAGTGTCTGGTCTCCTGACTCAGTTCACAGATGCCACAAATATTATCTACTTGTAATGGGAAGACTCTAATTACACACTGACAATTGGATCCATTCCAGTCTTACAAACTTCTAAATTATTTGCATCAGAACATAACCCCTAAGAACCATTTCCAGGTATATGGCACCATAAAACATAACCTAAATTAACTTGGCCAATAGCTTCATACCCTGTAGCTGAATGTTTGCTTGCTAATATTTGCATAACTCATTACTACCTTTTTGTGTGTTTATACAATGTACTGTTCATTTCTCCCTGTGATTAGCATTTTATTTAGATGTAGTCTTTTCTCTATTCTCTGGCACAGCCCCTCAGGCAGAGGCTTGGGGCAGTTCCTTACTATGTACTTGTTTATGGGGTGGATGACTTGCCTGTGGCTTCTTTCCGGGTTGCCTAAGGCAATGACTATGTATTCTGAAATAAGTCATTGCTAATAGTTTTTCTTTCTCATAAGACTCTCTCTTCCTGCTTGGGGAAACAAACAGAGGGTTATTGGAGGGGTGGTGGGTGGAGGGATGGGGTAACTGGGTGATGGGCATTACAGAGGGCACTTGATGGAATGAGCACTGGGTGTTACATGCAACTGATGAATCACTAAATTCTACCTCTGAAACTAATAATACACTATATTTTAATTAAATTGAATTTTAATAAAAAAATAGTAAGCTCTTCCTCTTTCCTTTTTTTTTTTTTTTTTAGTTTGCAAGGGCAGCACCTCCCCCCACCTTATCACTCTGCCCAGCACTATTTTGATAGACACTATGTGAAAATATAGCTTAAAGCTTCCTTTGCCTACTCAAAATTATATATATCCTTACTCTCATTCAAGGGAATATTTTCTAGAGAATGTATAGGACAGAATACATGTTCAATAAAATTATGAGTGGGCCAAAGTCTATTTGGCGACAAAGCCTATTTTATGACAATTTTTTTCTCTGTGGGAATCCCTTTGGCATCTCTATTAGTTAGCCAGGGCTGCCATAACAAAATATCATAGACCAGATGGCTAGCCAGCAAAAATTTCTTTTCTCACAGTTCTAGAGGTTGGTTATCTGAGGTCAAGGTATCAACAGGTTTCTTCTGAGGTTTCTCTTCCTGGCTTGTGGATGGCCACCTTCTCATTATGTCCTCATGTAGCTTTTATTCTGTGTGTGTGCATATCTGTGTTCTAATCACCTTTTCTCAGGAAAACACTAGTCATGTAGGAATAGAACCCAACTTAATGACCTCACTTTAACTTTATAACTGCTTGAAATCCTGATCTCCAAATACAGTGACATCCTGAGGTACTGGGAATTAAGGGCTTCAATGTATGAAGTGGGGGAGGGCACAATTCAGCCCACAGCAGCATCCCACTTGGAATCTGATTTCACCAGTGTAATGAAGATTGACCCTGGAGGTGGAGGAGCTCCTGGAAACATCTGAAGTGATAGGTACAGAATTGGTCTTCAGGGCTGGCCAAAGTCACCCTTGGACAGTGAGTCAAGGATGGCCCATGGCCGTTCTCAGAGGTTGGGTCAATGGAGGCAAAGCCAATGCCAGTTTTCTCCAAGACCCAAAAAGGCAGTAGAAATCCAGAATTCAGATTTCCTTCTAGGACATTTCAGAGGTGGGCTAGTGTCCACAAAGAAATTGGGAAGCTTAGGGGTACCTGGGTGGCTCAGTTGCTTCAGTGCCTGCCCTTGGCTCAGGTCATGATCCCAGGGTCCTGGGATCGAGCCCTGCATCAGGCTCCCTGCTCCGTGGAGAGCCTGCTTCTCCCTCTCCCTCTGCCTGCCGCTCTGCCTACTTGTGCTTTCTCTCTCTGTCTCTCTGTCAAATAGATAAGTAAAATCTTAAAAAAAAAAAAAAAGAAACTGGGAAGCTTCATGCTGTAATGGTAGATGGGAGGGTCTTACAAGGGAATGGCAGATATAACACAGGACCAAGACAGAACGAACTCCTTTGCTCCAGTACTTATGCAAAGAGACGGGCAGTGGAGACAAAACGATCCAAGGTGCTACAAACAAAAATAATCAGACAGCCAAATGGTTAGGAAGGAGAGGTACTATAGACACACACTGAGAACAGGACTGCCCATTACTCACCCCAGGAGTCTAGGACAGGAGGCTTGGACACTAAAGCATGACAGGACACTCTTCTTCTGAAAGATGGAGAGACAGGTGAGCTTCTCTTGGAGGGGTCCCAGAAATCTCATGGACAATGTTCCATACTGCTGCAAGGAATTTTTGATTTGTGGCAGTATTATGATGTTTTTGTGATGCAATCTTGTCCTTAGGAAGTTTCTGCTCTGCAGGGTTTGTCTCAGAATGCAAAAGTTTAGGAGGGGAGCTTTTCTTCTAAGATGTGTGAATATTTCCCAGGCTCCCAGGCTGACATGTATGACATGTTGAATGTAGGACAGACTTAGACTAAGGGCAGAAGAGGGTCAGGACACTTTCCCCCTTCCCAGTGATAGAACCTCATTCATAGACTAAGAAGACTGAGCAAGTTAGTCTTCTGGATTCAAATCCCACAAACAAACAAGGAAAACAAAAGGAAAGCTTCTATCTGTTTTGATCCAAAGCCTGTGGACTTTGCATCCCTTATAACATTCCTTTAAGGGTGAGGATGTAGTTATGACACCAAAGGGGGAACTTTCTAAGCTACTAACTTAGGGTGTGCTGTAAGTATGTCTCCCTGAGAACAAATATCACATGGTGTAGAGTTTCATGAACAGAGTGTACCAGACACCTGATGGGTGCCTGGGTAACTTAGCCAGTTAAGTGTCTGACTCTTAATCTCAGCTCAGGTCTTGATCTCAGGGTTGTGAGTTTAAGCCCCACATTGGGCTCCATACTGGTGTGAACCTACTAAAAAAAAAAAAAAGAATGTATCAGACACCTGACTGAAGACCTCCTACATTCACATAACCGTCAGGAGGAGGATCTAAGGATGCTAATATCAAGATACTTCACTTTCCTTCTAGGGAATTCCTTCTCAGTAAGAGAATAATTTTGTTATTTGTTTCAGGAATTCCCCAGATCAATTTATCCAAACACTAGATGTTTCAAACAGCCCGCTTTCTGGATGGTAGATCATCCAGCTGGATAAATTACTGGTTTATTATCCCACAGTTTACTTATCAAGACTTGCTTCAAAACCCTGGTTGAGCTGTGCTTCTAATCCTAAATGAATATACTATGAACTTTGCCCAATCCTGGTTAAATCCTTGCATAGAAAGACATACCCTGAACCTCTGGAGTCCGGACTCTGAAATGCTATAAATATCCCCTGTGATCTCTCCCTTCTGAGACAAGTTTTACTCTGTCAAGATGGCACTCTTCTTCACTGCAGTGGTTAGTAAACTTGGCTTTGCTTGATCAACAGATAATTCTGGCAGCCTCTCTTGAGAGTTGGCAGTTGACATGCTCCCAGATTAGTTTCTAATGAAAAGTTAAGGTCTTGGATGGTTTCTTAGGTCCATTTTCTACCTGAACATTCTGGCAGAGTATGCGAAGGAAATATCAGAAATGCAAAGTAACTCTCCTTTTGCCTTCCTCGGATCTGTTACTGTAGACAGTACCATCTTCTTAAAAGGCAAATGGAATCAAATGACTCATGTGCCTCTCAATGTCCTTAGAATCTCCTCATGCTCTGCTCTCAGCCTGTCCCAGCGTCTATGCCTAGGACTGAAGGACTGAAATGGGCAGAGGCACCTGTCACCAGATGCTTACTGTATTCTCAGGTCAAGTCTGAGGAAAGGTGTGGCCTGTTTGGATCTGCTGAGGGCTGATCTGGAATTGGGTGTTGACCACATGGGGGGCAGGAGCAGAGCTCATTTTTCGGTTTCCATTGTAGGCCTCAGTGACCTCAAAGGGGCATGAATCTGCTAACCATCACACAATGCCCCCATTCATCTCTGAGCTTTAGTCTCCTATGATCCAGGACTCTCCTCAAGTCCCAAAATTTCCGGGGGTCCACTTTCAAGTCCACTTTTGTCACAGAGATCACGTGATTTGTGAGTGACTCCCTAAGCACTCATTAGCAACAACAACAAAAACATAAGAAAGAAAGAAAAGAAAAAGAAAAAGAAGACCTTCTTCTGTAATTTTATATGAATCAGGACATGTTTCAGCTGTGGATGATACACATTCAACTCAAAGTGGCTTAAAGAGATGACATTTACCATCTGTGGCAGGAGAAGGCTGTGAGTGCCAAAAATGTTACCCACAGTGGTTGCCAGACGGCTGTTCTAGCCTGCATATCATATCCTTAAATAACTGTCTAATAGTAGGAAGGTATGTGTGGGGAAATAAAAGTCTCCAGGATTTCTCAGTGTTCCCATGAAAAGTCCTGACCTCCTAAGACTCTTCACAAATGAGGACAATGGTATCTATAGCCATCTGGCTAATGTCCACTGATGGATGAATGGATAAAGAAAATGTGTCTATACATACAATGGAATATTATTCGGCCTTAAAAAAGGAAGGAAATCCTGCCACATGCTACAACATGGATGAATCTTAACGACATACTAAGTGAAATAAGCCAGCCACAGAAGGACAAGTATTGCATGATTCCATGTATACCAAGTATCTAAAGCGGTCAAACTCATAGAAACGGAGAGCAGAATGGTGGTTACCTGGGCTTGCAGGGAGGAGGAATGGGAGTGACTGTTCACTGGGTACAGTTTTCATTCTGCAAGATGAGGAAGCCCTAGAGACCTGCTGTGCCCACAGTGCCTGCAGTTAACAATATGTAGCGTGTCCTTGAAACTTCGTTAAGAGGGTAGAGGTCATATTATGTGTTCTTACCACAGTAAAAAAAAAAAGAAAAAGAAAGAGAAAGAAAAGGAAACAGTATTTTTAGCATTTCAGAAGCAACCTTCCTGCCCCCTCTCAGTCAATACTTCCCCAACGTCTTAAAACTCAGTATCTTTGATAAACAAATTAACTTTTTTCTAATTTGTTCTTCATATGCATATAATTAGAAGAAATGTAACTTTTTTCATCTGGCTTCAACTTAATGTTGTTCAGCATTTTATATGTGAGCTCTTCCACACTGTTACATGGTTCATCCATCCTCATTGGTGTAAATCGCTCCACTGCATAAATACACCAACTTTATACATTTTACTGTTGTTGGATATTTGAGTTGGCTTTTACAAACAGGATGCTGCTGTATAATAACAACAAAGAGCTGCTATGATTGAGCTTGTAGGTACATGTGATAATTTGATGAAAAAACAAAAACAAAAATGAAAAAACTTAAAAGGATATTAAAACTTTTCTTCTCACCCTCTAAACTCCAGGTAGTTATAGCCCAGAGTAGGAACCGAGGTTAAGCCTGGCTGGGGTGCTAAGAAGAATGAAAACTTTATGCCTAGGTTTTACATTTCAAGGGGGGAAACAAGACCTGGAACACTCCCAGGTCTTAAATGCTGAGACACACCTGGAGCTACCTGGCTTCCAGGGCGATTCTTTTCAGGAGGGGAGTTGCATCCTTTTCTTAATAATCAGAGAAAACTCATTTCTCTTTGTGCCCCATTTATGGGCTATTGGGCCACTTGTGCAGAAAAACCGCCATAGGCTGTTGCCATGTTGCCTCTTGGGTCAACACTGAAGCAGGTGCAGATAGGTATTCTTTACTACAAGGTGTTTAATAAGAAACCCAAGTCTGACCCAGAACATCTTGTGTGAGCATTTAGGATAAAACGAATAAAAACAAATATTAAAAATGCAACAGTAGAGCACAGTGTCTCTTCTACCTCATTCTCTCTTCCTGGACGAATTTTTTTTTTTTCCTGAAAACCTCTCTTGCATAATTTCCCTTCCGTCTAATGGAGAGCAACTGGATTATAAGCCCGATCCTGGCTAAGAAGGTATGTCTCTGGCACTCATAGCCCCTCCATTAGAGGCAGGGTCCCAACAACAAGGGGGAGAGACAGAGAAGGGCTGCTATACAGGCGATCAACATCATTTCCACGTATTATTGATATCAATGATGACAGATGCGGTCTTCCAATAAAGTCCACGTTTTTAGTCAATTTTAGAAAATTCATTACTTTTTGTCCAGGGCCCAATACTAAATCTTATTACCCATCCCAAATTAATTTGTATTACATTGAAAATTACATGAGCAAAAGTTACTCTGACAGAAGAATACAATATTGATGGAGACAGAGGCAAGGCGGTTACTCCTCTGGAAAATGTCCAGGCTGGTTGCAGTCCTTTTGGGCTCTGAGCTTGCAAAACCAAGCCAAGGATATACTTTCTCTCACGGCAGCTGCATTTTGCCTGAAGCTAAGGTCAGTCCACTAACCCAAGACTAACTTCCAGCAATTAAAATACCATTACTTGTGTAAGGGAGACCTATGTCTGTCTGTCAGAACAAAATAGTTCACCCAACAGATTATTTATGTCAGACGGGGCTCAGAATGGTGCTATAATGGAAGGATATGTGAGGGTTTCCCTGTTCTCTGACCATGATCAGCAGCCCACGGAAATCCAAAATTGCTAGGTTTACATTGTCCTTGGGGATGGCTGTGTTTCTTACAAGGGAAGACTAGAGAAGGTTTCACATCTAAACAAAGACACTGGTAACCTAGGACATACACACACACACACGCGCGCGCGCGCGCACACGCACACACTCTTTTTCTCTCACACGCATGCACTGGTACGCACTCATTATATTCCAAGCCACCAAAAAGAAGGGCAGGCTGTGACCTGATGTATTCAGTTTGAATATATTCTAAATATTCCCAGATTCTTTTCCCCTTATTACTTAGATCTGAATATAGTATACCCACTGCAATTTGGACAGATCAGAAGAGGACAGACTATCATCCCTCTTTTCTTAAAAACATAACTCTGCTCTTTCAACTTAATACAAAATTTATTCTTGGATGCTTCGTATTATGTCTGCGTGCTCCCAAGATGTTTAGGTTTTGTTTTATAATCCTCATTGCTGTTAAGTCATGTCTTCTAAATGAAATTCAGGTTGGGGTCGGATGTGGGGCTTTGGCATAGGATATTCTCTCAAACTTCCCCCCCACCCACCTCTTTCTCTCACTTTTTCCTCCCTCCTCCCCTCTCTCTCCCCTTACCAGGTTTCTCTCCCCTTTAACTGATTTCTCCTTGATCTCTTTCCAATTCTCCATACTCAAAATTCACCTGCTAAACTTTTTTTTTTTTTTGTATTTCTAATTGGTATCTACAACACCACATTTTGTAAATTATTGCTCACCAACTGTCCATGTGCTCACTTAGACAGAAATCCTGACCAGGACGCTGCAGGATGAAGTAATGAACGTCATTTCTAAGCCAAAACTTCCAAAAACTGGTGCCTGACCCTCCTGCTTTTTCTATCAAAGTGACCATGGGTGCCTTGTCTTCCAGAAGGTGCAGGAGCTTTGAGTACTGGTTTTATAATTAAATTTCTCATCTTTTGAACAGTTTTATGTGTGTCTATAGTCAAATATACTAAGATGCTTTATCAAGCCTAACTGCTACTCATAATATGTTGATCTGGTCTTTTAATGGTTATATAATGTAATTTATTCTTAGTAGAATATTTTAAATTAATGCAGATACTTAGTTAATGCCAAAGGACATTTTCTTCTTGAAATTGAAAATATTTCTGGTATTAGGGTTGGATAAATACATTAAGCAGAAAATGGTTTCTTTGATTTGTTTTTGGCTCTCTTCCATAATTGTTAGAATTCCACTTAACATTCTTGGCTGTCAATAAAGAGTCATGAATTACCAGAGCTTAAAAGTTAGCCTCTTACAGTTGAGATTATGATTCATCAATAAAAATGGTACATGTTAATAGTTTCTAGATTGATTATCATCACATAAAAGACCACATTAGGTTGTGATCATCTATGATTACATCATATAGTGTGAAGCACTGCTTGGGCAACAACGTGATGATTTCCTATTTTCTCAAATTATTGCATGATATCATTTCACCTAAATTATTTGCTCTTTACATTGAGGGGAAACTAAGAGGAAAAGAAAAAAAACTCTTAATGCTTAGCTTATTATCCAAAGTTTTATCATCATATTTATTTGTGGATCTATACAAGGTTCTTTTTTAATACCCGGTCGATCAAAGATGATAGAACTAAATTTGCTGGACTGATTGGAAAGATGATACACAAGAAAAAAAAAATGACTTCTATTGTTTGTCCCTTAGGATTCATTTGGTCATTGCATTATGACTGAAAACTGGTTAGGAATAGTGTTTCTGAAGATTAGATTCTGTAAGGCAGCCAACAGAGTACCCTCTTTCTATCTTATCGTATCAGAATAAATTAATCCCCTTATTGGCCAAAGTAAGAGAAACAAACACTTACTGAGTGTTTAATCACTCTTCATGTATGAGCCCACTATTCTCCTTCAGATCATTTGGCTCTATAGCTGGCTCATCTCTGCATTGGTGATTCTTGATCCAGCCCTTTCCTGGACTACATTACTTTTTATTCCTCATCGATGGCTGTTTTCCTGCTACAATGGCAGAGTTGAGCTGTTGTTGTAGAGATCATATGGTTGCAAATCTTAAAATATTTACTGTGTGGCCTTTACAGAAAATGTTTGCCAACCTCTGGTTTAGATAAAGTTCATGAGTCCTAAAATGAAAATGGTATTATTTGATTCACTCTATTTTAGTTTTCATGAGATGACACAATACTTTCCCCCGTGATCTGGCATTTCTCTAAATCTCAGTCCAAGATAAATAATTCTAACCATGGAGTATGTTGTTTCCAATTCATTCAACCTTATTTCAAGTTAAGAGAAGAGATAGATGTCTAGTTATTACTGTATTAAATACTATGTGAATTCTCAGAAGCCTACAACAAAAATGCCATGTTTCAGGTTTCAAAACAGCTCATCTGGGACTAGAACAGGGGAAGGAGTTTTGATGCACTTTTTTAGAATTAGGTTCTGAATATCACTGAGTCATAAGGCGGGCCACCCCATTTTGCCTTTACTGGAGAACAGCAAGCATTGCCAAGAAACTGTCAGCACCCCCTTTTCCTCCCCCACACAAACTTAGCCTAATACAAACGGCTCAATTCCAACATCTATACTCAAGCTCAGTACTTCTCAGCTTTCTCTTTCCCCTGTGAAAAAAGAGCAGTGATTGTTTTTGCTGCTGCTTTAAACAGTGAGTCTGATGGAAAACCCTAAAACAAAAGGATTTCCTCCTCCTAAAGTCCTTTACAAATTATCTTGTCTTATGATCCCACCTTTTGCATTATGCTGGATATTAGCAAATCATGTGAGTTTAAAAGGGGGTCTGGAAAAGTGAGAGTTCCAGGGACTTCCACCACCTTGATAGAAGGGACGTTCAGTAGGGTTCAGGAGGCCAGAGCTTGTTTGAGCTGGGAGAGAAATGGATTCCTTCTATCCTCTGCTGTCTGAAGAAGCCCTATGAAGATGGGAGTGGAGTTATGGATTTAACGAAGAACTTGTCTATAGGACAATGTTTCTCTGGGAAGGACTGGAAAGGATATCTAAGGATGGTTGGGGAATTCTAATCTTGAAAGTTCTCTCAACATAGGATTTCAGCCACCGGCCTTAAAAGGTTTGGCTATAGATTTTCTTATAGTCAGGGTAGGTAGGGATGGGGGTGTGTGGGTACTTTCAGTTTGGTGACTCTGGGCTAAGCCTTTGACAGTGGACTGAGCTGATCTTTAAGCAAGAAAGCACAGATACACCTTGGCTCATCACCAATGGGACAGGCATGGTCCCTGTGTTGGAATGTGGCTACCAGAGTGGACTTAACTCTGAGTGTCTTAGTTTCCTAGAACTGTTGAACCAAGTTACCACGAGCTGAGTGGCTTAAAGTAGCAGAAATGTATTCTTTCACAATTTTGGAGACTAGAAGTCCAAAATCAAAGAGTTAGCAGGTTGGTTCTGTTTTGGAGGTTCTGAGGGAGAACTTATTTCCATGTCTCTCTCTCAGCTTCTGGTGATTGTCAACAATACTTGGAATTCCTTGGCTTGTAGATGTATCACCCCAACATATACTTCTGTCTTCTCATGGAACTTTCCTCTGGGTGTCTGTGCTGTGTCCAAAGATCCTGCTTCTTATAAGGACACCAGTCAATTGAGTAGAGCCCACACCAGTCAATTGAGTAGAGCCCACCTTAATCCAGTCTGTCCTCATCTTGACTTCATTATACCTGCAAAAACCCTATTTCCAAATAGGGTCACATGCACAGGTCCTAGGAGTTAGGACTTGAACACACCTTTTTTGGGGACACAATTCTACTCCTATGCTTAGCATGGATTTTTCAAGGAGGCCCATGCTGGTGAGCCAGATGGTTTCTCCTATAATCTTCTGCAGAAATCCGACACATCACGTGCTGACTAGTTGTGCTTCTGGGACCCAGAACAGTCTGGGAAGTCCCTCTGCCCTCCTCCCATGACACTTCATGCTTCACTCTTCCTCCAGGCTTCCCTTACTTCTTTCCCCCACAGGGTTGTGTCCAGGGTCTGGCCAGAAGCCCCTGAGTTGCCATCAGCTGATACCTTTTTATTGATTGCCCTCTTGGCTTTGGAGAGAGCAGGAGACTTGAAGGGTGGTTTGAAATTCTAAAGACTTCACCAAACAACTGCAACTCTTACCTCATGGGCTATATTTTGCAACAATTAAAATAAGAAATCATGGGTGGTGACAGCAGGTCTAGTGTTTGGGTTTCTGCATTCTGAGTCTAAAGATGATAAAGAACATTTTTTCATGTGTCTGTTAGCCATTTGTATGTCTTCTTTTGAGAAGTGTCTGTTCATGTCTTCTGCCCATTTTTTGACTTGATTATTTGTTTTTTGGGTGTTGGGTTTGAGAAGTTCTTTATAAATCTTGGAAATCAGCGCTTTGTCTGTACTGTCATTTGCAAATATCTTCTCCCATTCTGTGGGTTGCCTCTTAGTTTTGTTGACTGTTTCCTTTGCTGTGCAGAAGTTTTTATCTTGATGAAGTCCCGAAAGTTCATTTTTGCTTTTGTTTCACTAGCCTTTGGAGATGTATTTTGAAAGAAGTTGATGTGGCCAATGTTGAAGAGGTTACTGCCTATGTTCTCCTCTAGGATTTTGATGGATTCTTGTCTCACATTGAGGTCTTTAATCAAATGGCTAACAGACACATGAAAAAATGTTCATTATCATTAGCTATCAGGGAAATTCAAGTCAATACCACATTGAGATACCACCTTACACCAGTTAGAATGGCAAGAATTGACAAGGCAAGAAACAACAAATGTTGGAGAGGATGTGGAGAAAGGGGGACCCTCTTACACTGTTGGTGGGAACACAAGTTGGTACAGCCACTTTGGAAAACCGTGTGGAGGTTCCTCAAAAAGTTAAGAATACAGCTACCCTATGACCCAGCAATTGCACTACTGGGTATTTACCTGAAAGACACAGGCGTAGCGAAAAGAAGGGCCATATGCACCCCAATGTTCATAGCAGCAATGTCCACAATAGCCAAACTGTGGAAAGAGCTGAGATGCCTTTAACAGATGAATGGATAAAGAAGATGTGCTCCATATAGACAACGGAATATTACTCAGCCATCGGAAAGGGTGAATACCCACCATTTGCATCAACATGGATGGGACTGGAGGAGAATATGCTGAGTGAAATAAGTCAAGCAGAGAAAGTCAAGTATCACATGGTTTCACTTATTTGTGGAACATAAGGAATAGCATGGAGGACATTAGGAGAAGGAATGGAAAAATGAAGCGGGGGAGATCAGAGGGGGTGTTGAACCATGAGAGACCGTGGACTCTGCGAAACAAGCTGAGGGTTTAGAGGGGAGGGGGGTGGGGGGATGGGTTAGCCTGGTGATGGGTATGAAGGAGGACGCGTACTGCATGGAGCACTGGGTATTATATGAAAACAATGAATCGTGGAACACTACATCAAGAACTAATGAAGTATGGTGACTAACATAACATAATAAAATAAAATAAAATAAAATAAAAATAAAGATGATAAAGAAATCTGGGAGAAGAGGTGGCTGCATTGGATATCTGCAGAGTGTTCCAAAACCCATGATTCCTCCAAATGGTGCAGATGCACACAGACACCAAGCCATCAGTTGGCTCTTTATGTGACACATCAAGGAGTGAACAAAACGACAGCTGATTTAGAAATCCTAACTGGTGAACAGAGCTTGTTATAAGACAACATGAGGAGAAATACTGTGACCTTGTCCTTCACAGAAGGAAGAACAACCTTAACTATTAGTCTGATTTAAAGTTGAGACCTAGAGGTTGAGCTCAGCTCTACCACCCACCAGCTGTGGCTTTCCGAAAGGAGCTGGTGGAGAGCTACACAGAGAGCTCACTTTGTAGATGGAGCAAATATAGAAGGTCTCCCGGCTGGACCACAGTGGGGTGGGACCACCCGTGCCGGGACTCGAGCCAGTTCGTTCTCCCACCCTGCTGATTCCTCTCACCGGAAGGGCTGGGGAGGCCATAGAGTGGAGTGGAGTTGAAACTCCTGCTTGATTGTGCCCACTGTGATTTTTAGGGTTGAACAGTAGCAGGGCAGTAGTAAACAAAATGCTTTTGAAGGTTAAAAGTGAAAAAGGCAACAAAGTACTTATTGGATCCCATGGAAACTAACATGTAAGATACTGACCCACTAGTTTCTTCCTCTGCCCCATTACCAAACCAAATGAATGTAGTTGGGCTGGCAGCAACCTGTGTTTGAAAAACCAAATTCAAACAGACAAGTGAGCAAGTAGACAGATTATGTTACCTTGATCCTTGAACCAGCCTGGATCTGCGGACTATCCAGCTCTTTCCTCATCTGTGAAATGGGCAGAAAAAAGTATTGCCCTCCTATGGCTTTTGTGAGGTACACAAAGAGAGCTCTTAGAGCATCACATGGTGCATAACGAGTGCTCATTGTGTGGTTGTTGTCATGAAGTGGAAATCTCTTTGCATCTCTCACACGTACCAGAGCCTCTTACTTAAAGGATTTCTATCCACACTTTATTCATTTATTACATTTGTTTACGTGTCATGCTGTAAAAGTAGCATTTGCTCCCAGTGAAAAATTTAGAAAACATAAATGTAAAAGAATCATGTATGAGCACTGTTTTTGTTGCATTTTAACCTTTTAAAAATGCATACATTGTTATTTTTATAAAATTGGGATCATACAACTGTTTTGTATGCCTATTTTTAAATTTAATATAATATGTCATGTATCTTATATACATATAGTATATGTAATAAAATTTCTCTAGATCGTTAGGTATCTTTTGAAAACAAGAATGATTGCAAGCACACACAGGGAGAGCGCCACGTGAGGATACAGGCGGAGATTGGGGTGATGCTTCTACAAGCCAATAGATGCCCAAGATTGCCACCAAACCCCCAGAAGCTGGGAGAGAGAGTGGAACAGATGCTCCCTCACGGCCCTGAGGAGGAACCAACCCTGACGACACCACACTTTGATCTCGACTTGCAGCCTCCAGAACTATTCCAATTCAAGGATAAGAGAACATCCCAAGATGGCTTGAACTCCATCATCATGGGGCTTGCTAAGGGCGGAATGGATGAGGCATTGTCAGTGACTTCAGCTCTTGTCCATCACACATTCACTTTCCAAAGCACACCAACCAAGAAGGCAGATACTAAGTAGGCTTGTTCTTTATCTTCTGTCTTCTTGACAACCGAAACTGTTTTTACAACTAGAAGATCAACCAACCAAGCAAGCAAGCAAACAAACAAAACCAAGAATGGCCAGAGATCGGGAAGGTAACATCTGGATAATTTGGAAACCTTGATGGGGTTTTTGTGGCAGGGACCAGTTGCATTTGTTTTTACATGGAAAGGTGACTGTATTTTAAATTCCATACCCTCCGTTTTTCTGCCTCTTCTGATGCGAATTAATAGCCATGTATGGCGTGTTGTCTTTCTGAACTTTTTAGTGTTTTCCATTGGTCTATCCTATAGAGGTTTTGCATATTTTGGGGCAGATTGCTGAATACTTGATATTTTCATTGATAATTGATTTATTTAAATTATTTTACTTTGTTTTTCCTTTTTTAATTTAAATTTAATTAGCCAACATATAGTACAACATTAGTTTCTGATGTAGAGTTCAATAATTCATCAGTTTCATATAACACCCAGTGCTCATAACATCACATGCCCTACTTAATGCCCAGCCCCCATTTACCCCATCACTCCATCCACCTCCAGCAACCCTCAGTTTATTTCCTATAGTTAAGAGTCTGTGATGGTTTTCCTTCTTCTCTGTGACTTCCCATTCAGTTTTCTCTCTCTTCCCCTCTGGTCCTCTGTGTTGTTTCTTATATTCCACATATGAGTGAAACCATACGATAATTGTCTTTCTCTCATTGACTTACTTCGCTTAGCATAATACCCTCCAGTTCCATCCCTGGTGATGTAAATGGTAAGCTATCATCCTTTTTGATGGCGGAGTAATATTCCATGGTGTACAGATACCACATCTTCTTTATCCATTCATCTGTCGTTGGGCATTTGGGCTCTTTCTACAGTTTGGCTATTGTGGGCATTGCTGCAATAAATATTGGGGTGTATGTGCCCCTTCGGATCGCTATATTTGTATCTTTGGGGTAAGTACCTAGTAATGCAATTGCTGAGTCAGAGGGTAGCTCTATTTTTAACTTTTTAAGGAACCTCCATACTGTTTTCCAGATTGGCTGCCCCAGCTTGCATTCCCACCAACAGTGTAGGAGGGTTCCCCTTTCTCTGCATCCTTGCCAACATCTGCCATTTCCTGACTTGTTAATTTTAGCTCTTCTGACTGGTGTGAGGTGGTATCTCATTGAGGTTTTGATTTGGATTTCCCTGATTCTGAGTGATGTGGAGCATTTTTTCCTGTGTCTGTTGGCCATTTGTATGTCTTCTTTTGAGAAATGTCTATTCATGTCTTCTGCTGATTTCTTCACTGGATTATTTGGTTTTTTGGGTGCTGAGTTTGACAAGTTCTTTATAGATTTTGGATATTAGCCCTTTATCTGATAAGTTACTTGCAGATATCTCCCTCTATCCCATAGGTTGCCTTTTGGTTTTGCTGACTGTTTCCTTTGCCGTGCAAAAGCTTTTTATCTTGATGGAGTCCCAATACTTCATTTTTGCTTTTGTTTCCCTGCCTTTGGAGATGTGTCTAGCAAGAGTTGCTGCAGCCGAGGTCTACGAGATTGTTGCTGTGTTCTCCTCTAAGATTTTGATGGATTCCTGTCTCACATTTAGGTCTCTCGTCCATTTTGAGTTTATCTTTGTGTATGGTGTAAGGAAATGGTCCAGTGTCATTCTTCTACATGTGGCTGTCCAATTATCCCAACGTCATTTGTTGAAGAAACTGCTTTTCTTTGGGATTTTCTTTCCTGCTTTGTCGAAAATTCGTTGACAACAGAGTTGAGGGTCCATTTCTGGGTTCTCAATACTGTTCCAGTGATCTCTGTCTGTTTTTGTGTCAGTACCATGCTGTCCTGATGATTGTGGCTTTGTAATAGAGCTTGAAGTCCAGAATTGTGATGCCACCAGCTTTGGTTCTCTTTTTCAACATTCCTCTGGCTCTTCTGGATCTTTTCTGGTCCATACAAATTTTGGGATTATTTGCTCCAGCTCTGTGAAAAATGTCAATGGCATTTTGATAGAGATTGCATTGAATGTGTAGATTGCTCTGGGTAGCGTAAGACATTTTAACTAATATGTCTTCTTCAAATCCGTGAACATGTAATATTTTTCCATTTCTTTGTGTCTTCCTCAATTTCTTTCATAAGTGTTCTTTAGTTTTTCGAGTATAGATCCTTTTCCTCTTTGGTTAGGTTTATTCCTAGGTATCTTATGGGTTTTGGTGCAACTGTAAATGGGATCGATTCCTTAATTTTTCCTTCTTCTGTCTCATTGTTAGTGTATAGAAATGCAACTGATTTTTAAAAAAATCATATTGATCACTTTATTTAATATCAATCTATGTTCAGCAAAGGCTGGATAGCAAAACATTTAGGTTTATTTGCAGCTTCCTTTTTTTTTTAATTATGTTATGTTAATCACCATACATTACATCATCAGTTTTTGATGTAGTGTTCCATGATTCATCGTTTGCGTATAACACCCAGTGCTCCATTCAGTACGTGCCCTCTTTAATACCCATCACCAGGCTTCCTCATCCCCCCACCCCCTCCCCTCTAGAACTCTCACTTTGTTTCTCAGAGTCCATAGTCTCTCATGGTTCATCTCCCCCTCCGATTTCCCCCCTTCATTTTTTCCTTCCTGCGACCTTCTTCTCCTTCTCCTTCTTTCTCCTTCTCCTTCTTTCTCCTTCTCCTTCTTTCTCCTTCTTCCTCTTCTTCTTCTTCTTCTTCTTCTTCTTTTTAACATATAATGTATTATTTGTTTCGGAGGTACAGGTCTGTGATTCAACAGTCTTATACAATTCACAGCGCTCACCATAGCACATACCCAACTGATTTCTGTGCATTGATTTCATATCCTGTCACGTTGCTGAATTCCTATATGAGTTCTAGCAATTTGGCGGTGGAGTCTTTTGGGTTTTCTACACAGAGTATCATGTCATCTGTGGAGAGTGAGTGTTTGACATCTTCTTTGCCAATTCAGATGCCTTTTATTATTTTGTTGTTGTTGTCTGACTGCTGAGCCTAGGACTTCTAGTACTATGTTGAACAACAGTGGTGAGAGTGGACGTCCCTGCTGTGTTCTTGACCTTAGGGGAAAAGCTCTCAGTTTTTCCCCATTGAGAATGATATTCTCAGTGGTCTTTTCATAGATGGTTTTTATGATACTGAGGTATGTTCCCTCTATCCCTACACTGTGAGGAGTGTTAATCAAGAACGAATGCTGTACTTTGCCAAATGCTTCTGCATCTATTGAGAGGATCATATGGTTCTTATCCTTTCTTTTATTAAAGGGATGCATCAGGTTGATTGATTTGTAGATGATGAACCACCTATGCATCCCAGGAATAAATTCCACCTGGTTGTGTGACTAATCCTTTCAATGTACTGTTGGATCCTATTGACTAGTATTTTGGTCAGAATTTTTGCACCCATTTTCTTTTTTAAAAAATTTTTTTATTGTTATGTTAATCACCATACATTACATCATTAGTTTTTGATATAGTGTTCCATGATTCATTGTTTGTGCATAACACCCAGTGTCCATGCAGAACAAGACCTCTTTAATACCCATCACCAGGCTAACCCATCCTCCCACGCCCCTCCCCCCAGAACCCTCAGTTTGTTGTTCAGAGTCCATCGTCTCTCATGCTTCGTCTCCCCCTCCGATTTGCCCCCCTTCATTCTTCCCCTCCTGCTATCTTCTTCTTCTTCTTTTTTTTTTTTTAAGATTTTATTTATTTATTCATGACAGAGAGAGAGAGAGAGAGGCAGAGGGAGAAGCAGGCTCCCCGCAGAGCAGGGAGCCCGATGCGGGACTCGATCCCGGGACCCTGGGATCATGACCTGAGCCGAAGGCAGACGCTTAACCATCTGAGCCACCCAGGCGCCCCTCTTTTTTTTTTCTTAAGATATATTGCATTATTTGTTTCAGAGGTACAGATCTGTGATTCAACAGTCTTGCATCCATTTTCATCAGGGATATTGGTCTGAAATTTTTTTCGTTGGGGTCTCTGTCTGATTTGGGGATCAAGGTGATGCTGGCCTTATAGAATGAGTATGGAAGTTTTCCTTCCATTTTTTGGAACAGTTTCAGAAGAATAGGTATTAATTCTTCTTTAAATGTCTGGTAGAATTCCCTTGTGAGCCCATCGGCACTGGACTCCAGAAAGCTAACTGCACAAACTTGCCTTGCTCACTGAGACTAGACTGTTTCGGCCCTGTGTTTGGCCTGTGCTGTGCCTTCTGCCAGAAAATCCCCTGTATCAACCACCTTCCCCCACTCCTATCCCATCATCATCTAAGGATCCTTGCTACTCCATGTCTGGCCCCAACATAGAGCTCACATGGAGGCCGTGCTGAGTTTCAGCTCCACAACCTGAGGAATCTGAATCGTTCTGTGACAAGGTCTCCAAGGATTCCTATGCTCTTTAAACTGTGAAAGCACCATCGGGAACTCCTCCTCATCGATCAGTATTCAGCTCAGAGGCCTCCTCCTCCGGAGAGGCCCCTGCCCTGCCACCCCACCCCAGCCTGCAGCAGGGACAGTTAGAGAGGCGGGATGGCCCAGCAATGGGAGCACATGCCACCTTCAGGAGCACTTCCAGTCCCCGAGCCTCTCTCTCCTGCTGCCTGTGACTCTGTGGGAGGACACGTAGTATTTGCCGTGGTTCCCACCGGTAGCAGCGTCGGCTCCATCAGGTAGGACGTGCGTCCCCTTGGAAATCCTCCCCCTGCACTCCAGCCCCTCCCGAAGCTGCCCTTGGGGTCCCTGTTGTGGGAGCAGCTGGGAGGTGAGACCATCTGCTCACGAGGGCCGTCAGGGACGGTGGAAACCTGGCAGGAGCCCGAATGGACAGGCCTTCTCCACGCCGCACTCCTCAGAAAGCGGGCTCCCCACTGCGTGCAATGGGTCCATGCCTTGCTGACTCTCCTCAGGGCCCCACGCAGAGATTTCTCTAAGGGTTCCTTGAGGACGCCCAGACAACACACAGCGATCTTCCAGAAGGTGGGAGTCTTTCTTCCTGCCTCTCCTCTGACCCCCCAACTGCCCCAACACAGCCCCGATCTGTCCTCCCCCTCCATCTCCATGATGACCACCCCAGTGCCAGCCCCCAGTGTTCCATGCAGACCCCGTGAGCCCCCTCCCAGAATCCAGCCCCATCTCCCCCTCCCCTCGTTCCCTTGTCCCCAAAGCCACGCAGATCTGTGCAGAACACACATCACACCCGTGGCCAGCCACCAGCCCCTGTCTCCAGGTCTACACCCGCCCCGGGTGTCTCTACCCTGCACGAGGGAGAGCTCTGTGCAGGGGCCCTGCTGCCTGCCCCCTTCCCTCTCACCTGTGCCCGGTTTCCCCAGCCCGGGCAGCACAGCCCTGCCTCGGCCTTGACACTCCTGTGCTCCCTGCCTGGAACATTCTGCCCCCTGCTCTCCCAGACTACCTCCTGTGACCTTCATCTCAGCCTGAATGTCCCCTCCTGTTGTGGCCCCTGACCCATGTAGTCATCACCCTATTGGAATTCTCTGCAGAGCAGAGATTGCTATTCCTTGTCCCCTTGTTCTTGATTCCCTGGCCTTGTCCCCACTAGGACAGAAGCCCTTGGGGTCCTCGGGCCCCACCCCATGCTGCAGGACAGCGCTAAAGACATCTTAGAAGCTGCAGAGATACTCACTACATATGTGGGTGTGAATGAAAGCAAATAATACACACAGGCACACTTCGGATCAAATAGAATCATGAGTGCTCGTCCTTGTCCAAATTGCTCCTGGACCCTTTTCTGCCTGCCCTGTGCCCGAGGCTGACTCCCCTACCTGCACTCAGGCCCTCTGGGGGCTGCCTCCTTGCCCAGCAGTCCATGGAGGTCTGGATGGCAGAGGGGGGCACTTTGCCCCATTCCTGGGACAGCCCCCCCACTGGGCTCAGCAGATGCCACTTCCCTGTCCTCCCTCCAGGCCCAGGGGTGGGACCGCCTCCCCCTGTGGCTGGAGGCTGGGAGCCCCTTCCTTGGTCCTGCCCTACTCCCTGCTGCAGCTGGGGACTGTCCCCGGGCCTCTTCCTCCAGACCGTGTGGGAGAAGCGCTCCTGCCTGGGATCTTCCCTCGTCCATCGGGACACTCTGCTCTCTGGGCAGAAGATCAAGGAGACTTTCCTCTCTTTACACATTACACACACACGTTTTTTTCCTTTCAGTAATTTATTTATCTACAAGCAATTAATGAAATTGTCAATTCTGTTTTTACATTTTCAGGTACTCACAAAACAACTACAAGAGTCTAGATTCTGCATCCTGGGGCGTGTGCGTGTGTACGTGTCCACGTGCATGGGAATGTATGCTTGTTATCGGGAGAAAACTTTGTATTTTGACTGCTTAGAATACATAAGTGTTAAACAATAAATAGTATCTTAAACAAAACAACAAAGATTAAGAAAAAAATCACGGAACAAGGAAGAAATGGTTGCAGATTCTTAAGCTTTCCTATCTATAAGTTTAAGATTAAACAAATCCCATGAATTTAGGACTAAAATAAGAATTAAGGACTAAAATATGAATTCATAAAACAACTACAATAGTCTAGATTCTGCATCCTGGGGCATGTGCGTGTGCACGCGTCCACGTGCATGGGAGTGTATGCTTGTCATCGGGAGAAAACTTTGTATTTTGACTGCTTAGAATACATAAGTGTTAAACAATAAATAGTATCTTAAACAAAACAACAAAGATTAAGAAAAAAATCACGGAACAAGGAAGAAATGGTTGCAGATTCTTAAGCTTTCCTATCTATAAGGCTAAGATTAAACTAATCCCATGAATTTAGGACTAAAATAAGAATTAAGGACTAAAATATGAATTCATAGAACAACTACAGTGGTCTAGTTTTGCATCCTGGGGCGTGTGCATGTGCATATGCCCACGTGCATGGGAGTGTATGCTTGTTATCAGGAGAAAACTTGGTATTTTGACCGCATAAAATGCATAAATGTTAAACAACAAACAGTATCTTAAACAAAACAACAAAGGCTAAGAAGAAAAAAATTGCAGAACGAGGAAGAAATGCTTGCAAATTCCTAAGTTTTCTTATCTATAAATTTAAGACTAAACTAATGCTATGAATTTAGGACTAAAATATGAATTCAGAACTAAAATATGAACTTAGGACTAAATTGTGAATTTAGGACTAAAATTTGAATTTAAGCTAAAATTTGAATTTAGGACTAAAATTTGAATTTACGACTAAAATATGAGTTTTAGGACTAAAATTTGCATTTAGGACTACACTAACTATTTCATACAGTTTGAGTGAGATGTTGTTTTGTTAAAGTTTTTTCTCTCTCTCTTTTTTTAAGGCAATCACATAAATACTGAGTTATTTCTGCGGAACTGTAACCCTAGTCCTAGAGCACAGAAATGGTCTTGTTTGAAAGTCTCTATCTATGTCCACGATAGAGGATGTCTTCAGTCCCAGTGGCATTAATTTAAATCCGACCACCATACCGACAGCAGAGAGTTCTAAAGCGTCCGGCGGGGAAGCTATGTATTCACGACAATGTGGACGAAGCTCTAGCTACACAGTCCGCGATGGGCTTCCACCGCTATCCTGCGGAGAGTCACTGTGGCGTCAGTTCCGAAAGAGGAGCCGTTTCCCTAGAGAGAGAGCCTTCAGACGTTCTTCACGGAGCTCCGCGCAGATGCTGGGCCGGGCTTTGGCTGCCCAGAGCCCAGCTGCCCTGAGCCCGGTCACCCTTGCAGGCGACTCCGGCTCCCGGGGCCCTCACGGTGGGCCTTCCACCCCCCCTGGGGGCCCGATGACCCCAGGGACCCCCGGACACTTCCCAGCCTGCGTGGGCTGTGGGCGGAGCAGCAGGACCAAGAGGGTCCCTCAGGACAGGCCGGCAGCTGGACTCCACACCGGCTAGCATCCGCCTCAAGTGCTCGTTCTCTTTCCTTAGCTCCTGGAACTCCCTCTCTCTGGATACAGCTCCCACCCAGCTCTTTGCGACTCTGTCCTGATGGAAGAGGACCAGCTTGCGATACTGGGAGGTGGTTGTCTCCAGCTCCTTGCCCAGGTCTCGGGCCATCTTCTTGTAGAGGTTGCGAATCTGGCACGTGAAGTTCATTTCTCTGTACGTGCTGGCCAGTTTCTTCTTCATTTCCAAGCACTGAGCTTCCACTTGAAAGACTTTTCGGTGAAGTTGCCCGATGTATTGGTCCTGTTCATCCAGGGGGTTCTGAAGTTTCCGCTTCAGCGGCTGAATCTCCCTGTCCAGCTGTGAAGTTTCCTTCTGCAAAGAGGCTTTCTGGGTTTGCAGGCTGTGGATTTGTCGTGTCAGCTCTGCGATCTCTTGCCTTTCTGCCCACAGTCGTCTGGCTCTTTGCTGCTGTTCCCCTTCGGGACTTGGAGGGGACCCAGGGCAGCCAGCATCCTCAGGGACGCCCTGCAGATCCACTGCTGCCCGATGGGCGGGCTGAGCGCCATTCCCTGCTCCCCTCTTTGGCTGGACTCCCCGGGTCCCGGCACCGGCGTGCTCTGCAGGGAGGTCAGGCGGGGGGACGGCCTGCAGCCCGGGTCCGGCCCTGGACGGGGACCGGCTGGCTTGATCTTTCGGGACCGGCTCCACGCATGCCTTCGACGGCTCCAGCCTTTCTTCCCCCTCCTTCTCCTGCCCTTTCTGCCTCCATCTCGAAACTTCTTGGTTGAGCGGTTCGGGTCCTTCTGGAAAAGGAGTGTTTTCACTCTGATCCTTCGTTCTTTTCGTCAGAAGCTGTTCTCCATCCTTCTCCGATGTTCTGAGGATGGGTTTTTCCCCAGGGACCTGGGGCAGGTCGGGAGGCTGGCTCAGTTCCTTCAGTGCCTTGCTCAGAAAGTTGACAGTGTCCGTTCCCACCAGCCTGCTCAGCTCTCTGTTCATTGCCGACAAGCACAGGGCTTGTAACGAGGGAGGACTGGCCACCACCGCGGGCGGCCTGAGGGCGGCCTCGGCCTGTGTGGTTGGGCCACTCTCCTCAGGGCGGGCTCCACACACTCCGTGGCGGGCAGAGCCCCTGTGGCCCAGCGCCTTCGCGCTCCTTCGAGGGAGTCGTCTCTTCACTAGGAGAACCAGCAGCAGAGTCCATACGAGCAGCGCCAAGGGAAACACGGGGAGACTCGGGCTGTGTCCCCAGCTTTCAGAAATCAGCTGCAGTGCCCCCCACAGGTGCTCCCACACCAGCTGGCAAGTGGATCCGGCGGCCGAGGGGGGGCCCTCCATGGCTGCGTCGGGCTCCCCAGCTCTGTCTCCAAGTGCCAGAGTCCTGTGGCCGCAACGGACCCCTCAGAAGCCTGTGGAGAGTTCCACCTATGAGGTCAACGGTGCCCGGCAACCAGGGCAGAGCAGTTGGGCCGGGGGAGGGGAGGCCAGCCAGGTTCCAGAAAACAGTTGCCCCTGACTTTGCCGTGAAATAGAAAGTTGTCTCAATCACACAAGCCCTGGGGGAGGTGGGAAGGGCTGATCCCGGCCCGGAGCTCAGCCACTCAGGCCCACCTGGCCCTACAGCAAACCTCGGGGCTCAAGGCAGGGCCAGGTCACGTCCGTCCGTGCGCACAAGACAATCAGGGCAGAGTGTTCAGGCCTCCTTCCCGGGCGAGGCCTGTTCTCCTGATCTGAAGTTTCCCTTGGCTTCAGGGACTCCTGGTCCTGTCTGCAAATGTCCCTGGGATCTCCCTCCATTTTTAATTGCATCACATTAATAGCCTTTTTGATTTCAACACGAGCCGATTTTAGTTCTTTTGTTCCTCCAGAAAGAGATTCTGTAGTGTCTTCTATGCTTTTTTCAAGCCCATCTATTATCTTTATAATCATTATTCTGAACTCTAGTTCTGACATCTTACTTACCTCCATACTGATTAGGTCCTTGGAAGTCAGTACTGCCTCTTGTTCTCTTTTTTTGAGGTGAGTTTTTCTGTCTTAGACCATTTTGTCCAGGAAGAATAGATGAATGAAAGAACAAAATACCACAATGACAGCAATGACCCCAGAGAAATAGACACTAAACAAATCAGAAGAGATCTTAAACTAAAAAAAAAAATTGAAATTAAAGAATCAAAAGGAGAATATAACCAGACAGGTGAACAGAATAGAGCAATACACTGGATCCTGTGTGTATTTTGGTCTGTTTGTTAAAAAACTAGATCCCAAAATTGTAAAGTAAGAAAAACTTACGTGTGTACAATAATAAAATTAAATACAGTGAAAGGATAGAATGTAACTGTAGAAATGAAAATTAAAAAGAAAAAAATGAAAAAAAGAAGGAATATAAACAGGTGGACAGAACAGAGCTATACATTATATCCTGAGCGTATTTTGTTCAGTTTGTTTGAAGAAACTACATCTCAAAATTATAAAGAAAGAATAACATATATATACAGAAATAACACTAAATACATTGAAAGGATAGAATGTAAGTGTAAAGATGAAAGTAAAAAAATGACTTTAAGAAAACAAAACAAAACAAAACAAAGACAAAAAAGAGAGAGAATACGATCAGATAGGTGAAGAGAACAGAACCATATACTAGATTCTGGGTGTATTTTGGTCTGTTTGTTAGAAGAAACTGCATCCCAAAATTGTAGAGAAAGAAAAACTTATATATATACAAAAATAATATTAAATACAATGAAAGGATAAAATGTAAGTGTAAAAATGAAAAAAATATTTAAAAAAAAGAGTTGATAAAGTAAGAAATTGGTTGAATAACGAAAGAGAAAAAAATTAAAATAAAAGACTTCTCAATTTCCTATGGCTGCTATAATAAATTATTACAAACACGGTGGCTTGAACACAGTTCTGGAGGCCAAGAGCATGAAGTCAAGGAGTCAGCAGGGCCATGCTCCCTCCAGCCATTCTAGGAGGGAATCCTTCTTTGCCTCTTCAGTTCTGGTGTCTGTTCTCATTCCTTGGCTTGTGACATTGTCACTCTAATCTCTGCCTCTGTTGTCCCATAGTCTTCCCTTCTGTGTGTCCATCTTCTTCTGTTTGTTAGAAGGACACCTCTCATTGGATTTAGTGTGCAGCTGGGCAATCTACGATGATCTCTCAAGATCCTTACCTTAATTACATCTGTGTACTCTATATCTAAATATGATCACATTCACAGGCCCCAGGAGTTAAGATGTTGACATATCATTTTGCAGGCCACCGTTCAATGCACTACAGAAGTAATACATTCACTTACTATTCTTTTAGTAACTACAATCAAAGGTAAAAAGTATGCCTTTGACTTACTACAGACAAATATAAATTAGAGTCTCTGATCTTTTCCCAGAAAATATGAGGACACTAGAATACTTTAACTTCATTTACTACTCCCACAATCTACATATCATTGCTGAACTATATTTTATTGTATTCATTGTAAGCCTAAGAAGGCAGTGGAATATAAGGAACAATGCAGAGGATCATAGGGGAAGGGAGGGAAGATCAGAGAGGGAGACAAACCATGAGAGGCTCTTGACTCCAGGAAAAAAAACTGAGGGTTGTGGAAAGGGAGGTGGGTGGGGGGATGGGGTAATTGGGTGATGGGATTTTTAAGGAGGGCACGTGTTGTGATATGCATTGGGTGTTATATGCAACTAATGAGTCATTGAACACTACACCAAAAACTAATGATGTACGATATGTTGGCTAATTGAATTTAAATTTTAAAAAAAGAAGGCATTATTATTGCTTTGCACAGTTAACACATGGGCAGCACAACAAAATGGACAGAAATATTAAATTTTGGAAGTATCTAATTAATGAATAATTATTTTTTTTTCTTCAAGAGGAAAAGGATCAATTGGATTTATTTTTTCCAGTGGATCTTTTTTATTTATCCATGTTTTTACTCTACAAATGCTTATTTAGTGTCTTCTCTGTGGCAGGGATTGGGAATAGAGGAGCAAACATGGCAGACAAGTTCTCCAAAGCTTGGGTTATAAAACTGCTGAACTGGAACTTTTGCCTGGAGAGGATCTCTAGGATTATCCGGTAAAGCGTATTGTGCTCTTGAGGAATCTGAGGTTTAGTAGGTTGACTGACTTTCTGTGCCAGGAGGTCACACAATCAGAACCACGGGGTCCTTAAGCTCCCCATGTAGGGTCTCTAATCTCTAGAGCAGACATGAGCTGCCCACTGCATTTAAAGCGAGCAAGGCTACGTGGGCTCCAGCAGAAAAATGTTTTATGGACACAATGCACCTTCACTCCTTGGAAACTATCTCATAAATGTATATCTTTGGTCAAATATAATAGCCATGACCGATTCCGGAAACAAACAAGATCTGTGGAAGGTTCTAGTCGTGGAAAACTTTAATATGTTATGAGTAATGATCATAAGAGTTAGTATCTCTTGAGCACGCACAATATGCCAGGGGCCGTGTTAAGAGTTTTGTGGCGGCACTGAGGTCTCATGACAGCTTCATGAAGTTGGTGTTATGATGCTCATCCTTCTTTGAAATGTGCGGACGCTGACACCAGCCTGTTCAGGTGGTGACATGGCGAATGGTGCAAACAGGTGCTCACCTGGAGAACTGGGCCTTCTCTCAACAGTCCCAGATGGGAGTGCTGGTCCACAGAAGATGCCGCTGTTCTTTCCAGGAGTTCCCTGAGCTGGTCTAGCAAATTCCCAAGATCACACCAGTCCTCCCAGAGAGAAGGGGAGAGAAGAGTGGCCTAGTCCTTTCCCCCTTCTCTTAAATCTCTTGCTAGAATGCTGCCCTTGATGGTTCTTCTTCCACGTATTGAAGTCGTATTTTCCATCTAAATATGGCCATTGCATCAGGAAGAGGGGGAGCTATGAAAACAGTCAATGTGTCCCATGTGGTTTGTCCACGCGGTGCTGGCATAGTGACACAGTGAACGGGGACAGATGAGCAGGAGCACTGCGGGATGTGTCCTATTTTAACAGAGTGTTCGCTCTTCCGAAAAATTACCCCAGAGTGTTTGCTTTGCAATCAGGCAAGCACTTGTTAAAAATGCCCATATTTCTACGAGGCATTAGGAACTGACAGAAACATGCCGCCATCACTTGTGAATTCACACCAACTGTGATGAATATGAATGAGAAGGAGCTGGAGTTCTAAATGGACCCATGCAGAAGCAAAGGCTGTGGGGGAGGCACAGAGAGGCCCACGAGGCTGGCAGGCAGCTGGGAGCCTCACTAGAAGCAGAGAAGATGGAGCAGCTCCGGGCTGGGATGCGGCCGGGCCAGGTGGGCCAACCTGCGGGGAAAACCAGGCAACCCAAGCATGTTGCTATGCGTTCCTGGACTCCACCCATCCTGGTGCACCTCCACAGCTGAGTGTCCTGGTGGAACTGGGAAGCAGAAGCACCGGGGGGGGACCATGCCTGCACCTCTTCTCCCTAGGAGCATCCTGGAGTTAGGTCAGGAACGGTGGTCCCGGCAGGAGAGCCCAGGGCGGGTGGGGGAGGTAGCAGGCGGGCGGTGAGGGCGGGCAGGTCGCTGCTCCTTGGCCAGTGACCCCGACACCTGAGTGGCTTACTGTAGCCGCAGGTGTCAGCTTCGAGGTGAGTGACTGGGCCATCCCCGCACTTGAAAGGAGTAAACATGGGGATTTGTACAGGGGCTGTATGTACAAGGCAGTTTCTTAAGATGAAAAAGGGGTCATCAGGGGATATAAAGTAGGTTTTCAAAGGATGTATGGCTCTTGAGACCTTTTTCACTTACGATACTGGCAAAACAATGAAGCTGCTATAATAAATTACCTGTTAATGCATACTTTCATAAAGTAACCTCAGTTCCGTGCAAGAAGCGTCCACTGAGGTGCGGGGCGAAGAGAAGATAGTCAGGCACAGCGTAAACTCCCTGATGGAAAGGAATGCACTGTCTCATGAGCTTTTTTCAGTTTCCTTTTCATGATTTTGCCTTACAGAAAGTAAGAGATGTCATTTTGAGACACCCCGTGCAGACATTCGTGCTTGTCTATGTAATATGTACATGTATGCTTGTATTTATATGTGAGTATTTCTTTTTAAGTCAGGGAAAGAACTTAAAGATTCACAGAAGCCAGGCTTCTAGAAAATGAAGGCCCAGGCTGATGGAGTTCGGTTTAAGAGAAATCAGCTTTTGAGATCAAACAGTATCCTGGCCACATCCAAATTTATATCTCCTATGCATATGTTTATTTTGTTCTGAATGAGAAGGTGATGTATCATTGGCTACTATCAATCCTAAAGCCTCATGTAACCAGCTTAGGATAAGGTAAAAAAAAAAAAAAAGGCAAGCCTG
Source organism: Mirounga angustirostris (assembly GCF_029215605.1). Taxonomy (NCBI): domain Eukaryota; kingdom Metazoa; phylum Chordata; class Mammalia; order Carnivora; family Phocidae; genus Mirounga; species Mirounga angustirostris. The sequence goes on along the minus strand of NW_026991709.1, from coordinate 3,995,630 downwards.
GGGTCATAAAACAGTAAACCTGACCATGATTTTTAAACTACACTAGGAAAACCCGTTCTACCGCAAATCAGACAGGATAAGGTAAGAGATGTGAGGTGTTATACACTCTTGAGAAATAATTTCTAGCCAACACTTTTTCTGCTTCTTGATGAATTTGCTTCTGAGTAATTTTTGGGGGAAAACATGTTTGAATTTTTTCCCCCATTCTCATGACGGGGATAAAGCATCTACTCATCATTCATCGAATTTCTTACTAATCATCTGTTATAAGCAAAGTATTTTTGCTAAGTGTTGGGGAGGGAAGTAAGGATAAAGCATGGCCCTCGAGGAGTTTAGATTTCCCTGGGACAGGGGGTCATGGGAGGTGGGGCAATGCAGGGGAAGGGTCCTGGGAACTGGGAGCAGAGCGGGGTGGATGTCAGTACCACTGTGAAGAAGCTGGGGCAGGAGACAGATGTGTAATGAGCCCAGATCCCCAGAAAAGAAAGGGGTCAGACCCGCCTGGATGGCCCCGCTGAGCGCCCGGCCGTGGTGTTGGATGGACTCTGGACCAGGCTGTATGGTTTAAGTTCTGGCTTCCCATCTGCTGGCTGCGGGATCCGGAAGGTTATTTATCTCTCTCCATGCCTCAGTTTTCTCATCTGTAAAGTGGAGGCGTTAAAGTACGTCCCACGGAGGGTGGTGTGGGAATCAGATAAGTTAGTACATGTGGGAGCATAGAATGGTGCAGTCACCACCGTCCTATCACGGAAGCAGTCCCAGATCCAGAAAGAAAGAAGCAGAAGGCATGGAACCACAGGGCAGTGAGAGATAGGACGGGGGGCTCCCGCTAAGGGAGGGAAGGCGAGTACGCGTCCGGGACGTGGAGTGGGATTCTGACTGCAAGCCGAGGGACCGCGGACCACAGGGGACAGTGGGAAGGACAACAGGAGGGGAGATGCCTGGAAGGAGGTGTGATGAGCCCCATTTGGGCGGATCGTCTTTCTCCTGATTGGTGCCTGCTGCGGGGCTGATTGGTGGTGCCGGCCGCCCTGCTGGGGGGGTGCTGGCCGGGGGCCCTGGGGAGTGTGGCGCCTCTGGCCACATTTTGAAGGCATTTCAATGGGCAGAAGCCAGATTCAAACCCACCTTGCTGTCCCTGTCCTGCTGAGTGCCTCATTGGTCTCTGTTCTCCCAGGGCGGGGGGAAGGGGGGCGGCGGGGGGAGGGGTGGACATCCTGCGCAGAGATGAGGCCTCTGGGCCAGGCGGCTGCAGACCCTGAGGAGACAAGCTCAGACTAGCTCCTGGGAAGTGGGCCCCGAAGATGGGCACCGGGGTGTCCAGAGAACGAGTCCGTCCGTCTAGGGTCAGTGCCCGGTCTCTCGCTGCTCAGGAGTTCTCCCTCTGGCCGCGCATGATCCTTGCAGTTGACTTCTTGGGGCCAACATGCTGTTGGCACACAATGCGTGTCTGTATCGGAGTCTCCTGCCTACCCGGGGGACCAGCCACCTGCGGGGGACGCGAGGCCAGAGCTCACAACAGGAATGACAGCAGTCTGACCCCCCGCCGCGCTGCCGGGCACCGTGCCCCACCGGACCCCCAACCCTGGCGCCGTGAGGGGCTGGATGGCCCTGTCCCCGCGGCAGGGGAGCCTGGAGGAAGCCAGGAGGGGGATCTGACCAGGTTGCCTCCAGGCCTGCTGCTTTGACTCTCAAGGTGGTGAATGAGTTGGCAAGAGGAACAAACAGATGAAGATGGCCCAGTGGCTGGAGGAAGAAGACGTTTAGGGGGATGGTGGGCTGTACTCACTGAGACCCAGCCCAGTGCCAGAGGCCCCTAGTCCTCATCTCGTTTCCTCTTCCAAGCAGCACCTGGTAGGTGTTATCCCCAGTTTATAGATGAGAAAACAAAGGCACACAGAGATGTATTAGTTGCCCCAAGCCATATGATAAACAAGGATAGATTTAGGATTTGAGCTATGGCCGGTCACCCTATAAAGGTCACTCTGTTCTCAGGCCATATAACTGGCAGGAGCCATCACAGAGAGGGCATTCTCTGAGGTGAAGTGCCCCAGCCAAGGCATGTTTGGGAGACCCCAGCAGACTGACCTGTTGTGCGAGGACAGTTGAAGTATTGGGTGATGGGAGATGGGCCTAGAAGGGCCAGTTGTAAAAGGAAGGCCTTGAACCCTAGGCCGGAGCACATGGAGCTGATCCTGGATGAAGATAGTGGGGCCTCATCTGGAGGGGTCCCCAGGAGGCTCAGGATGCCACCCGGAATCCCCACTGGTCCAGAGGGTGCCATGCTTTCACTCATGAGACTGACACACCCCACGGGACGAATGCCGAGCCTGCACGCGTGTGGAGGGCCCTCCCTACAGCGGTCTAATCTCAAAGAGCAGGGCAAGTTCATGAAGCAGGTAGGGGTCAGGAGCATGCCCAGCTTGGCAGTCACCTGGGTCATGGCCCTGGGTCCTTGGAAATCCCAAATGTGGAAATGCAGCCGTCCTCTGAACTGCTTCTGAAGCTGTCCCAGAAGGTCCCTCGGATGTGGCCACACACGGCAGCGAGCAGCTGAGCTATCCCCAGCTCTGCGCGCTCCTCGCAGGAGAACGAGCGGTTGGCTGCCATTTTCTCTTTGAGAAATGTCATCACCATGAGCATCAGGGAGAGCGGTAGAGCCGAGCGCTTGTCAGCCCAGGCTGCTTCTGGAAGCCGTCCAGGGCCCTCTGTACCCACAACTGCGCATGTGCTGATTTTTGCTTTGTTTTTCCTTTCTCCTTCAGAGTTGGAATTTGGGATGGGGAGTGCAGTTGGTTGGTATATCCCAGCAGTGATGATGACTTTTGTTAAATAGACCCCGCGAAGCACGAGTCGGCCCAGGAGGACTGGGGAGTCTCAGAGCGCGAGGCAAGCACGCGCTCGGGCCACTGCGACCTGTGTTATGCGGGTCCGGCCTGGCTGACGGGGCAGAGTGGTCAGACTTCTAGGCGATCCTGTTTGAGGGTCTCCGCGGTGGCTTTTGTGAGAGTGTGTGGCTTCTGGTCAGAGTCGTACTGTGGTTTCTCCTTAATGAAGGTGACATGAGTGTCCCAAGGTCAACTTATTCACAGAAGAGCTGCTTGCAAGGCCAGGGGCCACTTCCTGGTGCAGCGACTGCAGGGGGAGGGACCATCCCTGTTGGAGAAACTCCGCCGCCACCGCCTTGAGGTTCATCACTGGGATTTGAACCCACGGCGTCTCCAAGGGCGGGTGCCCAGAGCAGGTCACAGGACCAGACCTGGGCTGAGCTGGTGCTCAGTGGGGAGAGCACGCCCAGCCGCTGCGGAAGGTGGGAGCAAGCCCCCGGCCACGCCAGGCGCCGTGCAGTCGGGGCACAGGATAATAATGCCCATTTCATGGTTTTCTTGCCCAAAGCCCTCCGTTAAAGGGCCCCTTTGGTTCACGTTAGGGAGAAAGGCCTCCATTTGACCCTCCAGGGTGTCCATATCCCACTGACCCCCAGGCCCAGAGCCCCGCACACGGAGGAGCTGGGCGAGCACCCTTGGTGGCACGACTAGCTTCCGGGGGCCACGAAAGGGGAACTGCATTCAGCGACTCTGCCGAGTGGCCCCTACTGCCCTGCTATCCTCCGAGGCTGCAGAGTAACTCGGCTTTGAGGGACAGGCAGGGACCCTGCGTTGTGCAGGAGGGTTCCAGGACGATGGGCTCACCACCTTACTGTTGGGGCAGGAGGCCAGAGGGGGGTGTGCTCTTCCCCGGGGTGCTCGAGGGACACCGAGCACCGTCTCGCGTGGGATTTGTGGACGTTGCCATTTCAAATACTTAGACCCAAGCAGGCAGAAAGAAGGAGGGAGCTGCTTCTGCCTAGAGCCGTGCAGAGGTGGAACCCCGGGAGGGCGCTGGGCTGGGGCGGCGGACGGACAGACGGAGGGACTGATGGGTGGACAGAGGACACGGACCGTGAGGGAGACCACCGACCCGGGATGATGCTGCTGAGAGGCTCTAAGGAAGGAAGGATGGAAAGGACTCCGTTTTGAGTCCATCAAAGTCAGGCCCCGAGGAAAGGCCTCCCAAAGCTTGGCGCTTTGTCTGCGGTCCTGCTGTGGCGGCCGCGAGGCCCCGGGCAAGCCAGCGGGCGATTGTCGTAGTCGCACAGGTCACGGTGCGGCTCTGGAGTGGACCGGGCTTGCTGCCCCGGCATTCCCTGGGGTGGTAGAGGGGGCGCCGCGCCGTGTGCGTGGTTTGGGGACACACGGTAACATCCTCACGTCACGAGTGGCTCTTGCTCACCCCAGCTCGTGTTGCGACGCCCGGCTGCGCAGGCCTGGCTCCTGCTACTGCTGTCAGTTCAGAGCCCTTGCAGTGTTTCAGAAGGTGCACAAAACAGGAGAACGAGGTTTGATCTGTGGGTGTGGCCTTGCCACTTAATAAGGAGAACTGAGACGGGGGTGTGAAGGCCCTTGGGCATCCCAGGGGAAACACGAGTAGGGTAAAAATGAAATGACCCGGGTGTATAGGAATATGGACTTTGGTCCTTTTTGCCTTGAGGTTGCTCTTGGAGAGGGAGAAGGAAGGGTCTGGAGAGTGAGGGTCAGTTTTCAGCAAGAGAGCCTTTTAGCTCTGGGGCGAAGAGTAGTGGGGAGGGGGAGGGGGAGGAGGGGGAGGAGGGAGAGGGAGGAGGGAGGTGTGCAGCGGGGCTTATTTTACAAACACTGGCCTCCAGGGAAACATGACAACGTGGGTGCAGAAACCAGGTACACGCTGTTGTTCTCGGATGAGCACGATGTGACACTTGGGGATTATTTGGGACCTTACTGGCAGTTTTGGCCCCATTTGAATAATCAGAAGGATTTTTTTTTCTTCTTTTTTCTTTTTTTTCTATTGTTCTAGCCAGGTTTAGAAGTGTGTGAAAAAGACCAGTTCTGCTTTTAGAAGTATAAAAATAACATAGTGATAAAAACCTGCTTCATGCCTGACAGGATGTAAATGACTTCTATCTATTCTTCAGTGCCTGCAATGGGGCTGCTCACGGCCGATCCTCAACAATCCGGCTGGCGTGGGCGTGCTGGGCGTGTGTGTACATGGTGGGGTGTGCATGCATGTGTGCGTGTTTGTGTGTGTACATGGTGGGGTGTGTGTGTGTGTGTGTGTGTCCATGTTTATTCCCTGGCTCTTTCTAATTTGCCTGGGGCAAAGAACATCTCTGCGAAATGAAACCCCTGCTCAGTTTGAGGGAAGATGCTGTGTCAGGCTCTGCACAATGATGAACTTGGGTCTGACGCCTGCCGTGAGCATGGCGCGTGCAGAGGGGATTCCCTGTCTCGGGACCCCGCGGCTGTTTCTGTGGGAACTGTGTGGGAACCTCAGCGACCGTCTGGTTGTCTAGGGAAAGAAAGCTGCACGTGACTCACATCTAGAAGTTACTAGTGCCAGGAGGGGTTTTATCCTGGGGAAACTGAGGCCAGGATGGGTGGGCGGCCTGTCCGTGGCTACTCCCTAGTCCTGAGCATGGCTGGATGGGCCCCTGGGCTGCCTCTTACCGCCTTGCTCTTCCCTGTCCTCGTCTTCCTGTTCACATTTAATGGCACAGAGTTTAATCTGTTCCTTGAACCTCATTATGAAAAGTCTACACTGGGGAATGTGTTCTAACCAGGCTCTGTGCCATGTGGGCTACCCAAGAAAGTCAGAGTGACACTGGATGGAAGAAGGACTTCCTCTGGAAGAGTTACCAGATGGCAGCAGGCATCTCTTCTAGAACAGCCCGGGGCTTCGCTCTCGCAGCGTAGACCGTCCATCAAGCCGCCCCTCGTGAAGGCTTGCTGGCTTTCACATCATGTGCACAGAGTGGAGTGGGGTGGGGGAGTCATCGTCGGGGGGTGCAGGTGGGCGTGAGCTGGGGTGAGTAGGGCGGGGCTGAGCGTAGGAGTGTCCGGGCGCTGCTGGAACTCATCGCTGCCCACGGTGGCTTCACACAGCACACGTGCATTGTCTTCAGGTTCTGGACGTTAGGAGTCCAAAATCAGGGCTGGGTTCCTTCTGGAGGCTTCCAGGAAGCACCTTCTGCTTGCCTCTCCCAGCTTTCCAGTGGTTACACTCCTTGCCTTGCGGCCCCTTCCCCTGTCTTCAAAGCCAGCAGGTAGCGTCTTCAGATTTCTCTTTCCCCAACCTCTGCATCCTTGGTCGTATCTCCCGGTACTGCCTCTGCCCCGCCTGCCTCCCTCTTTCCCTTAGAAAGGCCCTTGTGATTATTTTGAGCCTGACTGGATAATCCAGGATAACATCTCCATCTCAGGATCCTTATTGTAATCCCATCTGTAAAGTAACAGATGCTAATGATTAGCATGTGGACACTTTTGGGGGCTATTATTCTGTCCACTAGAGCGGTGGAGCGCAAATCCCCCCATCCCTCCCTCCCTCCCTCCATCCTGTCTCCCCTCCCTCCCTCCCCCATCCCCCCAGGCCCATCCCTCCATCCCTGTCTCCCTCCATACCTCGCACATCCACTCCCTCCCTCCCCCATCCCCCCACCCCCATTCCTCATTCCCTGTCTCCCTCCATACCTCCATCCATCCAGAGTTCTCACCCTGAACTCCCAACACTCAAGGCCTGAAAAACCCCCAAAGCAGTTGAGGATTGCTTTGAAGGAATGTGTTTCTAGTGTACCTAGGTGAGCTTTGGAGACATGAACTAGAACATTCTATCAGAGAATGGGCCCTGAGGTCACCTTTCCTTGTGCTCCCATGGAAGTGGGGCCCCTGGTAGCAGCTGCCCTGAGGGCCCGTGATGAGGTGGCCCCTGAGGGTGACTCCGGAGACTGTGGCCGGGATGCCCCCCACCCCCAGCAGCGTGGCTCCCTAGCTAGGTTGGTACCTGTGGGAGGTCTGGGAGTGATGGGGACCAGCAGCCGTAAAGCCGTCCATCAGTGAGCACTGACAGGCCGTCACCGGTCCTGCTAATGAGCTGGGTCTCAGTCGGCGTTCTCCTGGCCCCTGGGTGTAGAGTGAAGCTCGCTTCCTCTCAGAGCTGCCTCGGCTCTCCTGTTCTCCCCGGAGCAGGGGCACCCCATCCTTACCTGGCCTTCCCTCAACCTTGCAAGCACTCCTGCCCGAGAGAAATGACGTGGCAGGAGCCCAGCTGCCTGGGTGCCAGGCCAGCCCCACTCCGAGGTTCTGCAGCAGGTTCACAAACTGCGGCCTGGGGACCGAAAGTGCCCACCTCCTCTGTTTGTAAGTAAGGTTTATTGGAACGTGGCCTATTCTGGGTGACACAGCCACCTCGGCAAGGTCTTGAGTGAGGGAGCAAAGCCGGGACGGTGGCCCGTCTGTGGCCTCTGCCTGCAGGGCTCCACGCACCACGATGGTCTGTCCACACTCATGTTTGTGGCGTGCTGGGCCCGCAGGGGTCAGCGTGCTGAACTCTCAGGACGGCATTTGACGTTCGGACGACGGCAGAACCAGCTCTGCTCTCCCGGGGGACCCACTGCTGCTCTTGGCCGCCCCGCACAGGGCGACAGCGCGCCTTTGCTTGGTGCGGCTCAGAACCAGACGCGGGGGTTGAGCGACCCTGGGACCTCTCTAGAGACAGCCGCCGCTTCGGAAGCCACAGCTTGCGAACCCAAATCTGAGTGAGCCGGTTGCTTGCTGGAATTTGCGGGACGAACTGCTTATTATTTTCTGCAGGCAACCGGGATTGGGAGCCCAATGGGTCCCCAAGGGCTCAGATGGCATTTTACGGAAAGAAGCACCTGAAGGGCAAGGGAGGATTGACTGGCTCAGAGCTCTTTGGATGCACACAGGGGGTTTTGGCCTTAGCTTCTGAAACATGACCCAGGTGGCATCGTTGGCGTCCGGCAATGGGGTGATTTCGTCTTTTGGGGAAGGAAGGCGTGTCCTGTCTTCCCGTTCTCTGGGAAGTGCTTCCTGCATAGCAGACTGAAGGCACATTCCCGAGGTGACCGACCTCGGTGATTTAATGGGAGCCGCCCACCCATGGGAGCCGCTGCAGCCCCCCAAGCCGCTCAGCTGCATTCCCGGCCCTGGCAAAGGCTCGTGCCCCAGGGGGAAGACACTTCTGGGGTTGGGCAATGTGGATGGAATGTGGGCTTCTCTGCTGACCTGCTCTGTGACCTTGGGCAGGTCATTAACCCTCTCTGAGCCCTTGCTTCTCGTCTGCCAATTACGGATCGTGTGCACCCAGGGCTGTACTCTGAGCTTCTCCTTCGAGGGCTTGTTTCTACAAAAGGAGACATCTGTGTGCCCCCCACTCAACTGAAGTTATGCTGCTGTGTGTCCCCTGACCCTTGTCGGTGGGACAGACACCGTGTCCCTCTAAAGCACCGTGCGCTCACCTGGGTTTGGGTGCCAGAGCTTTGCCAGCATCCTCTGAGATGGGAAGGCCCGGTGTCCGAGCAGGGTTCCTGTCCTTGTGAGGGAGGGACCAGGCACTGTCCTCTCTGTCTTTGTCTCTTCTCTCCTCTCCTCTCTTGTCTGGGTTTTGCTTTGGTTTCTGGACTGACTGTTTGAGAGACGGGCTGCCCGCACCTTGCGGGGGGCTGATGGGCATTGCTTGGCCCTGCCCCTCTGTGGTTTCTGTCCCTGGGATCCTCTGAGCATCACAACCCCGACCAGAAGCATCAGGACAAGCCACCGTGTACACGAGTGTCCACAGCACACGGAGGAGGAAGCAGGCGGCCCCTCCACTGTGCCCAGAACTGGGCTGGGCGGAGCTCCTGGGCGGGAAGTAGGGCACCTCCATTTCGTATTTCTCTAAGGGGACAAGTGCAAGGCTCTGCAGCCGAGGACGATTTTGTTACATAAAGACAGAGTTGTGCACGTGTGGGACACCCACAAACGCCACTCTACGGGGATTCCCGGTCCCCCAGCACCAGACCGAGGTCCCCACCTCCACGTGTGCACGTGGACCCCTGCGGGTCCAGAAGTAGGACAGAGAGGTGACTTCTTCACTTTCCACTGTCGCTTTTGTGATTCTTCTATCCCAAACGTGTGTTTGTTGTTTCTAAGAAAAGCAGGTTTCTGATATTCGAGAGGGGCAGCCCCGAGCTGCGTCTTGCCCCTTCTCGGCTGCCCGACCCTGTGCAGGCCCCTCACGGGAGGACCCCTCCCAGCCAGCCTGCCGCAGGTCCCCTGTCCTTTCAGGCTGTGCTGGGAACCAGCGTCCCTCCCGGAGCCTCGAGTCCTGAGCCTCACGAGCCTCGCACGACTGGCCGTGTATCGGCGCAGCCAGCCCGGGGGTTCATGGGCAGACCCACCTTCCCAATCGCTTGGTGTAAATGACAAGACCACAGGCTACACCCCAGGGGCCCACCTTCTCCCTTGAAAGGGCCTGCTGCGCCCACAGCCCTGCATCCTTGGTACGCCTCCTGGCGAGCACAGCCTGAGTGAGTTGTGCTATTATCTGGTGCACAGTGTGCACCCCGATACCAAGGGACAGGCCCGGGTGCTGTCAGAGGATCCCCTGTGGGCGCTGCCCCGAGGGAAAGGGCCTCTCAGAACCCCGGGATGCGGGGCCGCCCCCAGGCCAGCAGACTGCACTTGGCCTCCAAACGGCCGGTGGCCAGCTCGTGGTCATCTCAGGGACTCACCTGCATCCTCAGGTGGTCCCTGATTCACAGAACAGCCTAAGGGAGGGTTTGCTCGAGGGTAACCCCGGTCCTGACCTGAACCGCCAGGAAGCCAGCCACAAACGAACAGACGCCCGCCCGGCATTAACGCTCCCTCGGTGATGTCATGCAGGTCCCCGTGGCCCAGGCCCCGGGGTGCCTGACGGGGGCCCCTGCACCAGGAGCTTGACCTTGCAGAGGAGAAGCCTCTGCTGTCCCCCAGCTTTTCCGTGTGTCTGTCCACCGAGGGGCAGACACAGACTCTATGCTTTGGGGTCCCGGCCCCTCCCCGCACTGGTCTCCCTTGGCTCTGGTGCCTGTTAGCTGACCTGAGTCACCTTCGTCCCGGGGGTAGGCATGTGAGCGCCTCCTCCAGACTGCGCATGTGCGCTGTTCCTCTACCCCTCTCCCACCTCGGTGACTGTCAGCCCTCCCCAGGCGACTGTCGCTGTCCGTAATGAGGCAGATCGCAGGGCCACAGCTTGCTGCCTCTCTCTCCTGCCTGAGGAAACTGGTCCTCGGGCACTCCCTGTCCAAATCGAGGTGGCACCTGGTGACCGGTGGGAGTGGAGGTGTCTCATCTGTGAAAGACGAGTAGACCACTGGGCGAGAACTCCCCAGGCCCACGCAGGTGTGGGGGTGCAGGGAGCAGACGGCCAGAACAAGGGGCTCCGTGGGGCGCTTCACTCGCCCCTGTAACCGTTGGGTGGGGGGGGGGGTCAAATACTTCGTTTGCATGATTGTGACCATTGGAGGGTCTGCTCTGAGGATGTTTCTCAGGAACTGAGAAAATGTCTCTGAATTAGGAGTCTTTACCTGCGGTCCAGTTGCTTCCATTTTGTTTATAGCACATCGAACAGTCCCCTCGAAGAAAGATTAACGTGGCTCTGTGTGGGGTGTGTTTTCCTCTGATGCAGCTCCCGGATGGAGACTTTGCAGAAGTTCCAGAGCAATTTGATGTGGCTGCAGCATGAGAAACTCTTAATTCTTAATTAATTAATGCTATTTTAATTATTTAATTATAAGGTAACGCTATGTGAATCGATTTTACACGAATAGTTTATGTGAATATAAAGTATAAATAAATGAAAGAAGAATCATTTGATTAATAAAGGCGCTTGCTCACCGTCATGGGGGCGGAGGCAGCATGGCGGGTGGCGTGGCCCTGGGTTAACATCTGTTCACACTGGCTCTGGGGTCCTGGAGGAGGCACCTGCTTCCTCGTCCCACCAGGAGGTGGATTCCTCGTAGGCCAGACACCGCGCGTGCAGAGCTCGGAGCTGCCAAGGGGAACCGCGAGGGGCAGCTGAGGAAGGGGGCACATAGGAGGCTGACTTTCTCACCCAGAGCTCGCATGAAAAATCTTGCTTTTAGTCTTGGTTGTGTCTTTAGCGTATTTATGGGTTTGTCCTTCCTGTGTGGGGGTCGAACCCATGGACCCTGCGATGGCTGGGAATGAATGTGATGTGCTTTCTGCAGGATACAAGACCCTCCTGAAAGGAATTTCCGGGAAGTTCAACAGCGGGGAGCTGGTGGCCATCATGGGGCCCTCCGGGGCTGGGAAGTCCACGCTCATGAACATTCTGGCTGGGTACAGGTGAGTAGAGCTGTGCTTCTGACTTGGACGGGGCAAAGCTGCCTCTCTGCGGGGTTGGAGAGTAGCTGCCCGGTCTGTCCTGTCACTTCTTAAGATTCTGCACAGACTCCGGTGAGGCCTGTGGGGTTGAGCATTAAGAGGCCTTAGGATTGGGGCGCCTCTGTGGCTCAGTCGGTTCAGGGTCCGACTCTTGATTTCGGCTCAGGTCATGATCTCAGGGTCATGAGATCAAGACCCGCATCAGGCTCCGAGCTCAGCGGGGAGTCTGCTTGAGATTCGCTCTCTCCCTCTCCCTGCTCTCTCTCAAAAAAAAAAAGATTAAAAAAAAATGTGAGGTGAGCAGCAGGAGAACCGTCAGACAGGGGCCCGGGGCTCAGGTGCTCTGGCCTGGGCCTGTGTTAGCCCCTGACGTCCTGCCAGTGTCTTTGCTGGGAGAGCGGCTGGAAAACTGAATCTTTCCAAGTGTTAAATTGCCCTCTTAGAGCCTCTGTTCTCCGCTCTCGGGCTCCCATTTGCCAACATTAGCAAATACTGCTAATACTACTAATAATTTCATCTCCTGGAAAAAAAGACAAATATCACCCCTTTCCTCAGGACCTCTGAATTACTCTTTAATGCCAGAAATTAGGATTTTTTAAAAACCTCCCGTATGACAAGTTTCTGCCTGTTGCATTCACATCGAAAGCTTGAAGCTGATGCCCAGCATCATGGGGGTGCGTGGCAGGGGTGGAGGGCAGACACTTTCAGCATGTCCACACCCACAGCCGCTGCCTGGCCGGGGGTGCTCAGGCAGCCTGGGGCCGCCGACCGCTGCCTGGAGGTGCCTGGGCCCCAAGCCTGGCCCCAAGGGTGGCCAGGGGATCCCGGCCCATGCCCTGGAGGAACGAGCCCAAGGTCGCAGTACTGGCCGGGATGAAGTTGGAAACCAGACGGGATTGCACTGGTCTCCACAGCCCCTTGGTGTTTCTGTGCTCTGGGACGTCTAGGAGGCAGGTCCTCAGGGGGATGCCTGTGGCTTCCACCCCCTCCCCGGGGCTGAGATGACGCACGGGGAGGGCATGGGGCAGCGCAGATGCACAGTGGGTCTGGGAGGGGGAGGGAGAGAGGGTGGCTGGCGTCTCCGAGATGCACACGCCATGCCCCGATCTATTGAGTGAGGGGACAACTTCCCCTGTGGAGAAGGAGCATCCCCTTGGCCGCAGGGGTGCAGGTCCAGCCCCTCCTGTGAGCCACCTGTGCACCGGGAGTCTGCTCCCCTCGTGCCCTCAGGAACTGCTTCTGACCGACGCCCTCGGCTGCAGAGTCCGGGCCTTTGGGGCCTTTGGTGTAGCCTCGGCTACTCACGAGATCATTCGGAAGCCAATCTCACAAAGCCCAGCAGAGCCGGGGTGTCCCTCCGACCTGGGGGCCGCAGGTGGGAGCACCCACGAGTATCTCTGCTTATTAGCACCTGTTCCTTAGGGGCTCGGTACCCCTTCGCCTTTCATCCTGAGCATGTTCTCCACGCAGCTCCGTCCTGCGCGTCCTGGTGCTGATCTGGGTCGCCCCCTCCATCCCTTCTGGCCCCTTGGCGTCCCTGCCATAAACGGTCCAGCTGGGAAGCTGCTGGGAGGGGCCCCCTCCCTCCCCGAGGCCCTGGAGGAGGAGCTCACCGTGTGCTCTGTGCGCTTGCAGGGAGACGGGCATGAAGGGCGCCGTCCTCATCAACGGCCTGCCCCGGGACCTGCGCTGCTTCCGGAAGGTGTCCTGTTATATCATGCAGGACGACATGCTGCTGCCACACCTCACGGTGCAGGAGGCCATGATGGTGAGCCGCCCCCTTGGCCTGGGCCCGCCCCGGCCTGGCCCCCTCGTCCCCATTAGGCAGAGCGGTGCCCTCTGCGGGTCACCTGCGCACCGGCAGGTGGGGCTCTGGCACCAGGCCTGCTGTTTGGACAGCCTCATCGAAAACAAAGTCCCCACACCCCAGGTTCTCACGGACTCTGGACGGCGAAATCATGGTCAAGTTTGTGAGAAGGTTATTGACCCACCTTCTGTGGGTGACCACCTAGAGGAGGCCACAATCTTACCGCCCATGCGCCATCAGCTGTCCTTACTTATTTGTGGCTCTCGGCCTGAGGTCCCCAATCTGGCGCCTGGGTTGGGGCCCTGAGTGTCTGGTCGTCAGCGCCCTGCCGGCCGGGGTCGGGGGATCGGAACAAGCATCTGCTGCACACCCCCTGCATCCCAGGCCCCGTATGCACAAAGGCCCGGACAGTCACCAGGAGTGTGGCAGTGAGCTCGGGGCGCCTGCACGACGGGGTCTGGAGCAGCCCGGACGGCATGTGCTCAGGCTGCTTGCTTTTCTGCCTTCTCCTGGCCTGCTGCCGAAGACCGTGCCCGGCCTCTCGGCCCTCCCCGTTCTCAGCAGTTCTGCCTTACGTCCCTGGTTGATAAACGGGCGTTTGCCTTGGTTTCCCTGCCAAGAGAGGTCTTGCCCTGTGCTTCTGATTTGGACGGGGCAAAGCTTCCTCTCTGCGGGGTTGGAGAGTAGCTGCCCGGCGTTTCATCTGAAGGGCTACTCCAGGGGGTTCTTATCTCAGCAAAGGGATGCAGAGTAAGATGTCGGATACGCGATCTGCCCCCTAACCTGCTCTGCGGGTTGTCCGCATTCGTGTCCCCGGGGACTGAGTGTTCTGGAAAGGGGGAGAACTCTCCACCGGGCTGGGCCTCACCAGCAGCCCCGTGCCCGGGGCCCCTAAGAGTGTATCCTGCCTCTACATGGCCATTCTGACTGTGGCACCAGGAGCTCAGGAGGCGTTCAAACAGAACAGCAAATTTAGAAAATTCAAGCTTTGCTGCTCCCTGAAGGGCTACTTCACCATTCTCTTGGGCGACCAGAATTGAGCTTCTCAGCCAGTTACTCAACTCAGCACTTGGTTACTTGACTGAGAAACTTCCCTTTGGCTTCCAGCTCGATCACTGCTTTCTTGTGCAGACAAGATTGGTGACAGTCCCCAACCTGTCACCACGCCCTGCTGTGAAGTTCATTTGCAGAATGAAATTAGGGTTTGACCTTGGAGAGTTTCATGATGCCTTTGAAAATCACCTCTCGCTTGAGGGAATACTGCTTTTTGGTTTTGAAGGTCCTGCCACAGGCGTAGGGATGACACCGGACACCTGCACCCCATCCCAGCCACGTGTCAGAGCGGCTGTGCATTTCCACGTGCTGTCTCTGACCCTCAAGACCACCAGGCAGACCGCACAGTGACCCTGGGTGTTGCCGAGCGGGCAGCTGGCCCTGCAAGCACCCCAGGCCTGGCCTCTCCCCCAGCTCACCGGCTGGAAAGTGTGCCCATGAGGAAACGGAGCAGTCCCCCTTGTCCTTGTCCCCTGCAAGGCCTTGTCCCCCAAGGTCACCCCAGAACGGGACAGGCCAGAACCAGGGCCAATACTGGATGTTGATGGCCCCTCGAGTCTCACCAAGCAGTGCCAGGGGCCCCTTGGTGTGCCAGCAAACAGGACCTCAAGCAAAACAAAATGACCACAAAACTGGAGTCCTCACATTTAGCACTGGCCAATTTCTGTGTTGTGAACCCTCCACGGTGGGTCATTTTAGTCTGTCGGTGCTTCAACAGGTGGCCCCTGGACTTCCTAGATATACAGCAGTGGTCTTCACTGATGGCTGGAGTGTCCCCGTCGGTCGGGTGCCCACACCTGCCTTCCCTCTGGGCACAGCAGAGAAGCCATCTGACATGACAGGAAGCGTCCCGGACATGTACTGCTGTCCTGGGCCCTGCCTTTGGGAAGCCCGGGGGGGGGTGGGAAGCCCAGACCTCCGAGGGGTGTCCTCTGTCGTGTCAGAGTGAGGTGTGCCCTGCTGACCGCCATCTGTTCTGATCCCACCCCCGGCAGGTGTCCGCACATCTGAAGCTCCAGGAGAAGGACGAAGGCAGGAGGGAGATGGTGAGTGCGCCCTTGAGCCACCGGTGGTCCCGAAAGTGCACGGAATCCACTTGGCAAACGCGTGGGGAGGGACTTTGGGCCCTGGTTTTGTTTGCTGGTTTGTCACCTAGATTTCTGTGCGGGGGACGGTGACATCTCAGTGTGCGCTCCGGCACAGCAGCCGTGGGCCTGGGAGGGGCCTCCTTGCCCCAAGACTACAGACCTCAGCGTGGCCACCAGCCTGCAAGGACGCAGCAGGGAAGCTCAGGTGGCCCGAGCACACCAGCCTGGACATTAGGCCGAGCACTCCCTCTGCCCTGTTTGGTGCTCAATATGCTTTATACGCCATTGCTTTTTTTTTTTTTTTTTTTTATAAAACACTAACAATGAAGATGGTTAGTCATTCCCTTAAAAATAACCACCCTTCGCCCACCCACACTCACGAGAAGAGATTTGGTTCTTACATATTATTAAGCAGCCTTAAAAAAAAATCAAATAAACAAGTTTCTGGGATGCTGGAGACCTTCTAATCCTCTTCTTCCCCCCTCCCTGGCTCCCCCAAAGCCCAGGGCCTAAGGAGGGTGCCGGGAAGCCCCACGCGGCCCCATGAGGCAGGTGGGACCCGCTTATGTTTACACATCAGCTGGGGGAAACTCAGTTTCCCTCCTCTGCTCCACGGTTGGCCTGGTGCTAGTGAGATTTCCATGCAAGAGTAGAGCTGGGTGAAATCCCACTCGTGCGCGATACCATCTTGTCTTCGAAACCCTTGCAAGACGAGGGTATGGCAGTGGAATGAGGAGGGTCCGCAGGGTTAGAACCAGTGGCGCTACGTGCTCTCTGCTGCAAATCAGAGCAATGCGGTGAGCGCACTTAAGAAATATTAACAGCAATTCTATGTACTGCGTCAATTCCCTTTCCTGTGGCGCATAATAGTTAACGTGACGTAAATGTGTCACGAAGACAATGCCGGGCATCCTCTCCACCGTGGCCCCATGGCCGGCCACCACCCTTCAGAACCCTCAGGATCAGCCGTCCTGGACAGGAGGGAGAGGGGCCCACGACCACTGTGTTGTTGGGTGCCTCCTGGGGAGCTTTTATTCTGAGGTCCAAAGGGATGAAATGGATTACTGGAACCCAGACGTGGCAGGTGTGGGGACCATGCCATCGGGTGGCCGGCCAGGTCTGGGGGAGGCCACGGGAGCCCATTCTGCCTGCACTAGCAGAAGGGACAGGGGCGAGACTGCCTTCTTGGTAGGGCGAGGAGGTGTCTCCGGCGGGCCTAAGACTCGGACATGAAGACAGCCGTGCGCTGTTCTCAGCTGGGTTTACAAGAGCAAAGACATCAAGTCAGCAAGGGTCTTCTTGGTTGACTGCATGACTAAGTCCTCCCATGGGAGGGCAAGCCTTGCCCCTCTCCAGATTCATCTGCTGCTGGATTGAACAAGGCGGTAAGCCTTCCTTGTGGGGCCTGGAGCTGGTCTTGGGTCCTGCACATGCTTCTCACTGGAAGCCCCCGTTCCAGGCCTCAGCCAAGTGTAGGGCCCGCCTCTCCCAAGAAAGCATCCGCAGGGTTCTGTGGTTATTTCAAGGATGAAACAGCGGCCGAGTGCCTGCCCTGACTCATTTCCCTCGAATCTAGGCTGTGGTTGTTTGTAACTTGTGGAAACAATAGAATGGAATGTTCTAGTAGGTAACGGAATGTGTTGTCGACAGCCTTCCTTGGTTCCCAGAAAAGCAGCCTCAGCCCTCGAGGGTTCTCAGAAGGGGCTTGCTCAGGAGCGAAGTCTCCCAGGGCTGAGACATTGTTCTTTCTGACTAGTTTTAAAACAAAACCAACCTGCAGAGCATCACTCTTGAGAGAATGCTGGAGAAATGGTCTGGACGGGGCAGGGGAAGGGCCGGCACTGACATGTGCCTCCACCTCCAGCATCCTGTCCGTGGGGGCCGAGGGCACGTGAGGCGGGGTGCACCCGGCCACAAGGAGGGAGCCCCGAGAGGACAGAAGGCGGAAGGGAGTGGGCATATGCCGAGCCGTGGGGGGGCCCAAAGGCAAGCCTGGAGCGACCGGAGTGACTCTTCGTTCTGCAAGTGTGGCCTGTGGTTCCAGAAGACCGCACAAGCTTGGTGGCTCTGGGAAAGCCAACAGATGGCGTCTGCAGGGGAAGGAGACTGTGCCAAAGAGCCCTCCCCACCTGCCCCGCCTTGCTGGCCCTTCCCAGGCAACCTCGCTGACCTTTCCCGGTTGGGATCCCTCAGACGCAGTGCATTCTAGAAGGGCAGCGGATTGGGTTTATAGATCAGCAAGGAAAATGCCTAGTGGGATTCGGACCCAGGTCTGTCGGACCCGACTGCCCCCTGGCCCGTGGAACAGTGGTGCCCTGGCTCATCCTGTCGCCCAGGCTGCATTTTGTCCTGACTGTGCATCAGTAACTCAAGAGCTGGAGTGGAAATTTTCTTCCCTGTGAGTTCCTACTCCTTCTGGATGACCTCATCTCCCCGGAGAAACCACTGGCCTGAGGTCCGTCCCCAGGGGCTGGGATGGTGGCCAGGCGTGTTCTTGCGGGAACTCCAAGAAGGCTGGCCCTGGGAGGTGAGCCTGGGGTGGAGATGGGGCGGGCTGCTGCGGAGCCCCACTGCCCCGGGGGGCTGCCTCCAGGAAGACACCTGAAAACCACGCTCAAGTCTGCTGACTTCTGTTCCCCGAGTCAGTACTGGATCAATGACCTGGAGTGGACACGGAGGCTTAGTCACAGTGGACTGTTTATATCCTGGTGCCCAGCCTGCTTCCCGGGAGGAAGGGGGGCATGGGCAGGGCCCTCGTGGAAGGAGTGACTGCGTCAAGCCATTTCCTGGCCTTGTTGCCCCATCAGAGCCCTGGTTCTCCCATGACGAGTGCCAACGGGTGGCTTTCCTTCTCCCTGAAGGCCTGGCCGGTGTGGCATGGGTCTGCGGGAGCCATGGGCCCTGCTCAGAGTGCCGTTAACAGCTGCTGATAATCACAGGGCTTCCTCTGGCCAGGCTTTATGCCACATGTTTTCACTGCTTCTCCCATGTTGCCGTCATGATGGCCCTCCCCTCTGTGCTGCTCAGACACCTGATCATCCACTGGCTGTGTGTCTGCACATGGTGATTGAGCACTTCCCGCACCCCCCGTTCTGCACATGGTCATTGAGCACCTTCCCGGGCCCCCCGTTCTGCACATGGTCATTGAGCACCTTCCTGGGCCCCCCGTTCTGCACATGGTCATTGTCACCTTCCTGGGCCTGAGCGAGGCTTACAAGGGTGGAGCCTGCCAGGTCACCAGCAGGAGGCAGAACGGGGCCTCCAGTCCCAGCAGGCCTGGGTCCAGCACTGCTCCCCAGCCTCCTGGGCCCAAACCCAGGAACTCGAACTTGGAAAAGCACCTTACCACTTGGCAACAGGCAGCCTGGGATGGGCCCCGATAAGCAACCCCATCCGTGTGTGTCCATGAGTGGGCTGGGGGAGGCGGCAGGTGTTTCCAGGTGGTGAGGTGTGGCGGGTAGTCCCTGATGACACTGGCTCTGCTACTCCCCCAGGTCAAAGAGATCCTGACGGCTCTGGGCTTGTTGTCTTGTGCCAACACGCGGACTGGGAGCCTCTCGGGCGGCCAGCGGAAGCGCCTGGCCATTGCACTGGAGCTGGTGAACAACCCTCCTGTCATGTTCTTTGATGAGCCCACCAGGTAATCAAGAGCAGCGGAGGGAAGAGCCCTGCCCTCTCCACCAGCAGGGGCCCCTGGAGTTGCCTCCAAAGGGGGAGGCGTGTGCTCTGCCTACCCATCTTTTTCTCTGTCTTGGGGTCCCAGAGCAGAGGCCTGACTTCCCACCCTCTCCCTGTCTGACTCTAGAAGACATGACAGGCTCAGGCCTGTAGGATGGACCTCCCCACTGTGCTGTGAATATGGGGTATGGTTTGGGGGGTCCCACAGGCATCTCACGGTGCCCCTTGCCTTGCAGTGGGCTGGACAGTGCCTCCTGCTTCCAGGTGGTCTCCCTGATGAAAGGGCTGGCTCAAGGAGGGAGGTCCATCATCTGTACCATCCACCAGCCCAGCGCCAAGCTCTTTGAACTCTTCGACCAGGTACGTGCGGTGATAGCCCAGGTGATGCCAAGTCCCAGGGACTCACAGCTTCCTGTCCGTTCCTGGGGGTGTCTTCATTTTTGAGTGGCCTTAAGTGTTGTGTTTCACTGGACTCTGGAGTCATAAGCAGCTAAGGTGGCAGGGCAGGAGGGTAGAAAGAGCTGACCAGTGTTCTCCCTCTGGGGAGGAGGGGTCTGATATTACTAAAGCTTCATTTTCCACCCCCACCCCTGTAACAATGGGGGAACACCTGTTTTACAGAATTAAATGGCAGCTTATCATATGTGTACAATATCATTTCTTTTATAAATCATAGGTTTTGACATTATAAGTAAAAAAAAAAAAAAAAAGGCCCAGGGCCCAGGGATGAAATGTGTACAGCTTCAAAATCTTTCCTAGCAGATGGTTGGTGTGAGGGTGAAGAAAAGCAATATATTAAAGTAATGCCTGTCCATATGATATCTTCCCTGACTTAAAGTTCCCTTTGAACTTTAACATTTTGGGGAGGTAACGTAAAGCTCTCCTGAAAGAAGGAGAAATTGACTGATGGATGGGTGCATGGGTAGGTGGGTGGGTGGATGGATGGATAAATAGAAGGTGGAATGGGTGGTGGATGGATGGGTAGATAGGTGGGTGGATGGATGGAAAGATGGATGGATGGATGGAGGGTTGAATGGGTAATGGATGGATGGGTGGATGGATAGGTAAATGGGTGGGTGAGTGGATGGATAGAAAGTTGGATGGGTAGTGGTTAAATGAATAGATGGATGGATGGATGGATGGATGGGTAGATGGAAGGTTGAATGGGTGGTGAATGGATGAGTAGATGGAAGATTGAATGGGTGGTGGATGGATGGGTGGTTGAGTGGGTAGGTGGGTGGATGGATGGATGGAAGGTTAAATGGGTAATGGATGGATGGGTGGATGGATAGGTAAATGGGTGGGTGGGTGGATGGATAGAAGGTTGAATGGATAGTGGTTGGTTGGATGGATGGGTGGGTGGATGGATAAATGGGAGGATGGATGGATGGGTAGATGGAAGGTTGAATTGGTGGTGGATGGATGGGTAGATGGAAGGTTGAATGGGTGGTGGATAGATGGTGGATGTGTGGGTGGGTGGATGGGTGGAAAGATGAATGGATGGATGGATGGATGGGAAGGTTGAATGGGTGGTGGATGGATGGATGGATGGACGGATGGATGGATAAATGGGTGGGTGGGTGGATGGATAGAAAGTTGAATGGGTAGTGGTTGGATGGATGGATGGACGGATGGATGGATAGGTGGATCAATGGGAGGATAGATGGATGAGTAGATGGAAGGTTGAACGGGTGGTGGATGGATGGGTGGTTGAGTGGGTGGGTGGTTGGATAGAAAGATGGATGGGTGGATGGAGGGTTGAATGGGTGGGTTGGATGGATGTGTAGATGGAAGGTTGAATGGGTGGTGGATGGATGGGTGGATGGGTGGATAAATGGGAGGGTGGATGGATGTGTAAATGGATGGGTAGGTGGGTAGACAGAAGGTTGAATGGGTGATGGATGGAGGGCTGGATGGACTGGCAACTCCTGTTGCTTTACAAAGGAGGACAAGGTTGATGTTCTCCCTCTCTTTACTTTTTTCTAGCTTTATGTCCTTAGTCAAGGACAATGTGTGTACCGGGGAAAAGTCTCAAATCTTGTACCATACTTGAGGGATTTAGGTCTGAACTGCCCAACCTATCACAACCCAGCTGATTTTGGTAAGTAGAGCCTTAACCAGCTGGAGGGGAAAGAAAGGGGCTCTTTTCCACTCTCGGTGGGTTTCTGCTTTTACCTGAAGCCCCCAAATCTTGAATATCCCACACATGGCTCAACTGCCATCCTGTGGTGAAGCTTTTAAGAACAAATTAGAGGTTTTCTTTCCTCCAGAGATCTGGGAACTAGAACAAGGACGTTGTTGTTAGGAGCCATTTTTTCCTAATGCTTTGCTGTGTTACGTTTCTGATTTAAAGGAAGGTATTTCTGAAAATAAATAACCTTTAAAAATAAAAAAGGACCCTCTTACATTGATTAACCAAGTTGTTAAAATGCGGATTTAAATTTCCACCAAACATAACAAAAAAGGTGAAGCTCAGAGTCCAGAGATCAAGTTGATGATCTGAGCTCCTTCTCCTGAGTTGGAGGTCCTGAGGTTGGCAGTGAAGTACGCCGTGTCCTTGAGCTGTAGGAGCCCACCCCTGCATGCTGGCGTTGCTCCCAGGTGCCTCCCCAGCCATGCCCTCTAGGGTGTTGATGTCGCTGCTGCTGGCCATCACTTTCCCCCCACCACCGGGTCTCCGGGCCCAGCACCCTTCCTCCACACCATGCCCCACACATCTATCAGCAAACCTCACAGCCTCTCCAGGCCGTGTCTCCAAAACCAAGTCTCCTCCACTAGGCTCTGCAAGCCAGGGAGGCAGGAACCCCTCTTGCCTTCTCTTTCTCTCAAGCTTCATATTTACTAGGCCGCCAAGTGCTTGACACCCCCCCCAGTCCATCCCCCCTGCCCCGGCCCCTGTGCTGGGGTCCAGTCTTGGCTCACACATCCTGTCTGCCCCAGGCTGCTGCAAGATTGCCCCACAAGCCGGGTGGCCTAAATCAGCAGAAATTCATCCTGTTGCAGTTCAGGGGCTGGAAGTCAAGGTGTGGGCAGGGCCGAGCTGCCTCCGAGGGCTCCAGGGGGGGGTCCTTCCTGCTCTTCCAGCTCCTGGGGGCTCCAGTGTGCCTGGGCTGGTGGCTGGGCCACCCCAGTCTCTGCCCATGTCCTCAACATGGCTTTTTTCTCTGTGTCTCTGGGTGTCCTCTCCTCCTCTTGTAAAGACACCAGTCATGGGACTCGGGGCCCACCCTAAATCCAGGATGATTTCATCTCAAGATCCATAACAAATTATATCTGCAAAGAGCATTTTCCAAATAAAGCCACATTCTGAGGTTCCAGGTGGACATGAATGGCGGGGGCATCAGCCTTTCTCATCCATGTTTCTCATCCCCAAACATCTGGCCACAGCACTGCTGGGATTCCATATCTCTACATCATCATCCCCCAAATTGTGTTCCTTGAGACACAGTTCCCAGGCCAGGCTCTGTCTTCTGAGAAGTGGGTCATGACGGCGAGGGGGGCTCACAGTGGACAGGAAGGGGCTGAGGGGGAGGGAACCCTCAGCTAAAGAGAGGCTTTGGCATGTTGCAAAGGTAGTGGATGGAGCCAAAGATTGTCACACACACGTTCCCCAGAGAGAGAAGGCAGGCAGGGACAGGGGCTGCAGAGGAGGGGCAGAGCAGGGAGGGCCTGCAAAGAGGAGAGGACCTAGGGGGTAGGAAACCGGGCACATGGGACTGTGGGAAGGTCTCACGAAGGGGCGAGTGTACCCTTCTGGCAGCTTCTAGTCCCTCTGTGTCACTGGAGAGAGGGCGGGAGGGGAGAGGGGCCGTTTGGAACATGGTGGAGCAGGGTGGGTGTGAGTGAGCAGGTGAGCTGGCCGTGCTGGGCCCATGTGGCATCACTGATGATGATGTTCTCTTGTGGCAACATGTCCTGGTTTACGACAGGATCTAGGAGGGCTTGGCCGCCTCGGTTCAGGCTCAGGGAAAGCAAATAGCTGGTGTGGCCAGAAGGCAGGGCCAGAAATTCGAAGCCGCGGACTTTGGGCTTCAGCAAGGATGTCAGTGAGGGGAGGGGCCGTGGGAAGGAGGCGTGCGAGACCGCAGGCCGCGGGCCCGAAGGGGCAGCAGTCGTGTGGGCTGTGGAACCAGGGGCCACGGAGAGGCCGTGGGATCCAGAGACGGGGTCAGTGGAGGACACACTCCCTGGGGACTGTGAGGTGGGGCTGAGGGTCCCAAGCGGGCTGGTGGCTCTGGGCCCCTCACCATGGTCCTGAAGAACTGTCACTGTGCCCATCACTCTTGCCTGAGCCCATAGTGACATGCAAGCCCCCTCCGGCTCATCCCTTGGCTCCAATCCTGGGGCTTGAATGCCCAAGGCAGGCATTCAGTAACCACCACTGGGTGAATAAGTTAATAGATGCACGAGCTCTCAGGCTCCCTGGCATTGCCATCTGAATTCACATTTCTAGGATCCCGATGTGACACCTGGCCTTGCTGGGGGTTTTGGAGCTGACGAAATTTCGGTTGTGGCGTGATCCTATCCTATCATGCAGCGTCCATATAATCCGCTCAAAGGACTCCCGCAAGGCTCACTGCTGTGTTGTTGCAAAATGACCAAGGCCTGGGGTCACGTTAGCGACAGGGGGCTCCCCCCTGGAGGGGGGTGCTGGCCCTGACCCGTCTGTGTCTCCCACAGTCATGGAGGTCGCGTCCGGCGAATACGGCGATCAGAACGGCCGCCTGGTGAGAGCCGTCCGGGAGGGCATGTGTGACTCCGACCACAGGAGAGAGCCTGGGGGGGATGCCGAGGTGAACCCTTTTCTTTGGCACCGGCCCTCTGAAGAGGTAAAGCAGGCAAAACGATTGAAGGGGTGGAGAAAGGTAATGCAAAGCCCCGGCCCCCCACGGGATGGCTGCATGCTGCGCCTTGCGCCCTGCCGCATGGGGGCTCTTGCTCAGCCGGGGGGAGCTGCGTCCTGGGCTGGAGGCTCACGACTCCCCCTTCCCGTGTGTGCCCGCAGGACTCCACCTCCACGGAGGGCTGCCACAGCTTTTCAGCCAGCTGCCTCACCCAGTTCTGCATCCTCTTCAAGCGGACTTTCCTCAGTATCATGAGGGATTCGGTAAGGCTGTGGGCCAACGTTCTTTCAGGACAGAGGGAGCTGCAGGGTTATTTTCAGTGCGTTCATCCTGCCTGAGCACTCAGGCTATTTTCCCTGCATTTGCATCGGTCAGCTTTCCTTCCGCGGTGCTGCCGTGACAAACAGTCCCCAGTGGCTGTGACAGTAAATACGTATGTTGTGCTGGAGTGTTGTGCGTTGGCCGCTGTGGCTGGTGGCCCCGCCCCATGTGTCTCATCCTGGGACCCAGAGTGGAGTCACGGCTCCCTTTCTGGAACATGGCAAAGGGCAGCCTGTCAGAGTTCCTGCTGGAGGCAGCAAACCTGGTCTTGTGCTCGCTTTTGTCTGGCCAAGCCCAAGTGGGAGTGTGCCCCTCTCTCAAGGAGGCCCTGGGGGCCTGGGCGTGGGCAGGTGCACAGAGCCCCGTTGGGCAGCAGGCGGTGAGTGACTGGAAGCCATGATCCTGTCCACCCATCACAGTGGACCACCTGGCAGGCTCCCTGCCGAGGGGAGCTGAGTGCCCAGGGGGGCCTCTGGGACCTGCTTTGAATGTTGGGGGGCTTGTAGCTGCCCAGGCCAGAGCACTCCGAGGAGGGACCTCGGGCATATCCATTCTCTGCCCCCCAGCACTGTTTCACCTGACCCCTCCTCTGAAGGTAGACTGCCCTTCGTGCCTTCTGTGGAGCATAGCAATTGCTTCTGTTTTAACAGCAGTAAACTGCTGTGTGTGTGTGTGTGTGTGAGGGCGAGTTGGTTTAGGGTTGGGGCTTGTTTTTCTGGAGAAGAAATCAGGGGCCAATGTCTCCAAAGCCTCAGCCTCGAGGTCTTTGCCGACCGCCATGCATGTCAGCGAGAACCGTGTCTGTCCCCCAGGTCCTGACGCACCTGCGGATCACGTCTCACATTGGAATCGGCCTCCTCATCGGCCTGCTGTACCTGGGGATTGGGAACGAAGCCAAGAAGGTCCTGAGTAACTCCGGCTTCCTCTTCTTTTCCATGCTGTTCCTCATGTTCGCCGCCCTCATGCCCACCGTTCTCACGTGTGAGTGCCTGACCCTACCCCCGCCCACCAACGGGGGACCGAGGTCTTGGCTCGGCCAATAGATGAGTTTTCTGACAAAGAACGTCATGGTCTTTTGAAGTATAATTTTCTTTGTTGACAGGGACTATCATATTTTCTCTTAGACAAGAAAATACATACCATGTTTAAGCCAAAGGAATTAATCACTAATGGAGAAACTGTGAGCATTGTGGAAGGCTGACGAGAGAGAGATTTCTAAAAAGTTTTCTAATCAGGAACACCTCAAATCTTACTGCTAACCTATTACCTCATTCACTTATTAAGCCAGCCTGCTGTGGCCAAGTTTGAGAGTGGATAAAGCTATTCTAGATGGATTTCCATGCAGTTCCAGATGGTTTGCAGAGCACGCTGCCCTTGCTCACTCTGGGCTGACAGTAAACTCCAGCATAAAACTTGCCCCAGTGTCGCCTCCCTAAATGGCCCTGCATGCTCAGGACCAGCTTGGGGGTTCTTGCCCATGGAAGGAATCGCACTGGTTAGTGCTGAGCTTAGCAGGAAATCCTTGTGTGAATCACTACAATAATGCTCAGCATCCGAGTAGATGTTCTCCGCACTTCGATTGTGCGCCCAGTGACCCTTTGGGTTATGAACATGGTCGGCAGTTTTCCCGGGCTGGTGAATCGTTCCGTCTGTCTTATCTCCGTCTCCGAGAGCCGCTCACATGGCAGGTGGGCATCGTGGCCTCCAGCTCAGCATACACGTGCCTGTGCGGATACCCGGCTGGCGGGCTGTGTCTGCCTGACCCCTTTGCCCTCCTTCTGTCTCCTAGTTCCCCTGGAGATGGGAGTATTTCTTCGGGAACACCTGAATTACTGGTACAGCCTGAAGGCCTACTACCTAGCCAAGACCATGGCCGACGTGCCTTTCCAGGTGCGTTCGTGAAGGGGCAAGTGTTCTCCATCGTTCCCTGTAGACGGGGCTGGAGACACCGTGTCCGTGAGGGGTGACGGGCCTGTGCTTGCAGATCATGTTCCCGGTGGCCTACTGCAGCATCGTGTACTGGATGACGTCACAGCCGTCCGACGCCGTGAGGTTCGTGCTGTTCGCCGCGCTGGGCACCATGACGTCGCTGGTGGCACAGTCCCTGGGTCTGCTCATTGGCGCCGCATCCACGTCCCTGCAGGTACCAGCTGAGGACACAGCACGGGGTGGGGGGTGGGGGGGCTCCCTTCTCCACCTGGGCCAATGCGGCCGGGGCCCCTCCTCCCTAAAACGCCGCCTCCCAATTCTGCCCTGACTTCCCAGATTGGCTTCAGCAGGTCGCTGCCCGGGGAAGGAACCGCACCGCGGCGGCTGGTCGGGGTTGGCACAATGACAACAGCAGGTGTCCGTGGCCTTCGTGCCTGCCAGGCGCTGTTCCCAGCACTGTCCTCATCATAGCTCATTGCTCCCCGGCAGCCCACAGCTAGGGTGGTGCTATCCCCATTTTGTAGTGGGGGAGACTGAGGCCCAGAGAGGCGACGTGACCTGGTCAGGGTCGTGTGGCTGGCTCCGAGTCCAAGCTCTCAACGCCTATGTTTTGTTGCCTCTGGGGGATCCGCTCCGCCATCCCTTGGCCCTCTAACGGCAGCCCGCACCCCTACCCTGCCCCAGGGCTTCACGTGCCCCCCAACCTGCCAACCCCCACGTGTGCACTGCGGCAGCTGCAGGGTGCTCAGGTCAGCTCTGTCCCCCAACACAAAGCCACAACTCCGGTGAATCGTGTGCCCCTCAGGCCTTCCACCACACGCCCTCCCCTGTCACTGCGTGGGATGGACTCTCCGTTTCCGTCTTCAGAGCCCCCTGCCAGTGACCACTGGGCCCCTCATCCGTGGGTAGGCATAGCGATGGTGTGCATGGGGTGCATCGGGAGGCCGTGGAAAGTGCTCGGCCCCACCAGCCGCCGCGAGAGCCCAGGGAAAGGTGCTCTTTGCTGCTTCCTCCCTCGGACACGGCGGCAGCACCTGACTGTCCACTCCCCCGGATGCTGTGCCGCAGCCTCATCGTTGTTCCCCTTGGTCCCTGCCTCCTGCAGGAGGCTCTCTCTTCGCCACCCCCCCAGCTGGGGCCCGCTGCTCTCTGCGCGGAGACAGGCTGCAGGTTGGAAGACAGGGGCCCTTAGTGCCATCCTGGCCTTGTGTGACCAGCCGGGAGCCCTGGCCCTTTCCCAGCTGCTGGTGACTCTCCCCAGACGCGTGGGATATGGCCTCCGGGGGACACCTGAGGAAACTGGGCAGGATTCCCACCTGCTGCCCCTGAGCACGTCCCCTGTGTGCCCCCCAGGTGGCGACCTTTGTGGGACCCGTGACGGCCATCCCCGTCCTCCTCTTCTCGGGGTTCTTCGTCAGCTTCGACACGATCCCGGCTTACCTGCAGTGGATGTCATATATCTCCTACGTCAGGTAGCGTGTCTGGAGACTCTGATCGCTCGGGAGCTCTGTGTGGACCAAGGGAAGGGACCAAAGCCACTTCCTAGCCACCAGCTAAATGCCAGCATGATGCTTGCACCACGAATCCGAGACTATTGATGCCTTTCACTTTTTCCCAAGTCTGGTGTGTCCGCACCCTCTCGAACACACATGCACGCGCGCACACACACATACACACAAGGATAAAATAAATACTAGCAATTTATGCCTTGAAGAAGCGGCGGTGGACCCCCGTCTTCTGCCCGTTTTGGAGGACTGCCGTGGGGGGTGTGTTTCCATCTTACCAACCTCGTCCCTCTCTGGAATGAACAGCGCTCATAATAAGGTTCTGACTCTGTGTAAATCCGGTGGAAACCAAGTCCTGTTTTAAACATCTTAATATCTTTGAACAAGAGCATCCTGGCCCCCGGGCGCCGCGGCGCTCGGACCTCATTCTCTCTGCTCCGGGTCCTGGCGCCTCGGCCTCACCGAGCAGCGCCCATCTTCAGTGCTCTTCTCCCCCAGCTGTAGCAATCCCACATGACACACAAGATCCAAGGTTGGGAACAAGCTTTCTTTTTCTAGAATGTCAGTTCAGACCCAGATGTATTGTTCAGGAAAACAAAATCAAAACAAAGCACCCGCACAGAGTTTCAGCAATCTGTGTGTGGTCCAACGCCAAGAAATCAGAAACCCATGTCTTTCTTCTCAAAATTGGTATTTTTTTCTGACGCTGTGGGGCTGCCCCGGAATGAGAGACAGTGCAGAAGGGTTTTACTGAAATGCTCTATAGTCCTTCGAAGGCTATCAGATCCTTTATCATATCCAACTGTTAAAAAATATATCAGGCGATCAAAGAGCCTTCCAATTCGTTTCCCCCACTGAACAAATACCTACTCTTCGTTCAGTTTGGTTTTGTGGGTAGAGGCTCTGGAGGAAACAAAATTTGGGAAAACCTTAGCCAAGCCGTTGGATGTGTTTGTCTTGGGAGGCTAGGAAGTATTTCCGTGAAGACGGGTCTCGGGGAGGGAGGGTGGCCGCACTGCGGATTACGGACAGGGGGACCCTGTTTCCCTCGGCAAATGGAGGTGGGCGCAAGGGCGCGGGGTCCCCTGGACACGGGGAGGGCCTTGCTCACGGCCGGTGCCTTCCTCCGCAGGTATGGGTTTGAAGGGGTCATCCTGTCCATCTACGGGCTGGACCGAGAGGACCTGCACTGTGGCATCGATGAGACGTGCCACTTCCAGAAGTCGGAGGCCATCCTGAGGGAGCTGGACGTGGAGGACGCCAAGCTCTACCTGGACTTCATCGTTCTGGGTATTTTCTTCATCTCCCTGCGCCTCATCGCCTATTTCGTCCTGAGATACAAAATCCGGGCAGAGAGGTAAAAACACCAGAGTGCCAGGAGACACGGACGTAGACATCACGGCCCAGGGCCCCTTGTAGAGCCGCAGAGACCGCTGCTACCCAGCCCCCGGCAGCGTGCTCAGTCCGCGGGCATCGTGCTGCCCATCCACGCCCAGCCAGCTCGGCGCCTCTCTCCTTCTCCCTTTCTGGCTTCACCTGGGAAGAAGGTGTAGAAAGTCGTCGCATCCTTGTGCAGAATTTAACACGGTGGCGGCCGGGCACGCAGGAGTGGGCAGCAGAAGGGCGGCCGGGAGGCCGGGGGTGGCCCCGTCTCGGGACTGTCACTGCCGTCCTACGGTTTTGCCTCCTTCTCCAGGGAGAAGTCAATTTCCAAGCCAAAAGCCGACAACTCTCATTCATTTTAAGAAACTATCTTTTTAGTACTTTTAAAGGAAATTATTCAGGGTAAATAACACACTTTGCTTAGAGACACGAGGGGCTTAACTAAGGCGCGGAGCTGGTCTCGTTTTCAGGCAGACCTTGGGAAAGGCGTGGGCGCGGTGCCCCGGCAGAGAGAAGGCTCTGGGGCTGCACGCGTTCCGAAAAGTCGTACAGAAAACTGGAGGGTGACATTGGCCAACCTTCCCAAAGTCTTTTCTCCCCCCCACCCCGTGCTGCTTATTTTAAGCAAAAAATATATTGTTTATTTCTTCCTAACTTTCTGAACACCTTAATTTCGCCTAAAAGGTGTCTAGAAGATGAGCCTTGTTGATTTTTTGCACACATGTCCCTCTCCTCACGTATCACATCGACTACCTCCGCGGGAGCTGGGAGAGCTTGGGGGGCAGCAAAGCCAGGGGGGCCGGGGAGGGAGCCGCCAGTGGCGGGGTGGGGGGGCGCACTCAGACCTCAGGGCCTCCGAGGCCTCGCAGGCAATGGGCACAGTCCGAGTGACTCGGTCAGACGGTGCACAGGGTCACGGGCGAGGCCACCTCCCGAGCCGTGTGTCTGTGACATCCCTGCCTTCTCCATGCTGGGCCCCTGTGGATGTCACAGACCAGAAGCTCCTTCTTCCCAGCAACAGAATCACAGAAGGAAATCCCTGCGGGGCAGGAGCAGCGGGCACATCTGCGGGGTGAACGGCCTCTGGCTTGGCACTGGCCCCTGGGGCGCCTACCAACTGTCAGAGGTGGTGCGACCGCAGGGGGAGGTCAGAGGAGGCCAAGGGGGGAAATGGAGTTGCTCCCCACTTGGAATCTCACTACCCAGGGGCTGGGGTCGCCCAGAGATGGACTGTTTTCTGCACATGTTCATGCCCTGTCTGCACCTGTCTCCTCCGTGAACAACAGCGCTGCGTGATCTCCAAGGCCGCTGTCAGCTCGAAAGGGGTCTTTGACTCCTCAGTTTTGTTCCCAAAGCTTCTATTTCCCACTTTAAGAGAATGGAAAGAGTTCGATTTTTACTCACATACTGATTTGACTCGCAGATGCTTAGCGATCCCTTTTTCAGCCTTCCATCCTTTGTAGTAAACACACTGGAGCGTATTCAACTGTAACTTTGAGTTTTGCTGTTCTGTACAAATGTGGCATTACCTTCCAGATCAGGTCATTTACCCAGGATCTAACTTAGGCTTTATAAAGAGTCTTCATTGAGTTTCAAGATAGATTTGCCTGCAAGATGTCACCGGTAGGAAGACCCACCTAGGAACAGCCTGGTGAAATAGAGGGAGGGGCGCGGGGATGGATGTGATCACAGCAGATGCCGTCAATACTTAAAGACCTTTTGCCCTCTGTGACCCTGCAAGGACCAGCTAGCCTGGAGCCTCGCTGCAGGGCTGAGGCCACCCTCCCCCGCCCCCCGACAGGCAGCTCGTGTTGTGTGCCCTGAGCCCACCGTGCCTGCCATGTCTCAGCCACTTGGGAAGGAAACGGTGAGATCCCTCGAGAGTGAAAATCTGGTTTCCACGTCTACCTGCACCCTCAGAAGGGATCATTTCCCTAGGAGCTCATGTTGCCTGCATTTCAATTTTCCACTGTTAATAAACTACATTCATCCCCTTAATAGATGAGGAACTGAGTCAGGCCCGATATTGGGGGACGTGAGGGCTGTCGGTTGCTGCAAGGGAGACACATACGCGAAGTAATGCGGGAATTTTTGAAGAGCGCTAACTGGTGTGTGGCGAGTGTGCCGAGTCGCCAGGCAGGAAGATGGGCTTGGAAAGACGTCCAGGTGCGGAGCAAGGCTCTGTCTGCTCTGGGAAGCCGCCCTTCCCTCGTTGTGGGCGAGCGCCCCCTGTTGGAGCCTTCTCTTACAAACCCTTGGCATCACGGATGCAAAGGGTGCGGTTTGCATCTCCAGGTCCTTAGATAAAACATCTTATTCCAATGACCAAAGATGACGTCCAAACAACTTACTGATTTGTTTTTTTAAGTCCTTATGGTTAAGAGGTAGGTGACCATGCCTTTCACACACTGGGACTGAAAGCAGACCAGCTTGCCAGAGTTCATTCTCATACAGAATTTCCGAATGTAATGCCCCAACTATCCCTTTCATCTCGGGCTGTGATTCTTCTTTTAGAAGGAAGAATTACAGCTTGCATAAACGATGTGCAACCTCTCCCGTGTTTGTGAGTACAGGCGGAAGTGGAAGTCCAAAGAATATCACTTCTAAGTGACGTTTGTCCGGAGAGAAGGGGGGGAGCTGGGATTCTGCCCACCGCCCACTACTCACTACCCACTGCTCCTGCACCCACACCTGCTCCTGCACCTGCTCCTGCACTTGCACCTGTTCCTCTACCTGCACCTGCTCCTGCACCTGCATCTGCTCCTGCTCCTGCATCTACTCCTGCACCTGCACCTGCTCCTGCACTACCACCTGTTCCTGCACCTGCTCCTGCACCTGCACCTGCTCCTGAACGTGCACCTGCTCCTGCTCTTGCACCTGCTCCTGTTTCTGCTCCTGCACCTGCTCCTGCACCTGCTCCTGCTCCTGCTCCTGCACCTGCTCCTGCACCTGCTCCTGCTCCTGCACCTGCACCTGCACCTGCTCCTGCTCCTGCTCCTGCACCTGCTCCTGCTCCTGCACCTGCACCTGCTCCTGCTCCTGCTCCTGCACCTGCTCCTGCTCCTGCACCTGCTCCTGTTTCTGCTCCTGCTCCTGTTTCTGCTCCTGCTCCTGTTTCTGCTCCTGCACCTGCTCCTGTTCCTGCATCTGCTCCTGCTTCTACTCCTGCACCTGCTCCTGCTCCTGCACTTGCACCTGTTCCTGCACCTGCTCCTGTTCCTGCACCTGCTCCTGCTTCTACTCCTGCACCTGCTCCTGCACTTGCACCTGTTCCTGCACCTGCTCCTGCTCCTGCACCTGCACCTGCTCCTGCTCCTGCTTCTACTCCTGCACCTGCACCTGCTCCTGCACTTCCACCTGTTCCTGCACCTGCTCCTGCACCTGCACCTGCTCCTGCACCTGCTCCTGCACGTGCACCTGCTCCTGCACCTGCACCTGCAACAGCTCCTGCTCCTGCTTCTCCTCCTGTTCCTGCTCCTGCACCTGCTCCTGCACCTGCTCCTGCTCCTGCTCCTGCACGTGCTCCTGTTCCTGCATCTGCTCCTGCACCTGCTCCTCCTCCTGCACCTGCTGCAGAGCCTGGGCTCTGGTGCCAGCCCACCTGCGCCCACATTCAGAGCACTTTGTGCCTCCCTTGCTCTGCCCTCGCTGAGTATTAGCCGGAGAGGTCAGTTCTTGAAAAGGTCCTGCATGGGGGCTGTGGGAAGAAACCCGTGTAAACATTTTACAGAAAAGATGCTAGATTCTGCTGAAGTCAGCTAGGGTGAGGGGCCTTCCGGGCCAGGAAACAGAACCTAGGCTTTTAGATAAAAGTCCATCCTAGAGACCCACAGAGAGGCCATGTTCCCACCCTGAGAAGGGCACTACCAGGAGGTCAAGGACAGGTGGAGTCACCTTCAGTTGTTTTGCTGAGGGAGGAACAGGCTGAGCCCCAGTGTCCTGAGCATCTTTCCCTGCTGAGGTGTCCCGGGTCCTGCACTGGGGGCCGCACTGGTCCTCTGTTCATCCCCTAACTCCGCAAACATGACCATTGGCACTCTGCATGAGCTCGGTACTGTCCCAGGCGCTGGGGGCCCGGGGGGAGGGAACCCAGATGTGGCTTGGCCTCCAGTGTGGCAGGTGGGAGGGAAGTGTTCTTTCGGCAGATACAGAACATGGGGCTGGGGGAGGGCAGGCGAGGTCCCAGGTCCCACACCAGGAAAGAGCACAGTTGACATATGAGCCACGGTCTGACCCCAGAGCCTCCTGTTTTGTTTTGTTTTGCCACATTGCCTCCTGTTTGTAATGCCCAAATACACATGAAAATACTTTGTGAGGCATGAGGCGCAGTGCTAGTTTGGTGGTGACTCATTATGGACTTGCTGTCACCACACAGAATGGGAGGGTGGCCCGTGCCCGTGCCCCCCATCGCCTGGCATGGAGGTGTCCCTGTGGGCCTGGAGGCTGAGCTGACTCCTGTCTCGTGGGCAGAGGCCTTCCTCTGCCCTTGCCTGGTCTTGGCTTCTTAACGCAGCATGCCTGAGGCCTAGCTCGGGCCAGAGAGGGCTGGGGTGCGTGTGCGTGTGTGTGTGCGTGTGTGTGTGTGTGTGTGCACGCGCACGTGCAGGCCTGCTCCAGGTGTGGGCTCTCACAGTATTATTCTCTGGTCTTTGCTTTGTCTCTAAATGCTCCATCATCCTTTAGTCCCAGAAGGAAAGACAAAATTTCCTCACTTCATGTCTGCCGTGCAGATGGTGACGAGTGTAGTCAAAGCCCGCTGAGGTTTTCATCCAATGCCGGGTAAAGTGGAGAGTGACAAAGGGTAAAACCGAACCCCCAAGACGGAAAGGTGCAGAGTGTGTGAATATAAAGTTAGACACTTATAAGAAATAACGACTGCTAATAAAATATTTTATATAAAACTTTATTTGTGCTCAGTGTTGAGTGCTTCATATTCAAACCGGTTTGCTTAACTCTTGCTACGCAAAATGGGTTTTTAAGTTGCATTTTGAATATATTTGTTGTACATCTAGTAAGAGTTCTGCGTTATTCCTCAGTGTCCTGGTCTAGCACCCCCCCGCCCCCGCGATGGTACACAGTCACCTTCCTCTCTTAGACACCTGCATTTTCATGGGGGACTGTCTTCAAGTTTTGGGCTTTCCCTCTGTTCCCCCAGACTCCTCCTGCCTTGTTAATGTTGGCCGCAGCCAAAGATTGCCAAGACCCCCATGTGCTGAGGCCCGAGCCTTCCCTTCCCGTCCCCTGCTGTCCCCTCTGCCTTAGAGGGGTCTCCGGTGGCGATTCCTCAGAGGGACATCCCTTGCTCGTTGCTCTCATGTTCCTGGAAACCCGCCTCTCTGGCCTGGTCTCTGTAGAGGCTGCAATGGGGAAAGCACGTCCTCCCGAGGTTGGGCCCCCACAGTGAACGTGAGCAGGACCCCGAAGGATCCTGGTGTTATGCGCTGCCTCGGCTCCCCCAGAGCCAAGACTCCCAAGGGCAGGGGTGCTTGGGGCCAGGCCTTCAAAATGGTCTGCAAAATCGGAGGGCACCCCACGTGTGGAACCCACTCGTAATGGCGCTGTGTGCCCACCGGCTCCCTCGCTTCTCCTTCTGCACCTGCCTCTGCAGACCAGCGCTGTCCCTCAGCCCAGCTGACATTCACGCCAGGGTCCTTCTGGGTCACTGTCCTTGGCCTCTCACGTCAGGGAGATTCCTCCGGGACAATCGGCCTCTGCAGAACCTGTATCCGGGGCCTCCCCGGGGCCAGCGGCAGCCAGAGGCGGGGGAGAAACCCCCTTGCACACTTTCAAGCTCAGCTCAGCCTGTCGGTAACATCCAAGCCTCCAGGGCAGGAAGGCAGGGTGAAGATGACATCCAAGCCTCCAGGGCAGGAAGGCAGGGTGAAGATGACCCTCAAGCCCAGCCTTCTCCTGGGCGTAGCTGGATTTTCTGAGAACTACTGCCCCTCCTTCTCATCTTTGTGCAAACGGAAGGGTTTAGCCTTAGCCCAATTTTGTACGTTACCTCTGAACACGCCAACTTGAACTCATTCCTCCAACAGACATTTCTGTGGCCTCGTCACGTGCACACTGAGGCCAGCTGAGGAAGCCGGGTTTGCATTTACATAAAGCTGGTCTGCATCCATAGTGCATGTGAGCATAGATCAGGCTCAGAGCCCCTGATGCCTCCCTGGTCTCCAAAATAATCTCCTGGTGTCAAAAAGGAGAAAACAAACAGTGGTGCATGCTAGGTATGCCCGGGCAAGGGATTGCCCTCGGTGGGGACACGGCATCGGGGCTTTCTGCGGCATACAGACCATTGTGAAGCTGAAGAGGAGGGAGCAGGGGCATCAGAGTGTTCTCGTTCGATCACAAGCCCAGAGGGAGCTGGCTGGCTGTGTCTGGGTTCCGATTTCTGAGGCTGTGGGAGAGGAGGAGGCAGAGTCCGCCTGGGGGTCCTTCCACAGCTAGCGGGGCGGGCTGGCCCGGATCTGCCCCTCCTTGCCGAGAGATACCCTTGACCCCACGACCACCCGGCTTGCAGCCCAAGCTGAGGACACGGCCACAGGCATGTGGGCCTTTCCACTGGGCTCGTGGTTTCAGAGCTAGTCTTTCAGCCCCTATGCAGGAATATCAAATTTTGGGAACAGCACGTACCCCGAGCCACATAAATAAGAAGTAGCAAAACTCAAAATTACTACATTCAGTTCAAGTTTTCCCAGCAGGGCAGCTCCTCTCTCTGTTTGGGAGCATCTGCGTAAATGGAAGAGAGAATCCAGCTGACCACCTGTGGGTGCCTTTGGCCTACGCTTTGCACATGAATTTAAACGTGGCCCTGGTTTTGTGCACGGTTAAATGGTTTTCCCTTCTGGTCACTGTAAGCCACCTGCTGTGAGCACTGCATGTGGGAGCGGCTCCCCAGGAGCAATGGGCTGGGCGAACTGGGTGGGATGCTGAGGCCCGGCTGGTGGGCGTCGGAGCCCTGGGCCTGGTTCTTGAGGCCCCCAGACCAGTCTCCCGGGAAGGAGGCTGCAGAAGGTCCTTGCTGCCCCCCCCACAGATGCACTGTTTTGCCCCCGCCTTCCCTGCCCAGAGCGCTGGACCCTGCAGCAGATCCTAGCCCAGCCATGGGACAGTGCGGCAGCTTCCCGAAACAGTGCTTGCCCATTTCTACAGGACAGGTTACTAAGACGACCTCCCCTCCTGGGGGACCTTGAAGGTGCCCTCTCCTGCCAGACGAATCCATTGGGCCTGAGGGAGAGGTGGGTCATGGGGAACGCAGGGTTAAGGTTGAGAGCCCTATATTCACGGGGTTCCTGGAGATCCCAGGCTGCAACCCAATCTGGGTCTCGGCTTTTCTGGAAGGATTTCGATGGTCATGGTAGCTCTTGGGGTTCTTATAGTTTTACATTTTTTTTTTACAATTCTGTCCTTAGGTACCCCAGGGGTGTCTTTTCTGTGACATTTGGAATACAGGCTGCCTGAGTTTAATCATAAATAGTTCATTTTTAAGTCCTCGGCCAATTAAAAATGATAGAAAGGATCCTATCATCCAAATTGCTAATAAAATGGACCACCAAAGCCACATGGGGAGCTTTCCATTTTGAGAGTCTCATGACCCCTGTAGAAGGGGGCGAAAGGTAAGTTTGTCCATAGAACATGTATGTTTAAAAAGTTACTTTCTGTAACCAAGCCTCTCCCCCCTCGTTCGTTTGTATCTTCCTTTGTAGACAGATTGGTGAGAGAGCTGAGTCTGGTGTGAACTGTTGCCTTTTACTAGATGAGCAGCTACTTAGTGTCATCCCTTGGTTATTCCAAAGCAAGAGTCAATGCAATCAGCGCGCAAACGTGCATACATCTGTATATCTGATCTGTGATTGTATAAGCCCTGTTTTTTATAACACTGGGTGGGTGAATTTACAGTGATCTTGCCTATTACTTAGCGAATACTGTTGCACTCTGTCGGAGGTTTGCGCTGTGGTAGATGAACACAGCATATCTACATATCTACATATATGTATTTAAAAGTAACATTGGGTCTCTCGGGCGCCTGTTCTGTCAGCTGTCCTGTTCCACTAGAACAGAGACCCGAGCAGACCCTAGAATGTGAGCTTTCTAACTGTACCTTACAGGCCGTGGTCCTGTTGTGTATATTTCTGTAGAGTTATCTCCTTAGAAGGTTTGTACGTGCATTTTTTTGCAGACTTGAACTTTGTTTTCTGAAATTAGATGCCACTTATGAAAATGTGACATAAATCAAATAAAGCATTGTTATTTTCAGATTTCTACTTCGCTCTCCTTCTTGCTTCCACAACGCCTGCTCTCACACCTGCCAGGAGAACTGGGCCTGGGGTCTGGTGCAGCCTCACTCTTCTTTTTTTTTTTTTTTTAAGATTTTATTTATTTATCTGAGAGAGGGAGAGAGAAAGAGAGCAAGCAGTGGGAGGGGCAGAGGGAGAGAGAATCCAAAGCAGACTCTGAGCTGAGCACAGAGCCCAACCCAGGCTCGATCCCACGACGCTGAGACCATGACCTGAGCTGAAACCAAGAGCCGGACACTTAACCGACTGAGCCACCCAGGTGCCCCAGGAGCCTCCGTCTTAATGGAGCAGTTCCGTGGGTCGGTGTTATAACAGATTTAGATTAAGCTGGGAAGAAAAGAGCGACGGGGGTGTTGTGCTAGCCCCCACTTGTTCTGTGGGAGCATGGGGTCAAGTGCATTTTCATGGACGATCTCATTTAAACGCCCCCGCATCCCGGGGTGGGACCGGAGAGCCACAGCCAGCCCCATCTCACAGGTGAGGAAGTGAGGCTCCGAGATTAGACCACTTGCCGAGGCAGTGGTGGAGGCTGAATTCAGAGGATGACGTCCAGCTGGGGAGCCAGGGCTCTTGGCCCCTTCATCACCATCCCGCCGTGGAAAGAAGACACCGTGGGAGCTAAGGAGGAGAATCCATCTGGTCACAGGGGGTGGCTGGGGGAATCCATCCCCCGTGACCAGAGAAAACTTCTCCCAGGTATCTTGCCGAGGGGCAAGATGATGGGCGGGTGTCTCTAGGAGTCAGCTCTGGGGGCTTTATGCGCTGGGGGCCCCGTATAGGTCAGCACTGGGGTTCAGGCTGGGCCTGGGTGCAGGTGTCCTTCTGGGATCATCACCTGGGCATGACTGTGCTGGGGAGGACCTGGTCACCTTTGCAGGTATGGAGGAAGGTGTGCATGCAGCGACACACAGAGAGAAAAGCCACGGCCCAGTGACTCAGCACTTCCCGTCCCTTCTTCCTGCCCAAGCTTCTCCGTCCCCAGACCCTGTGCTGTGCTCCCAACCACTCGCCACCTTCCCCCATCAAAATCCCCATTCCTTCCACACGTTTTCCAGATTTATCTTTGTTAGAATCTTTAAGTAACAAAAGTTCTACATGTTCATTTTAACAAATAATACAAAAGTGAATAGTCTTGCCCCCAGCCCATCCCAAGCACACCCCCGTGAGGTTCCCAGGCTTGACACCAGATAGCAGTGTATTCACCCTCCCCTTTTAATACCAAGAGAGATGGACACGTCACACCCAGAGAGATGGACACGACCCCCCAGCCCTCCACCCCTTGCTTTCCTTCCTTTGCACGGCGTCACGGACAGCCCTCCAGACCAGAGGGTAGAGTGCTCCCTACTTTTGCGTCAACAGCTGTGTGACACACCATCGTGGGAATGTTCCAGAATCCCTGCAGCCATTTGCCTTCTGATAGACCCTGTGGTTGTTTCTACAATAACCACCAGGCTTCAATAAATCTGAAAATTTGGAGAACAGTCTTAAACTGACATCCTTACAACGTACAATTTGAATCACAGAAGCCTTTTTGGAAACGCAAGTGGAAGGAAATCCAAAAAGTAAAATAGGTGCCTAGAGAAGAAGGTGGGGAACTGCAGCCCCCACGCATGCCCCCTTACTCCCACGGTGCGCCTGAGGGTCCCACATGGCCGACGCTCTGTCCCTAGCCCTCCCATTACACCTGGACGTGGGGACTCTTGGGGGCTGCAGGTGTGCGGGGGGATGGGAAACCCTCACAAAGCTGCCAGGCCTCGGTGATGTTGTCAGGAAAGATTAGCCCAAGAGGGTCCTACCCCACCCAAGGGTGCTAATCTTTGCTGATCGCCGTGGCCTTGGCAGTCAAAGTAAGTGCTCTTGTTGGCAACCTCATTCTCCAGAGAGGCAATGACAGAAGAAATGGGGGTCAAACCCTATGGCAGGGTACCTTTCTTGATGGATCAGCTGACGCCCGCCCAGCTGCTTCCCTCCCTCTCTGCTCATCCTGTGTGAGCAGCTAGCTGCCTGGGTCTGTGCTCAGTGCTGCCACGCTTGGGAGATGCTAATCCGGCCACAAGCAGGAGAGCCGGCAGCCTGGCCTGTGGCACCGTGACCTCGGGACTCGACTCGTTTCTCCTGATTCCCTCATGCGGCTGTCATCTTTGAGAGTAGGTGGCAGAAGGAAAGGGGATCTCTGCACATGTCAAGACGGAAAATTCCCCTGGGTAGGTGAGAACTAGGACCAAAGCCAGGGGAGAGTAGATGTGGGTGTCCAAGGGCTCCCTCTTGCGGGCACTGGGGCTGTGCTGCGCGGGGCCGCCGAGCCGCGCATCCCTCCTGGAGGACAGAGCACCAGGGGGCACCTGCACCCCACAAAACCAAGGAGAGAAGGGCTGCAGCGTCCCGGCCAACAGGGGCAAAGGCAGCTGCCCGGTGAGAAGTGGCTAATCATTCTTGTGCCCTGAGCTGCAGAAGGCAGAGCTGCGTCCGCATGGAAGGGGACAAGACCCCTTAGGGGCCATCTGGTAGGACCAACGGCGCTGGGGACAAGAAGAGCCGGCCCAGACCGTGGCCCTTGGTAAAGTCTTAGAAGCAAACTCAATTCTTGGAGCAGAAAGTCAGACATTGTGTAAGTCAGTAAATCAACAAAGAGAGATGTAATCACAGTTGGGTTTATAGATAACATGTATGGAGAGAGAGAGAGCTCATTTCATATGACACGTGCCCTGCTAAAGTTCACAGCTGTCTAGTGTCCTCACAGAATTCTGCAGCTGCTACCACTCTCCACTTCCAGATTTTCGTTGCCCCCAAAAGAAGTCCATCACCAGTCACCCCCCAACCCCCCGGCAGCCACTAACCTACTTCCTGTCTCCATGCATGTGCCTGTTCTGGGCACG
The DNA here is from genome assembly GCF_029215605.1 of Mirounga angustirostris. NCBI lineage: Eukaryota > Metazoa > Chordata > Mammalia > Carnivora > Phocidae > Mirounga > Mirounga angustirostris. The sequence goes on along the minus strand of NW_026991709.1, from coordinate 3,955,609 downwards.
TCGTGTGGATGCAATCACGCCCACGTCGCCCTCTCTTAGCAGAAAGCACAGGTAGCTTTCAAAAGCAACACACAACGTACGAGAAGGATCGCCCCAGCTCAGAAAGGTTGAGACACCCCGCCCCCCAAAGTGTCACTGCCGACCAAGGTGTGCTGGCTCTGAGCTCCCACGTTGTCCCGAGCCTGCATCTTGCTGTCATGGCCACTAAACCCCCTCTGATGTAGCCATGGCCATTGTCCCCGGTTTGCCGATGGGGACATCGAGGATCGGAGGATGTCTAACTCTTTCCAGAGCATGACAGCACCTCTTTAACCCTGAAGACCGGAGGTCCGAGGGGAGACTTTCCAGTGTCTGCTGCTCAGGACCCTGAAGGGCCTCAGAGCAAACACACGGTGAGGGACAATTGTGCCACAGGCCACCCAGAGTCCGTCCGAGAGAATCTGGTGGAACCAGAGGGAGCACCGCGGCCCCACAACCCCAGCTGCTGCCCCTTAGGACCCAGCACGGCACCCAGGCCGGGCCGGTCTTGCCCCGAAGGGATTCCTCTAAGGGGCACTTTGGTTGGCTGGAGACCTCATCTGACCTTGGCCGTGGTCTGAGGCTGAGCCCAGCGCCCTTCATTCCTTCCGCCTCTCTGCTCCGAGGTGCCAGACCCCAAGCCACCCTGAGGCTCCCTGCTGCGCCTGATCGCTCTCCCTCCCGGCTTTCCCCGATGGCTCCGTCTGCCAGCCTGGCCCTGTGGCTGAGTTTGAAGCAAAACCTTCCTCTTCATGCCACTGAAAGTTTAAGGATTCTTAGAACAGAGTGACGACTTCCAATGCATGGCCAACGTATTCTGGGACAATGCAGAGCCACGCAGCCTACACAGAAGGAACCACTGCCAAATGAGAAATGCTGAAGCCTCACTCTTACTGCCCAGCTGTTCTGAAATGTGCGGGAAAGGCACGTACACGTGACGGGAAGTCATAATCAGGTTTAATGGCCACAGTGTGAGTGTAAGGGGGCGGAAAGCCTAGCACTCGTCTCCCCTTTCCCACCAGCAGCAAGGGAGTCTGGCTTCTCCTGGGCAAGTCAAAGTTCTCGTTCTGTGGATTCTGGAAAGTTCTACATACATGTATCATGCTCAAGTCGGTGAGGAAGGCATTCGATCGCAAAAGGATCCTTGGGACCATATGGAACCCAGTCATTATGTGAATCCACCCTGAGCCGCTGATGGATGCTCACTTTAGAGGCGCTCTGACCAGCAGGTGGAGGCGTAATGGGCACCCTTTGGGGCCCCCCGTGGTCAGCTGAGTGGCCAGGGTGCCCCATGGTGCCATGAGGGGCATCATACTGCCCGCGGCCCCGCCAAAGCAGCCAGCTCGTCCCAGCGTTGAACCTCAGCAAGGCTGTGTCCTTGGGTAAGTTTCTCTCAACTTCCTCATTGGTAAAGTAAGAATAAATATGTGACTTCTCACTGCAGCTTGAGTAAAAGGGAGAAAGAGTCTGCAGCTCACACTACAGCACTTCCTAGCCCCCAATCTTAACCCTGGCTAGCGTTCTCTTGGGTGCTCCTATAACATCGCTGTCCCCAGGCAAGAACATTGTTTAAAAATCCCGAGGAAGACCCCGTCTCCCTTGGAGACCCCCCCCCCGGCCGGTCTCACGGAACTCAGGGAGAGAACTGGGCTCTGGGGGACCTTGGGCTCCTGGCAAGCAAGTAATTGGAAGTAATTGCTCAAGCTTAGTTTGTCTGCAGTTCAGTGTTGAGTTTTTAAACCTACGGGAGATCACGACCAGATCTTTACACGAGGTTGAAACACAGGACCGAGGATGTAATTTCTTCGCCCCGTGTCTGTTGCGGCTGGGAACACGAAGCAGAGCAGAATGGCCCACGTGTGGCAGGGGCTGTCACCCGACCACCCTCTTCCAGAAGGGCTCCTCCTCGTGCATCCTCAGAGGCCAGCCTGGCTGGCTGCCAATTCCCGACCAAAATACTACCTGGCTCCGCGTCTGTTTCCTCCTCTGAAAATGGGGGTGGTAACACCCCCTGACTCTGTGGGCTTGTTTAGGAGCATTCAGAACGGTAGCAAATCCCAAGTGCTCAGTCGGGGTCTGACACCTGCCAGGTGCTCCATCAGTCCTGGCTTCCAGGTCTACCACCGGCCTCTTTCCCCCCTCCCCCCAGAGGCTACCCCACCCCGTGCCCTGGCCATGAGCCCAGAAGGACCCCCCCTCCTCCACTCTCTTGCCCTGTTGTGGTATATGCTTTACTGTGGTATATGCTTTATTGGGGTGGTCGAGAACTGAATCCGCAACATCTCCAGGGTATTCCTGTACATGCCTGCTCCAGTGATAGATATTCTTAGAAGGAGGAGGAATTTGGACCAATTCTCCTGGTTCTTGGCTAGAGTCCACACCATGTGTTTGGAGCGTGGAACTCACAGCTTACTTGCTCAGGCTTAGAGGAAGTGGAACATATTATAAGAGGGTCTTTGGATTAGTGAGGAAACTAAACCCAGATCACATGAAGAAGAATAAAAGACTCACTGGGGCTGATACCTGCTTTCACACAGCTAGAGCTTCCTCAAGGAAAGAAAACCAGGCTGTTACCCGTGACCGCAGAGTTAGAGCCAGAGTTAATGGGTGCAGGATGGAGGTGGATTTTGCTGCACAGAAGGGGGAATGAAGAGCCTGGCCTTGTCCTAGTCAGAAAGGGCAGTATGAGAGGCACAATGTTCAGCCATAGGCTGGATGAGTAAGTGGCAGAGGGTGGTTGAGGGTGATGGCACATAGACCCTTGAAGTCCACTGCCAAACTTAGAGCCTTTGTTGGCTATTGGGCAAACCCACCAAATTAACTACTTTATCTGAAGCTTTGCCGATTCATCGATGCAATCTCAATCCCTAACTCAAAAGACACATTCTTATATATTTTTAGACAAGTAAACTCTTGTAATATAATCTTAGATATCTCCAAGGTATGTCCTAAGTTGATAGGTGAAGCCAGGTAACTGCAGGCCTTGAGTGGCCTGTGATGATCTGTAAGTGTTTCTCTAGGATCTCTTCACAGACTATAATTAGACTGGAAAGTCACTGGCCCTTACTTCCAGAGGCTTCTGAGAAGACTGTACACTTTCTAGAACAATTTCTGTGGTCTGCTGATGTCAGAGTCAAGCCAGCCAGTGGAACTGCCATGAACTCTCTCCTTTTTCACTTTGGGGAATGGTGGTAGCAGTGGTTGTTACTGTAATCAGAATGTTGAAGACACAAGGGACAATTTCACTGGTTTTCCCTGTACCTCTTCAACTTTGCTTGTTTCCCCTTGCCCTTGGAGGAAAACTCAGGCCATTGCATATTTCTGGTCAATCTGAGGTATTAAAAAACCCCACAGTCATTTTTAGTCCAGTCTCAATTTTGTACTGAGAAGGATGAGTCCCATGTAAGAGTCTCTGTGTCCACCCTCCATTCAAGGTTCAGGTTTTTATGTAGGGGGTCTTAGCGAGCAGGAAATTTTCAAACTGGGAGGCGAGGGGGTTGGATGGATTCTCTTCTCTAGGATTCTCCTTCCTCATTTCTGAAACATTTGGCATGGCCCCCCCTGGACCATGGAGAGTGAGGAGAGAAGAGTGATTCAGGAGGTAGGAATAATCATCCTCACCAGGTGCTGCTGGAGGCTGGCAACATGCCCTCTGGGCCTGTGCAATTTGTGCAAATCTAGTGCCTTTCTCTAGCAAGCTGCTTTGTTCAGAGATTGCTTCTTGTGGAGCGATTCCCTTGGTGCAGGTGCAGTCCATTCCTTCTTAGGGCTCATCACTGACTCTTCCCATAGACCCCAGGAGCCCTCAGTTCCTGTGATCTCCCGCTGCCAATGGCAGTTTGCCAAGGCATCCCAACCAAACAGCATCATGGTCTTCTGCAGAGGCAGATGGACCCTACCTGAAGTTTGTTTTAAAATGTTCAGACTGATGGTGCCGCACACATACTGAGAGAGTATGGAAAGGTGTAGAGCTCACGTAATGGAGGTCTTTGGGCAGCAGGGCAGGCCTCTTGAGTAGCCCCAAGTGGCTTGAGAGAGTAAGGGAAGGAGACCAACATGGGGGCAAGTGTTCCCGCCAGCAGAGGAAGTCCCCAGCCTTTCTAGGAGCATGTTCACACAGGGGCACAGGGGGAAGAGGAGGGTGAGGACTGAGAGCCATCAATATTCAGACGGGAAACATGGGGTCAGTTTCCTCATTACAAACAGGCTCTGCATCAGCTCATCCTGGTCCAAATCAGTGTACAGGATTCCCTCATGCACACAGCTTTCCTCCTTGAACTTGGTGGGTAAGTCATGGTAGTGTGGATCTTTATTTATTTAAGAGTTATTTATTTATTTATTTATTTATTTATTTATTTATTTATTTATTTATTTAGAAAGTGTGAGCAGGGGGAGGGGCAGAGGGAAAGGGAGAGAGAGAATCTCAAGCAGACTCCTCACTGAACATAGAGCCTGACCCGGGGCTTGATCTCATGACCTGAGCCGAAATCACGGGTTGGATGCTTAACCAACTGAGCCACTCAGGGGCCCCTAAAAGAAAGTCTTTTTATTAAGAGTTTACAGAAATCCAGATTAAGAAAAGCTGGAAGCTGAACATGAGTTGGTGACCTTCCAGAATGATTCAGGTCTCAGGCAATGAAGAAATAAGAAAGGAAACCAGGGTGTGGATTCAAAGTATGTTGTGGAGGTAGGTTACCCACATCTTCTTAGATTTCTCACTACCCAGGGCTTCTTGGCTTTCCTCCATCTGTTGTCAATCAGTTCAAATTTTGTGTTTATGTGATGAGAAACAGAAATATATGCAGTGTAGAAAGAGCTTTGGAGAGTTGGTGGACTGTGCTATTTGTCCCAGTAAAAGATTTTCTGAAGATGGTAACTAGGCAGGACCCACAGTATGATCAGGATTGCATGACTGAGCTGGGAGTGAGTAGCTCATTTTGTATGCCTCCATCCTTATCTGCCAGCTCCCATGAAAAATGTCCTCTCCCAACTCCATTATTCCCATTTTCTGCTGGACTGATTTTTACCTTTATTCTCAACACCTTCATTTGTTTTGTCTTGCAAGCTTAATTAAAGTTTAAGGTGGGCAGACATTACTGAAGACAGAGTGATCTCTCTTTTTTTTTTTTTCATGTTTAACAATCTTTAATTGAAATGTGAAAGTTCAATACAAGTCATTTGTAGGGCTTGGGACTTGTTCTTTTAAAAACAAGAATGGAGGAATGCAACAGAATGAGCTTTCCACTTTTTCTTCAGAAACTTTCAAGGAAAGGATAGATCATAGGGCCATAAAGAGCCATTGAGTCATACCCACTTTTTCCCCCTACCAATAGTCTTTCACCCATTCCAAAATCTTAATACACATTCCTGAAGGAAGATTTACAGTTCAGCTTGCTTACATAACCACTTAAAAATACTTAGCACCAGCTTGCTTCCTCTAATGCCAAACAAATCAAATCATGAAACTACTTCAATATGCATTTCTTCTTTTCAAAACAAGGGGGTACTTATTTGCAGAAAGCAATACTTAGCCTACAGATCCATTCCCCAGAAATGGCATGTGCCATTCGAAGGCCTAGACACGCTCAGGCTTTCAAAGTGGAATTCCTGGCCTAATGTGCATAGAAGCAGGAATGGCGAAGTTGAAGATCAATATTATAACTATTTTTTCTATCTATTTTCAGCACAGAAAAAAAAAATTGGCACACTTTGGAAATTCAGTGGCACAAGGTACAGTGCCATAACTTGAGGGACATTATACAGTTAAAAAAAAAAAAAAAGGAAATAAAAAGGAAAAAAATTCCCCTGTTTGAAACACTGCATTACATAACTTTACCTGCCCAAACAGACCATTTACAAATATTAGGTCAATAAACTGCTAACATCCCTAAAAAGGTAGCTTTCTTACTAAAATGCAAGAATTTAAAAGATTGGTATCTAAACAAGAAAAGACAAAAACAAACTGGAATGAAAACCTAGACATCACATCTAAAATCGGGGCTTTTTGTTTGGGCCTTCATACTCTTCTCTCCCTCTACCATATCCTGCTGGAGTTCCAGGCCCCATTCCTCTAGGACCCTGTCCCCCCACAGGTCCCGCACCTCCCTGCCCAAAGCGCTCAGTACGCATGTCGCTTCCCATCATGGAACCACTCATGGTTGCTGGTGGGACTCCAGGATTAGCTTCATAACCTATGCCCACCACCCCACCCAGAGGTGGAAATTTCTGGCCTCCTGAGCCATAGGGATCTCCCATGTTCATTGCTCCTCCACCACCCATTCTCATGTCTCTTTCTCTTGGATCCATGCAGCCCATCCGGCTATAACTTTCCTCTCTTTGGCATCTCATTTGCTCTTCCATTTCACGCTGACGAATCATCATCTCTTCTTCCCTTCTATCTCGTTCTTCTTCTTGCCTTGGTTGCATCTCTTTACGTTTCTTCATTTCTTGATTGTGAAGTTCTTCCATGCGTCTTAATTCTTCCTGGCGTCTCATCAGATCTTGATGCAAAAGATTTGCCTGATGCTCATGATAGGCATCTTCCATTTCACTTTCCAATTTGTCTTTTGCATCTTTCATGTTTTTTTTTTTTTAAAGATTTTATTTATTTATTTGAGAGAGAGCACATGAGACGGGGGAGGGTCAGAGGGAGAAGCAGACTCCCTGCCGAGCAGGGAGCCCGATGCGGGACTCGGTCCAGGGACTCCAGGATCATGACCTGAGCCGAAGGCAGTCGCTCAACCAACTGAGCCACCCAGGCGCCCCAGGTTCTGCCTTTATAAATGCAGCCAGCCCTTGCAGCTGTAGCTCGATTTTGAAGACGGCAGTGCCTGAATTTCATGGGTGAATTTTACAGCTACCTCCATAATCCTCACCTACATACTGTTATTACAATTCTGGTCAAGGCAGCCTCTCCATCAGGGGCTCCACCACACTGTTTCTCCATCAGACGTTTTTATTTTAAAAATTGCTCTCATGAAAATATCTTCCCCAATAAATCTTTCAGTTGGTGACTCTTTAAAAAAAAATGTCATTTATCCTACATCTCCTTACTGGAAAAGAATCTAGCAGATACATAAGCTGAGGTATTGGAAATGTCCATGCTCTCACCCAACTATATAACTAATATTCCCCATCACATAATTTACTCTAACACTTTTATCTTTACAATTTAGTGATGTGCCTAAGTCCCTCCCAGATCTGCTGGCAAAGGAAAGTGGTTTAATTTGTTGATATATATTGGTTCCTGTGTATCAGTGTAGCCATTTTTTCCTCAAGAGGATGAATGAGTATTTCCTTAATGAGGGTTTTGCTACTGAGACTTCAAAGGAACTTCTAAATAATTATCATTAATCTTAGTGGGATTTTTGAGGTATTGGGTATCCAGTAACTTTAAACACAATGAAGAAAAAATTAGGCAGCTGCCTTTAAGTTCTGGTTTTTAACTCTTAGATTTTTAGTTTTTAAGTGTTTTGCTAATTGTGATGGCATTAATAATTACCAGCTCAAGGCTCAATTATACACTTAGATGAGTGGCACTATTAAAGAAAAGTAGATTTATATCCATGTTGCAAATCCAGTGACTCCTGTCAGGTCTCTCTGCTTCCATCCCCACTCCCCTTTGTCAATTTTTAGCCAGAGGATCATTTTTTTTTTAATTTTTAAAGTTTTATTTATTTATTTGAGAGGGGACAGGGATAGGACAGAGGGAGAGAGAATCCTGAAGCAGACTCTCTGCTGAGCACAGAGCCAGACATGGGGCTCCTCCCCAGGACCATGATCATGACCCGAGCGGAAATCAATAGTCAGCTGCTTAACCAAGTGAGCCACCCAGGCGCCCCATTCAGAGAGAGGATCATTTAAAAACACACCCTGTCACATCTTTGTACAGACAGCCTGGTGCCTCTCATCCTGTTCAGGGTAAAAAGCACAAGTCCTTACAGACCCCACATGACCTTCCCCCTCATCGGCCCCGATGCTTGGACCTCATCACCCCGGTCCCTTTCCCTTCTCACTCACTTCTCCCCACCGGACAGGTCTCCCAAATTGAGTGAAGCAAGCGTCTACCCTGGCCTTTGTAATTGATCTTTTCCTTTGTAAGATAACTTCCTCACTTCCCTTAGGGTCTGCTCGCCTGTCTCCTTGGCAGACAGGCCTCCCCCAGCCCCATACCTACGCTCATAACCATTCCCCAGACTCTCCCATCCCCCCCACTCTATTTTCCCTCTAGTGTGTCTCTCACTTAGTGCTTTATATACATGCTTGTTGTCTCTATGTGAGAGTAGCACTGTTTTGTCCCTGTCACACCCAGACTGTGTATGGCTTAGAGAGGGCGCTCAATCAATATTTATTAAATACAGGAATACATTCAAGTAGCCTTCTTGATAACATTGATTTTTTTCCAATGGTTTTCATCTCAACTTGGATTAGGCTGTCATTGTTTTTATCTTGTAATGGGGTGACAAAGAGGTTATGCCAGGAATAGACATGTTAGCTGTCCTCATGCTGTGGTTCTCCTGTGATTGCATTTTTAGTATCTTTTTTTCTTTTTAAGATTGGTTTTGGGGCGCCTGGGTGGCTCAGTTGGTTAAGCGACTGCCTTCGGCTCAGGTCACGATCCCGGAATCCCGGGATCGAGTCCCGCATCGGGCTCCCTGCTCAGCAGGGAGTCTGCTTCTCCCTCTGACCCTCCTCCCTCTCATGCTCTCTGTCTCTCATTCTCTCTTGCAAATAAATAAAATCTTATTAAAAAAAAAAAAGATTGGTTTTGAAGACAGTCACTCATTTTGTCAGGGAGACTTTAGTTTCAATGAGATAATATGGTCCCTGTCTTCATCCAGCTGGCTATGTATAAATGCAGTATGGTGTGACATATGGGATTAAAGTAATGAAAGGGGCGTGCCTGGGTGGCTCGGTCGGTTAAGCGTCCTACTCTTGGTGTCTGCTCAGGTCTTGATCCCGGGGTCATGAGTTCGAGCCCTGCAGTGGGCTCCATCCTGGGCGTGGAGCCTACTTAAAAAATAAATAAATAAATAAAGGGAATGAGAGAAGGAAGGCCTTCAGTGTTTCAGTACAACACACTTGCTCCCTCAGGATATCTTGCCTAGTGCTTGTGACACTTGGGAATCTGGCTTCCACTCAGAAGGCAGGGAGGTAGGCTACATCATGGTAACAGGTCTTGGTGGCTTCACATGATGAAAGCTTGCTTCTCACTCTCTGGAAAGACTACTGTGGGTCAGGCAGACCTTCTCTATGCTACTTCTCTGCCTCTAGGGTCACTGTGGTGGTCAAGAGGAGGCTGTGGTCAGGCCTCTGTGGCCAGTCCTGTCGGCCAGATGCTAGTCACACGACTCCCATGTGACTGCAAGGGAGGCTGGGAATTACAGAGGGGCTCAGGGGCGTTTGGTGAGATTAAAGATATCTGCCATAGTTTCAATCCATATATATGAAATATTCATAAAGTATAATTTTTTCTAGTACAAAAATATAAATAGTTCCATTGCCAACTTTAATAGAAATTGTGTGTGTCTACCATGCTCTGGAACCCACGGCTAAAACGGTAATGGCAGAAAACCCATATTGAACCAAAATGTGATGTGTCATCTTGTTTTGTCATTTCCTTCTTGGTCCTAAGATGGAAGAGAAAAACATCTAGTTAATGATGGCGTCTTTTAAGAGATTCTCTGGATAATCAAGAGCTGTTGCCATGTCCATGTAAATGTGCTTGTCACCTGTGTCTCCATCAGTAGGCTGGTCAATAATGTTAGCTAGGAGATTAACAAAAAAAGGGGAGAAGGTGGAGGACATGCCCATGTTTATGTTTTGATTAGGCTTCGTTTCAAGATCAGTTCTGCAAATTATAGATAGGAATGATTGCTAGAAGATTCTATTTGGGATGATTCTGCCTACTAGGGGCAAGGAAGAAGGACTAAAAACATTCCTTCTTCTCAAGGAAACAGAAAACAACAGACCAGAACTGTTTGCTGAGTATGTGCTGAGTAAGTGCTAAGTGGATGTTCTGGGTCCATTACAGGCAGCCCCAGTCAAAAGAGAAGGTGGTCAGTGGCGGACTGGGTGGGAAACAGGCAGAGCTGTAAGCAGCAGGTCATGAAAATGGGAACAATACTTTCTGGTGAAAAGGGTCAAGGAAGGTGACTTGCACAGTGTGGGCCTCCTGGATCTGCAAGAGCAGACCACCCCACCCCCTCAGTGCCAACCTCACCCAGGGGTGCTTTCTCTTTCTCTTTCACTTAACTTCTTAGGGTCACAGCTTTTGTGATGTGATCACTTCCATACACCACCTCCCCAAATGTGCCTGCACCCTAACACGAGAATTGGCCTCCAACCCCCAAGGGGGCTCACATCCCCAGTTTTGGACAACTTCTCCCATAAGCCCTATTGCCCTGAGGAAGGTTTGGTGGCTTCCAAGGCTTGGCAAAACTCCCTTCTGAGAAAGGGAGCATGGCCATTGTGTCTGAGTGCTGATTGACCCTCCCAGGGTGGGTCCAGGTGACTCGATCCTGATGGTGTTCAGAGATGCACTTGTCTACATAAGCTTCTGGAAGAGTGTGCTTCCCTGAGCTGGGTGTGTGCTGTCAGCCTCTTCCCAGGATGGACAGTGAGGTCAATAGAACCATCTGTGATCCCACGAGCCAGATGTGTCCCTGTCTTTTCTGCATTGGAGATGTGGCTGGTCCAATAGCAACAACCATCACAAAATCCTCACCTCACCCCAGGAAAACGTGAGACCCATCCATAGCGTTTCAACCTTGGTTGTCACCTAACAGTCACTACTCTGGTTATTTATTGGTGGACTGCCTTCTCCGGCCCCTAATTGTATCATATGGCCACGCTGTCAGTCTTTGTATTTCCTACCTACCGACTCCTCCGGTTTCTGATAACTCTGAATATCTCCTAGTCTGTGTATTCTCAGTCCAGGTGGGCTGCTACCTCCCACCCTCTGCTGATGGCATCTTTCCTCTTTCTACTGGCCAGGTTGGCCCTTTTAAACACTACTTGGTGTTAATGAACTGTAATTGAGCAAAGTTATAGTTAGCAGGGAGAGGGGAAGAAGGAATTCCTCCAGGGCTGCCTATCTCAGACTCCTACCTAAAGGAAAACATCGGGACTTAAGGGCTCCTGCACAATGGCTTACTAACATTATGACCACAGACATCATTTTATATATCTGAAACCCAAAATTTTTCATCTATGTTTGTGGATAATAGAGGCTGTCCTGTCCCCATATGGTTGTTATGAGAGTGAGAGTGAGTCCACGATGAATGCAAAGGACTGAAAGTGTAAGCTAATGTCATCACTCTACTACTGAGAAGGTCCTGGTGCTGGCTTTTAGTCCCTTCATTTAAAAATGTACTTATTATATTATTTACACACAACTTGCATTTATTATTTTTAAAAAGTCCCTCTCCCTTTTCTGTGTCTCCTGAAAGCACAATAGTCAATGGACCTTCGAGTTACACTTTGTTGTTGTAACCAAAGAACTGTACATCAGCTACTTGTCTTCCAGCTATTAAGGTAACCCAAAACTATTCGCCTGGCACTCTTGAGCATTTCCAGTCATTCTTCTACTCCACTCATCTGCAGTATTAAAGGTGCTTCCAGCGGAGCACACTGGGATGGAGGGGCATCTGCAGATGTCAAGGTTAGGGGAGAGGTTAGAGGCAGCTGTCAGGATGAGTTTATGCATGAACATACCAGCTTTTTGCAGAAGCATGCTCTTCATACTGAAAATAAATGCCACTGGGTACAGAATCACATGTGTTTATGAGATATTAATATTGATCTTTGCATATCAAATAAAAATGGCCGAACAGGCATTTTAATGTAGTGGAATGACTATTGATTCTTACCACTCAGGGAAGTACATTTGTTTCGTCTTTGGGATTCATTCTTCTAAACTAATGTGCGTGTAGAAGAGGGAAATGTGAATTCAGCATTTAGCATAAGAGACAATCTTGAGCATTTATTAAGCTACTATATCTGGTGAGCTAAGGGAATCTATCTTTATTCAACATCTCTGTTTGTAAAACAGCAGTGCTTACCCCACACAAATGTCTTGGAGCTCTACTCTAAATGACAAAAATCAGTAAGAAAATTCATTGCTAGATTTCTCCTCAATTACCATGCCAGGCGCTTGATTCTTCACTGGGCAGCAGAAGGGGCTTATCTCAGAGGAAGTTGTGGGGAGGGGAGGGGATGAAATTTAAAATAAATTCCAACTTAACTGTCACTCCCAACAACCATTTTGAAACTTATGAAAACGACTCGTTTTGCATATGTGCCAAGGTAAGAAAAGTCAAGTTGGCCATAGTGTTCAGTAAGTCTTTACAGATTAATAATTGGAGTTAGCCTCAAAAGGGAGAGAATGGAGTAAGAGTCAGACCCAATAGTTTCAGGTGCCCATCTGATGATCGCCCACGGTAACATTCCCTTTCCTATCTGCTCAGATAACACGGAAGCACTTGATCTGCTGCAAAAGGAGGTCCAAGGGTGATTTGAAGTCCTGGGTGGGGTCCTCAGGCCCAGAAATCAGGCCTCCAGGCCACTTAGACTTATTTGCCTGTTTTGTCCAATGTCAAACATTGTAAAGCCTTGATTTAAGAAATTCCTGATTTAGAAAACATGTTTTGGATGTAGAGGAAATACATTGATTTTTTTTTTAACAAAGATCATTAAATTATTATTTATTAATCAAATGCATATTCTGTTTAAGAGGGTGGGCCACGCCCTCTGAGAAATGTGGTACCTTATACTTTTTATTCAATAAGTTTCTATTTGCCTGATAACTCAGGATATGGTTATAGGAATAAAAATTATAGATGGAAAATAGTTAACAATAGTCAGTACTTGGCATTAAATCTCTTTCCTAAATTAACACCTGGTTCTTTCATTCTTTAATTTATTCTTAACTTAGTTATACCATTTTTTAAAATTTAAATTCAATTAATTAACATATAATGTACTATTAGTTTCAGAAGTAGAGTTCACTGATTCATCACTCTTATATAATACCCAGTGCTCATTACATCACATGCTCTCCTTAATGCCCATCACCCAGTTACCCCATCCCCACACCTCCCTCCCCTCCAGCAACTCTCAGTTTGTTTCCTGAGATTAAGAGTCTCTTATGGTTTATCTCCCTCTCTGATTATGTCTTCTTTTATTTTTTCCTCTCTTCCTGTATGACCCTCTGTTTTGTTTCTTAAATTCCACATATGAGTGAGATCATATGATAATTTCTTTCTCTGATTGACTTATTTCACTTTGCATAATACCCTCTAATTCTATCCACATCTTTGCAAATGGCAATTTCATTTTTTTTGATGGCTGAGTAGTATTCCATTGTATATATATACCGTATCTTCTTTATCTATTCACCTTTTGATGGACATCTGGGCTCTTTCCATAGTTTGGCTATTGTGGACATTGCTGCTATGAACATTGGGGTGCAGGTGCCCCTTCAGATCACTGTATTTGTATCTTTGGGGTAAATATCCAGTAGTGCAATTTCTGGGTCATAAGGTAGCTCTATTTTCAACTGTTTGAGGAAGCTCCATACTGTTTTCCAGAGTGGTTGCACCAGATTGTATTCCCACCAACAGTGTAAGAGAGTTCCCCTTTACACGCATCCTCACCAACATCTGTCATTTCCTGACTTGTTAATTTTAGCCATTCTGACTGAGGTGAGGTAGATCTCATTGTGTTTTTTTTTTTTCTCTTTTTTTTTTTTATTATGTTATGTCAATCCCCATACATTACATCATTAGTTTTTGATGTAGTGTTCCATGATTCATTGTTTGCATATAACACCCAGTGCTCCATGCAGAACATGCCCTCTTTAATACCCATCACCAGGCTAACCCATCCTCCCACCCACCTCCCCTCTAGAACCCTCAGTTTGTTTTTCAGAGTCCATAGCCTTTCATGGTTCATCTCCCCCTCTGATTTCCCCCCCTTCATTCTTCCCCCCTGCTATCTTCTTCTTCTTCTTCTTTTAACATAGAATGTATTATTTGCTTCAGAGGTACAGATCTGTGATTCAACAGTCTTGCACACTTCACAGCACTCACCATAGTACATACCCTCCCCAATGTCTATCACCCAGCCACCCCATCCCTCCCACCACCCACCACTCCAGCAACCCTCAGTTTGTTTCCTGAGATTAAGAATTCCTCATATCAGTGAGGTCATATGATACATGTCTTTCTCTGATTGACTTATTTCTCTCAGCATAATACCCTCCAGTTCCATCCATGTCGTTGTAAATGGCAAGATTTCATTCTTTTTGATGGCTGCATAGTATTCCATTATATATATATACCACATCTTCTTTATCCATTCATCTGTCGATGAACATCTTGACTCTTTCCACAGTTTGGCTATTGTGGACATTACTGTTATAAACATTGGGGTGCACGTACCCCTTCGGATCCCTACATTTGTATCTTTGGGGTAAATACTCAGTAGTGCAATTGCTGGGTCATATGGTAGCTCTATTTTCAACTTTTTGAAGAACCTCCATACAGTTTTCCAGAGTGGCTGCACCAGCTTGCATTCCCACCAACAATGTAGGAGGGTTCCCCTTTCTCCACATCCCCGCCAACATCTGTCTTTTCCTGACTTGTTAATTTTAGCCATTCTGACTGGTGTGAGGTGATATCTCATTGAGGTTTTGATTTGGATTTCCCTGATGCCGAGCGATGTTGAGCACTTTTTCATGTGTCTGTTGACCGTTTGGATGTCTTCTTTGGAAAAATGTCTGTTCATGTCTCCTGCCCATTTCTTGATTGGATTCTTTGTTCTTTGGGTGTGGGGTTGGATAAATTCATTATAGATTTTGGATACTAGCCCTATATCTGATAAGAAAATAGGGAATATCTTCTCCCATTCTGTCAGTTGTCTTTTGGTTTTGTCGACTATTTCCTTTGCTGTGCAAAGCTTTTTATTTTTATGAAGTTCCAGTAGTTCAGTTTTGCTTTTATTTCCCTTGCCTTTGGAGACGTGTCTAGAAAGAAGTTGCTACAGTTGAAGTCAAAGAGGTTGCTGAATTCCATGGATGAGTTCTAGGAATTTGGGGGTGGAGTCTTTTGGGTTTTCCACATAGAGTATCATGACATTTGTGAAGAGTGAGAGTTTGACTTCTACTTTGTCAGTTTGGATGCTTTTTTTGTTGTTGTCTGATTGCTGAGGCTATGAGTTCTAGTACTATATTCAACAGCAGTGGTGAGAGTGGACATCCCTGTTGTGTTCCTGACCTTAGAGGAAATGCTCTCAGTTTTTCCCCATTGAAAAATTCACTGTGGGTTTTTCGTATATGGCTTTTATGATATTGAGGTATGTTCCCTCTATCCCTACACTGTGAAGAGTTTTAATCAAGAAAGAATGATGTATTTTGTCAAATATTTTTTCTGCATCCGTTGAGAGGATCATATGGTTCTTGTCCTTTATTTTCTTAATCTGATGTATTAGGTTGATTGGTTTGCAGATGTTCAACCACCCTTCTAGCCCAGAAATAAATCCCATTGGTCTTGGAGCATAATCCTTTTAATGTACTGTTGGATCCTATTGGCTAGTATTTTAGCCAGAATTTTTGCATCCATTTTCATCAAGGGTATTGGTCTGAAATTCTTTTTATTGGGGTCTTTGATTTTGGGATCAAGGTGATGCTGACCTTATAGAATGAGTTTGGAAGTTTTCCTTCCATTTCTATTTTTTGAAACTGCTTCAGAAAAATAGGTATTAATTTTTCTTTAAATGTTTGGTAGAATTCCCTTCTGAGCCAATCAGCACTGGACTCCAGAAAACTAACAGCACAAACTTGCCTTGCTCACCCAGACTAGGCTGTTTTCTGCCCTGTGTTTGGCCTGTGCTGAGCCTTCTGCCAGAAATTCTCCTGCACAAACCAACTTCCCCCACTCCTATCCCATCATCATCTAAGGATCCTTGTTATTCCACATCTGGTCCCAGCATAGACAGCATATGGGGGCTGTGCAGGGTCTCAGCTCCACAACCTGAGGAATCTGAATTGTTCTGTGACAAGGTCTCCAAGAGATTCCAATGCTCTTTAAACTGTGAAAGCACCATCGGGAACTCCTCCTCATCGATCAGTATTCAGCTCAGAGGCCTCCTCCTCCGGAGAGCCCCCCTGCCCTGCCACCCCACCCCAGCCTGCAGCAGGGACAGTTAGAGAGGCGGGATGGCCCAGCAATGGGAGCACATGCCACCTTCAGGAGCACTTCCAGTCCCCGAGCCTCTCTCTCCTGCTGCCTGTGACCCTGTGGGAGGACACGTAGTATTTGCCGTGGTTCCCACCGGTAGCAGCGTCGGCTCCATCAGGTAGGACGTGCGTCCCCTTGGAAATCCTCCCCCTGCACTCCAGCCCCTCCCGAAGCTGCCCCTGGGGTCCCTGTTGTGGGAGCAGCTGGGAGGCGAGACCACCTGCTCACGAGGGCCGTCAGGGACGGTGGAAACCTGGCGGGAGCCCGAATGGACAGGCCTTCTCCACGCCGCACTCCTCAGAAAGCGGGCTCCCCACTGCGTGCAATGGGTCCATGCCTTGCTGACTCTCCTCAGGGCCCCACGCAGAGATTTCTCTAAGGCTTCCTTGAGGACGCCCAGACAACACACAGCGATCTTCCAGAAGGTGGGAGTCTTTTTTCCTGCCTCTCCTCTGACCCCCCAACTGCCCCAACACAGCCCCGATCTGTCCTCCCCCTCCATCTCCATGATGACCACCCCAGTGCCAGCCCCCAGTGCTCCATGCAGACCCCGTGAGCCCCCTCCCAGAATCCAGCCCCGTCTCCCCCTCCCCTCGTTCCTTTGTCCCCAAAGCCACGCAGATCTGTGCAGAACACACATCACACCCGTGGCCAGCCACCAGCCCCTTTCTCCAGGTCTACACCCGCCCCGGGTGTCTCTACCCTGCACAAGGGAGAGCTCTGTGCAGGGGCCCTGCTGCCTGCCCCCTTCCCTCTCACCTGTGCCCGGTTTCCCCCGCCCCGGCAGCACAGCCCTGCCTCGGCCTTGACACTCCTGTGCTCCCTGCCTGGAACATTCTGCCCCCTGCTCTCCCAGACTACCTCCTGTGACCTTCATCTCAGCCTGAATGTCCCCTCTGGTTGTGGCCCCTGACCCCTGTAGTCATCACCCTATTGGAATTCTCTGCAGAGCAGAGATTGCTATTCCTTGTCCCCTTGTTCTTGATTCCCTGGCCTTGCCCCCACTAGGACAGAAGCCCTGGGGGTCCTCGGGCCCCACCCCATGCTGCAGGACAGCGCTAAAGACATCTTAGAAGCTGCAGAGATACTCACTACATATGTGGGTGCGAATGAAAGCAAATAATACACACAGGCACACTTCGGATCAAATAGAATCATGAGTGCTCGTCCTTGTCCAAATTGCTCCTGGACCCTTTTCTGCCTGCCCTGTGCCTGAGGCTGACTCCCCTACCTGCACTCAGGCCCTCTGGGGGCTGCCTCCTTGCCCAGCAGTCCATGGAGGTCTGGATGGCAGAGGGGGGCACTTTGCCCCATTCCTGGGACAGCCCCCCCACTGGGCTCAGCAGATGCCACTTCCCTGTCCTCCCTCCAGGCCCAGGGGTGGGACCGCCTCCCCCTGTGGCTGGAGGCTGGGAGCCCCCTCCTTGGTCCTGCCCTACTCCCTGCTGCAGCTGGGGACTGTCCCCGGGCCTCTACCTCCAGACCGTGTGGGAGAAGCGCTCCTGCCTGGGATCTTCCCTCGTCCATCGGGACACTCTGCTCTCTGGGCAGAAGATCAAGGAGACTTTCCTCTCTTTACACATTACACACACACGTTTTTTTCCTTTCAGTAATTTATTTATCTACAAGCAATTAATGAAATTGTCAATTCTATTTTTACATTTTCAGGTACTCACAAAACAACTACAATAGTCTAGATTCTGCATCCTGGGGCGTGTGCGTGTGCACGCGTCCACGTGCATGGGAGTGTATGCTTGTCATCGGGCGAAAACTTTGTATTTTGACTGCTTAGAATACATAAGTGTTAAACAATAAATAGTATCTTAAACAAAACAACAAAGATTAAGAAAAATATCATGGAACAAGGAAAAATGGGCCAGATTCTTAAGCTTTCCTATCTATAAGTTTAAGATTAAACTAATCCCATGAATTCAGGACTAAAATAAGAATTAAGGACTAAAATTTGAATTCATAAAACAACTACAATAGTCTGGATTCTGCATCCTGGGGCGTGTGCGTGTGCACGCATCCACGTGCATGAGAGTGTATGCTTGTCATCGGGAGAAAACTTTGTATTTTGACTGCTTAGAATACATAAGTGTTAAACAATAAATAGTATCTTAAACAAAACAACAAAGATTAAGAAAAAAATCACGGAACAAGGAAGAAATGGGTGCAGATTCTTAAGCTTTCCTATCTATAAGTTTAAGATTAAACTAATCCCATGAATTTAGGACTAAAATAAGAATTAAGGACTAAAATATGAATTCATAAAACAACTACAATAGTCTAGATTCTGCATCCTGGGGCGTGTGAGTGTGCACACGTCCACGTGCATGGGAGTGTATGCTTGTATCGGGAGAAAACTTTGTATTTTGACTGCTTAGAATACATAAGTGTTAAACAATAAATAGTATCTTAAACAAAACAACAAAGATTAAGAAAAATATGGAACAAGGAAGAAATGGGGCAGATTCTTAAGCTTTCCTATCTATAAGTTTAAGATTAAACTAATCCCATGAATTTAGGACTAAAATAAGAATTAAGGACTAAAATATGAATTCATAAAACAACTACAATAGTCTAGATTCTGCATCCTGGGGCGTGTGAGTGTGCACACGTCCACGTGCATGGGAGTGTATGCTTGTATCGGGAGAAAACTTTGTATTTTGACTGCTTAGAATACATAAGTGTTAAACAATAAATAGTATCTTAAACAAAACAACAAAGATTAAGAAAAATATCATGGAACAAGGAAAAATGGGCCAGATTCTTAAGCTTTCCTATCTATAAGTTTAAGATTAAACTAATCCCATGAATTCAGGACTAAAATAAGAATTAAGGACTAAAATATGAATTCATAAAACAACTACAATAGTCTGGATTCTGCATCCTGGGGCGTGTGCGTGTGCACGCATCCACGTGCATGGGAGTGTATGCTTGTCATCGGGAGAAAACTTTGTATTTTGACTGCTTAGAATACATAAGTGTTAAACAATAAATAGTATCTTAAACAAAACAACAAAGATTAAGAAAAAAAACACGGAACAAGGAAGAAATGGGTGCAGATTCTTAAGCTTTCCTATCTATAAGTTTAAGATTAAACTAATCCCATGAATTTAGGACTAAAATAAGAATTAAGGACTAAAATATGAATTCATAAAACAACTACAATAGTCTAGATTCTGCATCCTGGGGCGTGTGAGTGTGCACACGTCCACGTGCATGGGAGTGTATGCTTGTATCGGGAGAAAACTTTGTATTTTGACTGCTTAGAATACATAAGTGTTAAACAATAAATAGTATCTTAAACAAAACAACAAAGATTAAGAAAAATATCATGGAACAAGGAAGAAATGGGGCAGATTCTTAAGCTTTCCTATCTATAAGTTTAAGATTAAACTAATCCCATGAATTTAGGACTAAAATAAGAATTAAGGACTAAAATATGAATTCATAAAACAACTACAATAGTCTAGATTCTGCATTCTGGGGCGTGTGCGTGTGCACGCGTCCACGTGCATGGGAGTGTATGCTTGTCATCGGGAGAAAACTTTGTATTTTGACTGCTTAGAATACATAAGTGTTAAACAATAAATAGTATCTTAAACAAAACAACAAAGATTAAGAAACAAATCACGGAACAAGGAAGAAATGGTGCAGATTCTTAAGCTTTCCTATCTATAAGTGTAAAATTAAACTAATGCCATGAATTTAGGACTAAAATAAGAATTAAGGACTAAAATATGAATTCATAAAACAACTACAATAGTCTAGATTTGCATCCTGGGGCGTGTGCATGTGCACGCGTCCACGTGCATGGGAGTGTATGCTTGTTTTCAGGAGAAAACTTTGTATTTTGACTGCATAAAATTCATAAATGTTAAACAACAAACAGTATCTTAAACAAAACAACAAAGGCTAAGAAGAAAAAAATTGCAGAACAAGGAAGAAATGCTTGCAAATTCCTTAGTTTTCCTATCTATAAATTTAAGACTAAACTAATGCTATGAATTTAGGACTAAAATATGAATTCAGAACTAAAATATGAACTTAGGACTAAAATGTGAATTTAGGACTAAAATTTGAATTTAAGGCTAAAATTTGAATTTAGGACTAAAATTTGAATTTACGACTAAAATATGAGTTTTAGGACTAAAATTTGCATTTAGGACTACACTAACTATTTCATACAGTTTGAGTGAGATGTTGTTTTGTTAAAGTTTTTTCTCTCTCTCTTATTTTAAGGCAATCACATAAATACTGAGTTATTTCTGCGGAACTGTAACCCTAGTCCTAGAGCACAGAAATGGTCTTGTTTGAAAGTCTCTATCTATGTCCACGATAGAGGATGTCTTCAGTCCCAGTGGCATTAATTTAAATCCGACCACCATACCGACAGCAGAGAGTTCTAAAGCGTCCGGCGGGGAAGCTATGTATTCACGACAATGTGGACGAAGCTCTAGCTACACAGTCCGCGATGGGCTTCCACCGCTATCCTGCGGAGAGTCACTGTGGCGTCAGTTCCGAAAGAGGAGCCGTTTCCCTAGAGAGAGAGCCATCGGACGTTCTTCACGGAGCTCCGCGCAGATGCTGGGCCGGGCTTTGGCTGCCCAGAGCCCAGCTGCCCTGAGCCCGGTCACCCTTGCAGGCGACTCCGGCTCCCGGGGCCCTCACGGTGGGCCTTCCATCCCCCCTGGGGGCCCGATGACCCCAGGGACCCCCTGACACTTCCCAGCCTGCGTGGGCTGTGGGCGGAGCAGCAGGACCAAGAGGGTCCCTCAGGACAGGCCGGCAGCTGGACTCCACACCGGCTAGCATCCGCCTCAAGTGCTCGTTCTCTTTCCTTAGCTCCTGGAACTCCCTCTCTCTGGATACAGCTCCCACCCAGCTCTTTGCGACTCTGTCCTGATGGAAGAGGACCAGCTTGCGATACTGGGAGGTGGTTGTCTCCAGCTCCTTGCCCAGGTCTCGGGCCATCTTCTTGTAGAGGTTGCGAATCTGGCACGTGAAGTTCATTTCTCTGTACGTGCTGGCCAGTTTCTTCTTCATTTCCAAGCACTGAGCTTCCACTTGAAAGACTTTTCGGTGAAGTTGCCCGATGTATTGGTCCTGTTCATCCAGGGGGTTCTGAAGTTTCCGCTTAGCGGCTGAATCTCCCTGTCCAGCTGTGAAGTTTCCTTCTGCAAAGAGGCTTTCTGGGTTTGCAGGCTGTGGATTTGTCGTGTCAGCTCTGCGATCTCTTGCCTTTCTGCCCACAGTCGTCTGGCTCTTTGCTGCTGTTCCCCTTCGGGACTTGGAGGGGACCCAGGGCAGCCAGCATCCTCAGGGACGCCCTGCAGATCCACTGCTGCCCGATGGGCGGGCTGATCGCCATTCCCTGCTCCCCTCTTTGGCTGGACTCCCCGGGTCCCGGCACCGGCGTGCTCTGCAGGGAGGTCAGGCGGGGGGACGGCCTGCAGCCCGGGTCCGGCCCTGGACGGGGACTGGCTGGCTTGATCTTTCGGGACCGGCTCCACGCATGCCTTCGACGGCTCCAGCCTTTCTTCCCCCTCCTTCTCCTGCCCTTTCTGCCTCCATCTCGAAACTTCTTGGTTGAGCGGTTTGGGTCCTTCTGGAAAAGGAGTGTTTTCACTCTGATCCTTCGTTCTTTTCGTCAGAAGCTGTTCTCCGTCCTTCTCCGATGTTCTGAGGATGGGTTTTTCCCCGGGGACCTGGGGCAGGTCGGGAGGCTGGCTCAGTTCCTTCAGTGCCTTGCTCAGAAAGTTGACAGTGTCCGTACCCACCAGCCTGGTCAGCTCTCTGTTCATTGCCGACAAGCACAGGGCTTGTAACGAGGGAGGACTGGCCACCACCGCGGGCGGCCTGAGGGCGGCCTCGGCTTGTGTGGTTGGGCCACTCTCCTCAGGGCGGGCTCCACACACTCCGTGGCGGGCAGAGCCCCTGTGGCCCAGCGCCTTCGCGCTCCTTCGAGGGAGTCGTCTCTTCACTAGGAGACCCAGCAGCAGAGTCCATACGAGCACCGCCAAGGGCAACACGGGGAGACTCGGGCTGTGTCCCCAGCTTCCCGAAATCAGCTGCAGCGCCCCCCACAGGTGCTCCCACACCAGCTGGCAAGTGGATCTGGCGGCCAAGAGGGGGCCCTCCATGGCTGCGTCGGGCTCCCCAGCTCTGTCTCCAAGTGCCCGAGTCCTGTGGCCACAACGGACCACTCAGAAGCCTGTGGAGAGTTCCACCTATGAGGTCAACGGTGCCCGGCAACCAGGGCAGAGCAGTTGGGCCGGGGGAGGGGAGGCCAGCCAGGTTCCAGAAAACAGTTGCCCCTGACTTTGCCGTGAAGTAGAAAGTGGTCTCAATCACACAAGCCCTGGGGGAGGTGGGAAGGGCTGATCCCGGCCCGGAGCTCAGCCACTCAGGCCCACCTGGCCCTACAGCAAACCTCGGGGCTCAAGGCAGGGCCAGGTCACGTCCGTCCGTGCGCACAAGACAATCAGGGCAGAGTGTTCAGGCCTCCTTCCCGGGCGAGGCCCGTTCTCCTGATCTGAAGTTTCCCTTGGCTTCAGGGACTCCTGGTCCTGTCTGCAAAGGTCCCTGGGATCTCCCTCCATTTTTAATTGCATCACATTAATAGCCTTTTTGATTTCAACACGAGCCGATTTTAGTTCTTTTGTTTCTCCAGAAAGAGATTCTGTAGTGTCTTCTATGCTTTTTTCAAGCCTATCTATTATCTTTATAATCATTATTCTGAACTCTAGTTCTGACATCTTACTTACCTCCATACTGATTAGGTCCTTGGAAGTCAGTACTGCCTCTTGTTCTCTTTTTTTGAGGTGAGTTTTTCTGTCTTAGACCATTTTGTCCAGGAAGAATAGATGAATGAAAGAACAAAATACCACAATGACAGCAATGACCCCAGAGAAATAGACACTAAACAAATCAGAAGAGATCTTAAACTAAAAAAAAAAAATTGAAATTAAAGAATCAAAAGGAGAATATAACCAGACAGGTGAACAGAATAGAGCAATACACTGGATCCTGTGTGTATTTTGGTCTGTTTGTTAGAAAACTAGATCCCCAAATTGTAAAGTAAGAAAAACTTACGTGTGTACAATAATAAAATTAAATACAGCGAAAGGATAGAATGTAACTGTAGAAATGAAAATTAAAAAAGAAAAAAATGGAAAAAAGAAGAAAGGAATATAAACAGGTGATCAGAACAGAGCTATACATTATATCCTGAGCATATTTTGTTCAGTTTGTTTGAAGAAAATACATCTCAAAATTATAAAGAAAGAATAACATATATATACAAAAATAACATTGCCAAGAACTTTGTTAAGTACCCCAAATAGTATTATTGAAATTAAATGGATGACAGACATTTTCTTTTTTTTTTTTAAGATGTTATTTATTTTGAGAGAGAAAGAGAGAGCACACACATGTGTGAGTTGGGGAAGGGGCAGAGGCAGAGGGGGAGAGAGAATCTCAAGCAGAATCTATGCTGAGCACAGAGCCCCACGGGGGCTCGATCTCATGACCCTGAGATCAAGACCTGAGCCTAAACCAAGAGTCGGATGCTTAAGCAAATGAGCCACCCAGGTGCCCCCAGACATTTTCTGGAGATGCAATTAATTAATACCATGAAGTATTTCTGGGGTTCATTCCCTTCAAAATGTCCCCCCTGGTTAACAGTGGGTGAGGGTTTCTTGCTTCGCTCTCAAGTGCCACTTTTCTCCAAGGCAGAGATGTTTTCTTATCCTTTGTGTCTCCACAGTAGCTCTAGCCTCTGGAGGCCCCCGTGCTGGGGGTGAAGGCTGTTTCTGCATCTGAGTCTGACCTGGGGTCTCCCCAAGTTACCCAGGAAGACACTCTCAAGACTGGAACACGCAACAGTGGGAGAGAAGACACAGCCTGCGGGTGGGGGTAGGAGGCAGGAGCCCCCCCCATGGTGGTGTCTGTGGCTCTGGTGGAGATGGGGGCCTCCGATCGGGCCCACGAGTGAGGCGGTGGGGGGCGAGCGCCGTGTCTGTGAGGGGTGACGGCTGCAACCAAGGAGGGCGGGGTGCAGAGCTCTGCGGACCCTCATGCCTCCACAGGGTCAGGGTCTGTCCCTGTCCCTGGTCAGGCCTTGGCCCTCTCCTCACTCTGCAAGTGTGTGGCCACGTCGGGAAGCCACATGTCCCCGAGGGCCCGTGTGGTCCCCAGGCGGCGAACCTCCTCTGAGGGCCTGGCAGCCACAGGCAGAGGACACCGAAGCTCTGTGGCCCCCCAGAGCGAGCGCCCCTGGGCCGGCCATGAGCCCGGGGCATCTTCCATGAGCCCAGGCCCCGGGCGCCCAGGGCCACGGAACTTGTGCTGAGAGCCACGGCGTGAGGTGGCCCCGCAGAGGCTTGGCGCTGTTTGCTCATCTCACCCCTGGGGAGGGTCAGGGGGGAGCCACGGAGAGCAGATCCAGACTCGGACCCCCAGGACCGGCAGAGAGGAAAGACAGGGGGGTGTCCACTTGCTGGGGGTAGAGTGTGGCGAGCGCTCAGGGACCAGCGCCTGGGGGATGGTTGCCGGCCAGGCCCAGGTGTGAGGACTTGCACGGGGGGAGTAACGCACGATGTCAGCCGGGGTCTTGCCCTCCCATCGGGACCTCGAGGGACACATCTGCCCACCTAATACTTTCCGCTGATGGGAGCAAACTCAACCCACCACCCACAGGACAGCGAGAGCCCAAGGTGACCAATCTGGAACATGCCCGAAGCCTTGTTGTAACTGAGGAAAGGGCAGGAGGAGCAAGGGGGGTCCCCAGCCTCAGGTTCTGGGTGGGCCCTGTCCCTCCGGGGCACAGGGGCAGACAATAGGCAGTCCCCGGGCAGGTGGGGAGCGCAGGGGGAGGGGGTGTCCGGATCAGGGCTCAGGCATGGCAGAGACCAGCAGAGACAGGTGGGCCATCACCATCGATGAGGCTCTGCGGCCGCAGAGCTGGGCCCCGGAGGCCGGGTGGGTAGCAAGGGGGATGGTGACAGCACCACCCCGTCACCAGGGTGACCTCTGAACCCCTCCAGCTAAGATCCGGCCCGGCCTCCAAGGCGTGGCTTGGTCTGTGAGGAGAAAGGGACACAGAGGCAGAAGGAGGGGTCTGTCCAGGTGAGCACCGCCGTGGGAGCACGTCCTCTGGGGAGGAGGCTGCACTTTGCACCTGCTGCATGGTCTAGGATGTTTCCAGAAAGGTTCGCTCCCTAGGCCTGGCAGGTGCAGTGGCTGGAGATTAGAAGGAACACACAGGGCTTTGGATTTGGAGGCCTGGGCGTCCTGCCTTGGCCTCCTCACAGCAGACCCCACTGCGTGGGACTTTTAAAGTCTTCTTCCTTATCTTTCCTTATCTGTGAAGCAAGGGTAATGATATCTCACTTCCGGGGACGTCGTCAGCTCGGGGGACCTGGCCCCAAGTGCAGACCCCAAAACAAAACCTCTGTTCTGATGGGAGCCGGTGTCTCTTTTCAGTAGGAGGACGACTCAGACCAAGAGACCCCATTTCTGTGAGCTGCAGGACGGGCACGCGGGGAATCGAACCTCTGGCCGTAAGAGGCTGCGGGCGCCAGCAACAGCATGCAGGACGCCTGGGCCGAGCAGAGGGTCGCACTGAGCTTCCCACCCGGGGGCCCTGCGTGACATCGGTGGGGAGGCACGTGTCCCGGAAAGTCAGGGACGGAGGGAAGAACTCTGCATCTAGGGGTCGTTAGGACTTCATGAGAACCTGAGACAGAATCCTCATGCTGAGACTAGCTCATTTCTTCACAAAGCTGCCTCCGTTTTCAGAAGAAAAAGGTAAAAAAAGACCACAGCTATTACACTCGACTTGCAAATAAATACGAAAAAGTGCCAGTGGGTAAGATGGCTTTATTGGTTTGCTCTCTTCACG
This sequence comes from Mirounga angustirostris, assembly GCF_029215605.1. NCBI lineage: Eukaryota > Metazoa > Chordata > Mammalia > Carnivora > Phocidae > Mirounga > Mirounga angustirostris. The sequence goes on along the minus strand of NW_026991709.1, from coordinate 3,929,443 downwards.
AAGGAAGACATTAATCACCTTTTTTTTCCTGAAACTTATATTTGAAATGTCTTTTCTGAATTTGCACGAGGTGGTGGCCACTAAGAAGGCCACTGGGCCTCCTGTGGTGTCAGGCTTGGTCTGAGACCTGCGACATCCTCATGCAAACAGTGCAGCCACTTAGGGTCGTCTTTCAGCTCCAGGGTGGGGAGGGGGGCTGGGAGGCCCTGGGCTGGAGGCGCTCGCACCCCCTCCCGCCACCCCCCTCTGGGAGAGGCTAAGAAAGGAGAGCCACTTGGCAGAAATAAAACACAAGAGCATGGAGTCTCAGCAGTGAAGAACGGCCCTCATGCTGAGTTCAGGATCTTTATTCTTTAAGACATCAGGCCCCAGGCCCTAGCTTTCAGGGAAGGGCCTTGCCGGGAGCAGGGGGGGAGAAAAGCAGGGATGAGCCACAGCAGGCGAGGACGCAGGCAGGGTGCCCCGAGTGTGGACGGTCATTTCCCGGGGTGTCCAGGGCCAGTGGACGTTGCTTCAGAATCTGCATTCTGGAAACAAAGCACAGGCATGCATCCCCATGGCCGGCCTCGACCTCATCCACTGGTGCCTGGCTTCTCAAGGTCAAGACAGGCTCCAAGGTCAGTGCCTTGGCTTGCGTTCTCCCCAAGTCACTGGGAAAGCATTGAGCGTCTGACCTTGTGGAGAATAGCCATATGTCCCACCAGAACTTAGGGATTCAGGCAGGTGATAGAAAGGATGGGCCTTGGCAGGGCCGCTGTCAGCACCCAAAGGAGAAGGTCTAACCCCCGACCCCCGCTGAGGGGCCCCAAAGACTGGGGACAGCCCACAGAGAGGCAATGGACAACTCCCTCCTGGTCCCGAAGCCTTGTCTGGGCCTCTGCCTGGATTTGCCAGGAAGGGGGAGGAGGCCCGGGGCAGCGGGCGGGGGCCCCATCATCGATCCGGATGCTGGCATCAGCTGGAAGGCGGCTCCGCTCCCTCACGCCGGGGGACAAAGGGCGCGCGTGCTGATTCCAGGAAGGTGCCTTGCGTCAACGCCTGTGTCCTTCTTAGAAGAGGAGCTGGCACCTGGATGGCCAGGGGGCTTCTAGCAGACCTCGCGGCCCAGATGTGGGGTGGGACTGACGGAGCCAGGGCTGCACACCCCGCCCACCCCACCCCGCCCCCGCGTGTGCGGACCCCTGCTTGCGGCTGAGGAGGGGGGTGCATCTGGGTGGAGGCAGGCTGGGGGAAGGTGGTGGGGTGCGGGGAGGCACCGGGGCCGCCACTGTCTGTCCCGCCAGGAGCACGTCACAAACGACAGGGCTTTGTTTGCGGAAGGTCGCTCCAGACACTGGCCCAGCTTCCCAAACCTGTGCATTTTCCGCTTCGCTCCAGGAGAGTTTTTAAACCAGCCCCCTGGACGTAGCGCCTTGACTTTGAGCACATTTTCGAAACGACAGCTTTAGAGTCGGCACAGACCCCTCAGCAGAGGGACAGCAGGCACAGCCCCGACTGAGGCCTCCGCCGACGGACAGCCGCGGCGCTGGGGGCCCTGCCCGGGCGCGCGTGGCCTCCGGGGACCCAGGGAGGACGCCGCGCCCGGGGGCCGCTCACCTGTGTCCTGCAGAGGCGTGAAGCACCAGGGCACCCCGTGGGTGCTGGAGTCGAAGCAGCAGCCCCGACCGGTGCACTGCTCGGGGGTGATGCTGGGGTGGCCACAGTCCACCCTGTCCTTGGCCGGCACCTCACACAGGTTCGACGCTGTCCCAGACAGCACCCGGTCAGCGCGGGTGGGTCTGCTGACTTCAGTTTGCCAGCCCGCAGCCTCCCCCCAGCTTCCGAGTTCAAAGCAAAGGACCCCCCGCACCCCAACGTCTGCTTGAGGAGGGCGCTCTTCCCGCAGAAGGTTTGACTTGCCCTTGGGAGCTCTGGGCCTCGGCCAGGGTGCCCCTCGCACTGTGTGCCCCCAGGGCCCGGTCGGGGGTCCATGGGCCGCGGTTCCTTCCCGCTGGCCCTCTGGGGGCCCCCAAACCCAGAAACAAGGTTCCCCTCCCCTGTTTTATCAACACAAACTGCTCCCTTAAAAAAATGAATAGTGTAATAGGAGACAAACACTTAAAACAGAAAACCACAATGCGTGCTGTTTTCCCTTCCTTTTCCGCGTCTCCCTGTCCCCCAGTCCCTTGGTGTGTCCCATCTTTCTGGCACATCCTTCCGTCCTCAACACTTGGTTTTGAAGCAAGCCTATGTTGCTCAGGTTCTGCAATATTTGCCTGGTCACTTAACGGGGTTTTCCTTAGGAAAACAGAAACCACAGGAAATTCCTGAAATCCTCTTCTATCCCTGCCACTGGGTAATTCCTCATTCCAGGGGTTCCCGAACCTCGCTCGTGCTGGGATCCCAGAGACACTGTGGCGTGGGGGGGGCACATCCCGGGCTGCAGGATGTGCAGAGCCGTCCGGGTGACTCTGGCGGGCACCCAGGCTGGGAGCCACTCCCTTTGGCACCTGATAAGAGCCACACCTTAATTTCTTCAAACTTGGGTGGATGGGACAGCCACACCCCTCACCTGCAGGTGCAAGGCCAGGGCTAAGTGGAAATTGTCCGTGCGCACTGAAAACGTTCTGAAAGAGACCGTATTCATTGGTCTTTCTGTTTGGTAAATGTGCCCACACAGTGTGTCAAGACCTATCTGGTAATTCAGAAATCTGTGGCCAAAAAGGCAATGGGGTGGTAGGGTTGGCAGAGGCTGCCAGCCAGGCCAGGCTCTAACCTGGGTTCTAACCTGGTCCCAGCACCGACTGGGAGGGTTGCATGCAGTCAGTTACTAACTTTCTGAGCCTCGGTCTCCTTGTCTGTAAAATGGAAACAACAAGACCCAGTTTGTAGGGCTATTGAGAGGAACCCTGTGCATCTGGTAAATGGCAGTTACTAATTAACGGGGGGCCTGGTCACCTTCCTCGAGCCCCCACACGGCCCCCAGAGCCTGCATCTTGCGTCCCTTTTCCTCCTCCTCTGCCCTCCCCCCACCCGCCACCAGCCCCCTCCTTCCCACGGCATGAAGAGGAAGCCTGAGCAATACTCACACAGGCCCTGGTACGCTGCTGACCAGCTGGAGGACCCCAGCACCAGGACCACCACCAGCAGCCAGAGCGCTCTGGCCTCCATGGTCACCGGCGGACGGGCTCTGGGGACCCGTCTGCTCGGAGAACGTGCCGCGTCGGCCAAGGGGACGCATTTATACCCTGGTGTTTGTACAGCTACTCTGGCTTCTGTTTGCTTGGGGACGGCCCTCCCCTCCTCTGGTCGCACCTACTTTTCCCTGCGCAGGACTGTGAGCCCCCGGCGGCTCATCTTCCCGAAGGGGGACAGGCCAGTCTGACCCCACCACCGTGGTAGCAAGCCGGCTGAGAGGCCAGACTCCAGTCTCCAGTTTACCACTCCTCTCTGGGGAGCTGGGCTGTGAGTCCCAGGCTGGCCTGGCCTGGGGGAGAGGATGAAGGCTCCGCGGGGGGCAGGACGGCAGCCAGAAACCCAGCCAGGAGCAGCCCATAAGGCGCCCTCCTCAGTGACCACAGCGCCCAGAACCAAGACCAGCCTTGGAGACTTGAAAAGACGAGTCCCGCCCGAGATTCAGGCACGCTGTGCGCACGGATCTCGTTCCTCCCTCGTAATTCTTGAAAATCCTGTCCTTTCTGTTTCTCTTGTTGACAGCAAGATTTATTTTTTATCATTAAGTACACTTTCATAAATGTATTCGATACACTTATTCAATATTTTAAGAAAATTGAGTTTAATAAATTGTAGCATTTTGATAAAAATAGAATATATGCAGTAGGTTTTGAAAGAGCAGACAATCCAAAAAAGTCCTCTCCTGTCCAGAGGTATCTGCATTTAACACTTTAAGTATTTTTCCAGAAACGTTCTCTCTAGACCTAAGCACGTTTTTAACCCAAATGAGAACTTACTAGACATCTTTGTTCAGCTTGTCTTCTTTTTTTTAATGAAAGATATATCCTGGAAATTATTTTATAACAGCCTATCAAAACAAGATGGGAATAATTATACCCATCTTCCAGAGGAATGAACTAAGGCTCACAACCTAAGATGCCTGTCGGGGCTTCCTCTCGTGGGCCTGGCAGAGCCGGGATCCAGGAAGCTGTGTAGGACCCGGAAGCAGGTGCACCTGGCTGGTCACCTGAGCCCCCGGTGGGGGTGTGGTGTTGGAGGGGGACCTGAACCACCCCAGAGTTTGTCCCCAGAGCTGTCCTCCACCCAGTGACTGATGGGGCCTGGCTGTGCACGCGTTGGCAATGAGGGTTGGGTCCCACCTTGCGACAGCCCAGGCCTAGCCCCTCCTACTCAGCAAGCCCCCACCATCTGCTTTTCACCCCCTCTTCCAAGACAAGTGCAGGCTGAAGACAGAGCAATGTCTGTGTTGTTTCAGGGCTTTGCTTTGCTCCCAGAAGGAGAGTGTGAGCCCAAGCTGAAAGATGGCCTGAGTTTTGTTATGAAGAGATCATCGTAGAGAAAATCCCTGGGGGGACGTTCATCTTCCAGGAATGAATGAAAACCAGGCCCAGGACTGGTCTCCAGCCCCACCCTAACAAGGGGCTGCCCTGGGCGCCCCTGAATCTAGGGTGACCACACCCCGGCTCCTGCTGGGAGCTCTCTCCTTCCTCAGCCTCTGACGCCTTACCTCTGCCACAGTGTCCCTGGCCATGTGCCTGGACTGTCCTGGGATGGCTCCCCTGTGAATCCCTCCTGCCCTGGGCTTTGTGTGCAGTGCCCCAGGGAAGGTGAGGTTCCTCTGGACGGGTCCAAGCAGCGGGCGGTCTTGCCCTGAGTGCTGGGCTACCACCTCCCACCTGCAGAGCGCATGGCCATTGGCAAGTATATGCCACAAGCAGGGACTGAGTGTGGATCGAGGGCAAGGTGCTCCACCTGCTAGTGTTGGACCCTGAGGACACCAGGCAGAGCCCCTGACCTCAGAGCCCACGGTCCAGTGGGGGAGAGTAAGTTTTGACATGTGGATTGTGATGCAACGTGGTAAGAGCTGGTGGGACGCCGCCCAGCAGGCTTCTCGTTGGGAGTGCAGGCTGAACTGGGTCTTAAGGAGTGAAGAGGAGTTCACAGACGGGTGAGGGTCCGAGGGTGTCCCCGGCAGGTGCTGCTAACTCACCCAACACGAGTCAACGTGGCCTATACAGGCTTATATATTCCGTGCTACCTCTCAGCTCACTAAGATTGTCACTCTGGGTTATTCAAGCCAGCGGAGGGCCAGATGGGGGGAAAGATACACAGTCGGTTAATCGGTACACCTGGGTTAGCCCTGGACTCACCCGCCGGGGGAGCCTCCTGTTGACCGGCTGTTACTCGTTCTATAGCTGCCCTGGGTGTGGGCGCCTCCCTCTGTGCCCTACACAGAATTTCCTCCTGCTTCCTGGAGGGGGGCTTGCAGACCCTTCCTGGAGGCTCCGGTCTTTGGCGTGGTTTACACTGAAGACAATGGGGGGCGGGTAGAACTGCACAGATGAGTCCCCCACCCACTCTGGAGGAGGAGGGGAGGAGGACAGAGGGTGAGTCAGGACAGAGGCCGTGAGCCCTAGGAGGCCCCTCCTGGGGCTTGCACCTCCTGCCCCCAGCACTGGGCCAGTGTCTGTCCCACCGTATATGGGGGCATGAGACGCCCCCGGGTGTTCTGGAGGAACCGACGTCTAGCCCAAAATCTACCGCTGGTGGTTTCGGCCACAGTGGCCCTAACCCCGGAGGTCCTGGGGGCTGGGGCTGGGGCTGTTGCTTCAGCCCAGAGGCTGTTATAACAAGGAAAGTGTCCCAGGAATGAGTTAGCCAATGACCTGGACCCCGAAGGGCGACAGATCAGTCAGAAATAAACAGAGCTAATAGCCGGAGCAGGTGTGCCTGCGGGCACCAGGCCCCTCACGACAGCCCCGCCTTTCAGACCCGGATGGGCCTTTTCTGGAGTGACTGGACCAGCTCCAACAGGAAGCCCAGGCGCCGGTGGTTGCCCTGACGCAGGACAGGGAGATGCCCCGAACTGCACCTGTCGCTTGCCAGCCCCTGGTGCAGCCCTGAGCCGTGTCCCAGGAGGACGGCCAGGGAAGGCGGAAGATGGCCCCTGCCGACCTCTGCGCACTTCCCTGTGAATCCAGCCATTGTCGCCAAGTGACTTCCTAAGAGTGCTGGAATGGATAGTGTCGTTCCCAAATTCATATCCTTCCTGGAACCCCCGAGAATGGTTTATTTGGAATTGGGTTGTGGCAAGCGTGATGATTTAAATGAAGATGAGGTCGGACTGGAATGGGGTGGCCCTTAATCCAATATGACTGGTGTCCCTATAAGGACAGAAACCCAGACTCTCGGGGAGACGACATGTGACAATGGAGGCCCAGGCTGGGGGGGACGCAGCGAAGCGCCGAGGAGCGCCAAGGACTGCCTGCAGCCGCCAGGGGTGAAGGAGGCAGGAGGGACCTTCCCCCAGCGCCCTGGGAGGGAGCGCCGCTTCCCCACCTTCATCTCAGACTTCTGGCCTCCAGACTGTGAGGGAAGAGCTCTCTCGCAGGAACCACCTAGTTCAATGGCCTTTGCTACACTCGAGGCACATCTAGCTCTGAGATCTACCTTCACTTGCATCTTCTCACAACGGGGAGGAAAGCACACAGCCAGAGACCTGGAGAGCTTGTGTCCCGGGGAGAAGGTCCCTGACTGGGCTTCCCAGGAGCTCCGCCTGGTGCTTGGTGCCCCTGCACCCGGGACGCTGTCTGTCCTGCCAACCACAACCCTGTGCTTCCACACCCGTCCTGGGCCTACTTTGCCCTCCCTGTGCACCTTCGATCTCTGGTCTCTACAGATCGCTGGCCGCATGTAATCAATCACCAGTATTTGTAGAACCCTCTCCTGCACTCCCATACCTCACCCAAATAATCGTCAAGCAGTCCTTTGTTCTCATTTCCTTGTCTCAAGGGAGGTTAAGACAACACAGGCTGGTGGGCAAATGTGAGGCTCCCCTGGTCGAAGCTGGGCCAGGCGCCAACACCCGAGGCCAGGGGAGGCCCCTTAGGGAGGCGACTGTGTCATGAGTTGTCCAGACTGGGACACTTTTCAGAGCCTACAGAGCACTGGCAATGATTATATCGGGAGGAGAAGTGTGAATGGGGATCATCCTGAGCCAGTGGGACGAAGTCCACCTGCCGAGGTCCACCTGCCGCGTGGGCATCCCCCCAGCCCCCCAGTGGGTGGTGGTCATTTTCGAGTCCATGTGACTTTGATGGATCATGAGTGTCAACGTCTAGTGCGTTGGGGTCCCTGGGTAAGGGTCTACGAAATCACCAGGACACAGGGGATGCAGAGCAAAGGCAGCACTTGCAACTGCGTACTGCCGTTTATTTCTCACCTAGCTATATACTCGCAGAGATCAGATAAACATAACAATGTATCAAGCCAACATCTGTGAAGTGAAATATACACGAAATGCATTAAGAACAAAATACATCCTGCTTATGCTTGCAGAATAAAGAATTCTCTTAGCCATCCTTCCTTTGGAGACAACATGTTCTTGGTCTTTAGAAAGAACACTTCTGATTAGAAAGATACACTTTAAGCGAGGCAAGAGCCACTTCCTGCTGATCCAGGCATTTAGGCCTTGCAACATGAGGTAAGGGGAAGAGAACATTTTCTCCTCCTGGCCTGGGCCTGCCTGGCCGACCTTAACCTCAGTGCAGTCCTCAAATGACCCTGGCCTGCAAGGGGTCTACAAGCCTACACCATCTCACATGAGCACAGGTATTCTTCAAAGCTCTGGAACCACACAAGCCATGGGATCAAACGTGAGTGCGTCATGCTCCGTCATGTCCTGACATACGTGTTGTATGTTCTGATGGGACACTCGTGTGAGGATATGAGTGTGTGTGTCTGGCCCTCAGCGTGCTCAGGCTGCTCTAACAGAAGCCCATGGCCACTGGGTGGCTTATAAACAGCCTTTATTTCTCACAGATCTGGAGGCTGGAAGTCGAGGATCATGGCACCAACACGGTTGCCTTCTGGTGAGGGCTCTCTTCTTGCTCACCGACGTTTCCACCTCACGTGGCAAAGAACAGAGCGGGGAGAGGGGAAAATTTTGCAGTTTACTATCAAAATCCTTCCCGCAAAGTAAATGTCAGGTTTAGATGGTTTCACTGTGTCATTCTGTCAAAGAGCTCCTATCTCACGCAAACCAAGAAAGAAGATGAGGAAGGACTGTTTCCCAGATCATTTTACGGGGCCAGCATAAATCTCCTACCCAAACCTGGCAAATAGATTATGAATTATGAAAGACCATCACAAACATAGATTCAGAGAAACCTAACAAAATACTAGCAAGCTGAATCCAGCAACATACCATAAAGAGCAACACATCATGGATGACAAGGGTTTATCTAACGATAACAAGGTAGGTTTAACATCAGATAATCCATCAGTGCAATTCACCACATTAATAGAAAAAATGAAAATAAAAACTGTGATCATTTCAATAAACGTGTTAAAAGCATCTCACAAAAGTCATACTCACACATGGTGAAGACTCTCAGACAACTAAGAATAGAGAGGACCGTTCATCCGCTGATAAAGGGCATCTACCAAAAAACACCACAGCACCATTCTTCATGGTAAAATATGAGCCTTCTCCCTGTAAGACTGGGACCAAGGCCAGGATTCTTACTCTCATTTCTATTTAACATTGTAAGGGTGGTTCTAATAGATGTAGTAAGGCAAGAAGAAAACAAAGGCATAAAGATCACAAAAGAGGAAGTAAGATTGCCTTTATTCTTGGGTGATAACTTTACTTCCAATTGTTTGCTGCTGATATGTAAAAACACAACTCATTTTTATATTAACTTTGTGTCCTATAATTTTGTGGTTTTAAAGATTGCTTGGGATTTTCTAAAATCACACATATCTTGAAGGTACAGTTGATAGGTTTGACTCAATTAATATTCAGGCTACCTATTCAGCAAGACATGACAGGTGAATAAAAAAGCCAAGCCACCAACTAGGAAAAGATATTTGGAACCCATGCAATTGATAAAGGATCACTATCAAGGATACATAAAGAATTTCTACAAACCAATGAGAAAAAGACAAACAGCAGTTTTTAAAATGCACACAGAAGTAATTTACGGTAAAGCATGGAAAGAGGCCCAGTGTCCCTCATAGTTGGGAATGACAGAAGAAACGAACATTTACACGCCATTTCGCTCACATGGATTGTACCCATATCACAAAATACCGACAAGCGTATAGAGAAAAAGGAACTCTTCCTCAAAGTTGCTGAGTGTAATTAGTGCATCTACTTGGGCAAGCATTTTGACAATACCTAGTAAATGAAACAAGTGCATATTGTTTTGATAGGAAGACACTGGGGATAATATACGTAATTGCTTACCAATGGGGGAATGCACTCCACATTAAAATGAATGCATCAGACCTATTTTTATCAATAAGAATAAATTTCTAAAGTGTAAAATACAAGATCAAAAGCCTGTATATTATAATACCATTTCTGATTATTTAAAAAACAACAACAAAAAGCACCACATACTGTTTATGGGTATGCATAGGAATAATATACACTGACTTCAGAATGGTGCTTAACTCCAGGAAGGGAGGGGAAAGAACGGGTAAAGGTGGTACTTTCCTTGTTTTAGTTCTTCTTTAAAAAATGAGAGGTATCAAGGCAAATAGAACAAAAGTCCAGCATGAATAAATCTGGGTAGTGTGTATACAGAGGAGCATCCTACCTTACATACTGTTTATCTAAGAAAGAGGATTTGACATCTGGCTGCTGAAAATTGTTATTTAAAAAATCCAGATACCATAAGGCGGTTTGGGAAGCACGGGGAGAAAGCGCTGAGAGTGATCAAGCCTGGGAGAAGCCGGCTCTGAGGCTCGGGATCTGAACACCGGGGTCCTGGTTTGGAGGAGCCATTTTAATGTTCTGTCCGGGATGCCTGGTCAATATCAAAGAGGCTTATCTGGTCCAGGATGAGGGAGGGAGCACTCTGGAATCCCATCCAGCATCCATCTTAATAGCAAATAACGGCTCCAGTCATTCCGAGTTTTCTGATTTTGATTCCTAGGTCCCTGGGCCTCTGCAGTGCAATCTCAACTTTCTCTCCGTATTAGTAGGTTTGCCAAATCTGCTCGATATGAAGACCTGACTATGTCCCGGGTGGGGGAGGAAGAGCGTGCTTGAGCGTGACTTGGTATGCCAGCAGGGGAGTGCCGAGGAAGCGATCATGGGTTCATACTATTAATCTCTGAACCCAAACATGCTATTGGTGTGTCCCCTGCTGCGTACTGTCTCAGCCTTGACCTCAAAGTCCATCAGAGAGAATAAACTACAGATTGTGATTCTGACTTTCTAGAAATGAGCACTAATCCATCAGAGGAGAAAAAATGGCCCATTAGATTTTTCACTAAAAGGTAGCATAAGAATGATCAGAATTGAAAGTATCTCACGTCTCATAAAAGGCAACCTTATATCATACCTGATTCTTTCCACCACATCCCAAGTTTTAGCTCAGCTGCACTCGTTTTTAGGGAATTCAAAAGAAATTGAAAGCAGAGCCCACCCTTAAGAAATGCATTGTTTGCCAAAAGCAAAAAACATATTGAACCATCAATGAGAATGTGCAAGATGACCTGGGCCAGATTCTCCACATGCTTCCTTGCACCTGTCTATGCGGGCGAGGGAGATTCCTCGGAGCGGGGGGAGAAATTCCTCACAGCCAGCTCCCTCTGCAGGGCTGCTCCTCACAGGGATTCTGGCTGGTTTGTGTTGAAGGTGCCACATGGACTTTTGTTGGCTTTGAAACCAGTATATATCACACGTTGGCTCTTCCGTTACTCGCCATCACATCACCGTTTCAAAGAATGTTTTTGCCCTGCGGTCATGTACGCACCGCACTGAGTATGTAACCCATCGGGGAACTGAAAGCAAAGTGTGAGATCACGAAGAATGGCAACATCACAGGCAAGAGCCAGCCTCAGTGGCCAGTGCCTCCCTGTAGTTCTTAGTTATAAAGGTGCCCACCGGGTCTCGAGGCTCATAATAGCCCTGTTTTGCATATCGAATGGCAAGAAGTTAATACTGTGGTTCATTAGGAGATTATTCATACATCCATAGCACTCTACGATACCTTGTTTTGAACGACTTGAAGGGTTTTGCCAAAGCATTAATATTTGTTGAGCTCCTGTAGGTGGATAAGTTGTTGAACAAAGGACAATCGGTCAATATTTACCAAACATCCTTTGTGTGCATGGGCTTCAGCCCAGGTACTGTGGGTGGTTATAAAGGAAGAAGATGATGTGGTCAACACTGATAAGTCAAAGTCAAAGACCACATTGTGGGATCCGGGCGCCTCCCTAGAGCTGCGGCGACTGTCCTCGGGTGGCCTGCACACGGGGCAGGATCCGGCAGGCGAATACATTAATTTCAAAAGTGAGGTCACAAACACACACGCGGGCTGTGGGAGGAAAGACATGTGGGCGTGGGGTATCAGCATTAGCGCCTTACTCTTCTACTGGAGGCGGTGTTGAAGGGACGGGAGACTGCACTGGGCTCTGCCACGCGGCAGGGAGGTCATCGAGTCAATGGGGGATGTGTTGCCTAAACGTGAGGAAGATGCAGCAAGAAGGTGCCTCTCTCCAGGGCATCAGGGCAGAGTGAGACATCCCCAGACTCGGAGCATATGTGGTGGAAGACACCCTGGGTGGCCAGGGGGCAGGAGGGTCCGCAGTGCTTGGCTTCCAGATGGCAAGAACGTAGCAGAGTGTCATGGGCCCAGAGACAGACTGGGAGTCAAGCTTCCACGGGTGTCCCTGGACGCCTGAACCACGGTTTCCTGGTGGATAACCACGATGCCTTCCAAGGCAGTGTGAGTCAAGAAGTGACGCGCAGAGCAACCTAACAGGTAAGATGCCATCCACTTACCAACAGTGGGGGCTGTTGCCTACATGACAGAGACCCATGCGGTGACTGCTTTATTATGACTGCAATGATCTGGGGGTGCAAACGATAGCCATCCTTGGTCCCTCGTGACTCAGTTCCACGGGACTTGGTCTAACTTGCTAACCAGACTCCTGAGTTTGATGCCCAGAGCTACTGACCGGTCCTGGAGCAGATCCCTGGCTTCAGCTGACTTTCTGGCTCTTCTCCTGAGCTGGAAGCTGCTTGCTGCTCAGCACCTACCTACGGGAGGACGGAAGTCCCTGCTCTCAGGTGTCTGTGGCCGCAGGATGGATCAGTGAAGGGAGTAAGACAGGTCGACCCTGGCCTGAGGCTCGCGGGTGAGGAATCCTGTAACACAGAGCTCCACCCTGAGGCCAGAAGTTAGTTATCCGGCAAACTGCTTCATTCCAGGCAAGCGCCCGGTGGCTACTGAATGAATGGAAATCGGAGGCTGAGCATTTGCTCATCATCACACTTACATGGACCCGTAAAACTAACTGAGAGCAGGCAGACAGGAACCCCGCGTGGTTTCATTTGCCATGATGAGGATCATTTGGGTCATAATTCAATACACTCAGTGCACCAAGTTACATTTTGCAGAACACTGTAGCCACAAAGCAGAAAAGTTCAGATTCTAGAGCTAATAAAGAACTCATGTGTTATTATGAAGATCAAGAGTGGTAGGCAGGATAAAAGCAGACATTAAGCAATGCTGCCCAACCCTCCCGTCTGTTGGCACCTTTCACAGAATAAAAAGCCTCAAGCCCTTTCGTAGGAATTACAAAAAAGAATGGGTAGTAACTTTGTAGGGAATAGGGTAAAGTGAATTGATACACAAATATTTTATTTCTGATAAGTGTTTCATTAAGAACATAATAGTTAATATTCTGGTCATTTTTTTTCTTTTTAACATTGTTTTTACTTTCTGGAGAAATGTGGATGCTCTCAACAAGATTTTTAAGTCAATCCAACAGATAACTTATCTGCTGAAGATCCGAAGATGGATTTTCACTGGAATTACTTGTATTATGATTCTCTTCATTTGCTTCCTGTATTTCCTGATCAGGATTCCATTCGCTTTCTGTGCTTAACCAATAGTCGTCATGATTAAAAATTATAATTGGAATTTATCAGTAGATTGCTAAAAATATAGAACTTTAAAACACTAATGATCAGAGGGGATTTATCTAGCAGGACACTGAGTGAGTAGGGGATGCCATCTCGATGATCCCACAAAATAGAACTCAGGCCAAAGCACTCACACATGACTAAGAAGGACACTTTATAAGCCACAAGTCACAGTGAGGATGTAACAGTTATAAATGTTTGTACCCATAAAAAGCTAGGCAAATGTATTCTGCTTTACAAACCAGAAAGAATGGGTCATGCAGGCAGAAATGGATAAAAACACAACTGATGAACGTTGGGGACACCATGCTGGGCATAAGACAAGTCATGTGAACAGAAAACTAAGTAAGGAAATAGAGACTCCAGCAAAGTAATCAGTAAGGTAGATCTTAGGGACACGTGCACATCAGGCTTTAAGTCCTGTCCGAGTGAAAGAAGACAGGCCCAGGAGCACACGCTGCTGGAATGTGTGTGTGAGATTCCAGAAGAGTCAAAACTGTCGTGAAAGAAGGTGGATCATTGGTCTCTTGGGGCTGGAGGTGGGAGGAGGGTATTGACCTTGAAAGGGCGGAGAGAATTCGGCATCTTCCTTGCGGTAGCGTCTCCATGACTGTGTACGTTTTTCAAAACTCAACGAACCAATTCACTTAAAACAGGCAAATTTTATTATATCGAATTATACCTCAATAGAGCTAATTAAAAAAAAAACGCTTTAACGTATAAGTGTTACCATTCTCAGTGTTACTAGTGTAAAGAGACTGAGCTGATTAATGATGCTGTGACTGAGTTGTTCCTCACCCCAAGTCCGTATGTTGAAACCATGACCTTCAGGTTGATGGCATTTGGAGACAGGGGGTGAGGAGGTGGGGGGGTGCTTTACAGATATGATTAAGCTTAAATGAGGTCATAACTGTAGGACCCTGATCTGGTAGTGTGGTAGGATCACAGGGTTCTTGTCTCATGGAGTTGAAGAATGAATCTCGAGGACACAAAAGGGTGAAGTGAAAGTTTATTATGTGAAGGTGAGAGCAGAAAGGAAAGAAAAGAAGAAGCTTTCTAGAGTGAGAAGGGTCCCGAATGCGTTGCCACGGAGGGCTTCTACTGGTAGTCCTTTATGGAGAACTGACCGGGAAGCTTGTGGCCTTGAGTTTCTTGTGCCGTCTTGGCTTGAGCATGGACTCTTGATGACCCCCTTCATGACTTAATTCTTTGGGGTTTAGTCATTTTCTATGATACACTGTAGCCGCCAAAGAGAAATACTCGCGGCCATCGAGACCAGGTGGTCTGCCTCCTTATGTCTTGTTCACTCTGGCTTAGCTTCTGCCTGCCAGGAATAGTCTCAGAGCCCAGCCAGGGGCCCCCTCCTCTCCCTGCCTAGACCTTAACCCTTTCCTTACTCAATAAGATTAGTGTCAATATAAGAAGAGACTGGATCTCTGTCCTCCCCCTCCCTCTCCCCGCCCCCTCCCCCTTCCTTCTTCCCTCTCTCCCTCCCTCTGCTTTGCAAACCCACATCAAGAAATCTGGCCCAATCTGACTTATAGTTTAGCAATTTACAATAGTTATTGAGATGACTCTCTTGACATTGGGAGGCTCAGTAGAGTCAGCACACCTTTGCTGCCCCTGGAGACCCACAGTGCCCAGTAGGTGAAGGCTGGGGAAGTCCGCTCCCAGGGTGGCCAGCAGAGGGCACTGGAGGACCGACGTGTGAGCATCCTTGGCCGGAAGCTCTTTGCGTTCATTAGCCACCTGTCCCAAGGACAAACAGAACGGTGGTCCTTCTTTCCTCAGAGCCACATTTCTGACTGTGCTAAATGAAGGTGGAGCACTTCCGAAGTTCCGTGCTCTCTTCGGAGGACAGGAGATCGTATGGAGTCTGCCACCCTCGGGGCCTTGGGGAAAGCTGGTCACCCAGGCCTGGAGCATGGTATTGGCACCTCCACGTCTGAGCGGCCAGGGGAGCCTGGCTGGGCTGGAGCAGAGATCAGGCTCTTTCGGGTGCCGTGGACCAAGGAGACTGCTCTGTCCAGGGAAGCTCAGACAACTCCCAGGAATGCCCCGGAAATCCCCCACAGCTGTTCACACAGATGCAGACGAGCCTTGGGCAAGGGGTTTGTGAAAAGCGGGGGACAATGGGCTGACAAATTCCCATTTCACTGGAACACCTCTGGCCAGGCCCTTCCCGAGGAGCTGGCAGCGGCATCGTGCCAACCTAGGACAGGACCACTGCCCACTGGGACCACAGCATGGCCAGAGCCATGGAGGAGCCCTGGGGAGGGGACTTGGCAGGGACTGGCCTTCCTGCATCAGCAGGTAGGATCGTGGAGGGTCTGAGAACTGTGCCCGGAGACAGCGGGGACACTTCCGTCTCCCCGGGTGGGGGAGCCTGGCCTGGCTGCGTGCTCACTAAACACTTGCTATGTGCCTGACACTGTTGTTGGTACGTCTCATAAATGAACTCATCAGACCCTCCCAACAAGCCTCTAAAAAATGATCCTGTTAATTTTAACCCCCACTTCGCACATGAGTAAAAGTAGGCACAGAATGTCTAAGTATAGCTCTCAAGGTCACACAGCCGGGAAGTGAGCTCAATATAGAGATCATCTAGACCAGAAGTGCAGTATCTCTATTTTGGAGATGTAATACATACACTCTGGCAGCACTCTGATTCCAGGGGCCCCACGGAGGTTCAGACTGTGCTTCGGTCTTTTCCTTTCTTTCTTTAGGCAAAGGGGGCGGGGAGGGGTGTCCACAGAGGGGCTGGGCCCCTGGACCCCCCAGCAACAGCTAGGGGCACATGTGTGTATGTACCACGTCTCCAAAACACATGGAGGGAATACGTAGTACCTATGATGAATACACAACTGGTCCTCATTATCCACGGATCCCTATCTGCAAATCCACCTACTCGCTAAAATTTATTTGTAGCATGAACTTTGCCAGCCGGAGTCCAACAAGGTGACACTCTGCCTTCTGGTTTCAGCTCTCAGAGTGAAGGCAGATGTCTTCTCATGGCCTGTTGGGACCTCGCTTTATGCATTCTTGTGCTTTTTGTTGGTTTGGCTGTTTAGATGGTTCCCACGCACGGTGGGGAAGCGCTGTCGGGTGGCCTGGGGCGAGCGGCTGTGACGCGCTGTGCACACGTGTACGTCCAGCCAGGGCTTACAGTGCTGGCTGTTGTGAGTCCGGTGTTCCTGCACCAACAATGTATATGAAATAAATGGTCTTTAAGCAGAAACACATACCAAGCAAGGTCACGGATTGATCCTTGATGAACTTGCTCAGGAGGCGCTCAGGAACCTGACCCTGTGTGTCCCCCAGTCTCAATGGCTCAGAGTTTCCTAATTCAGTGTCAGTGACTTTATGGAACACAACTACCTTGAATAGAGAATCCCACTGTCGCGTATTCAGTATATGGTGAATGTGTCGTGAATATAAGGAGTAGGTATGTGTTCTTGGGCTCCACCCACATTCTGGACGCAGCCATGCTGCTCTGCACACAGAAGGGGCTTCTCAACACGTCCCCGCCTGGTCCTGTCAGGACAAGAGAGCAGAGTCAGCTCTGTCCAGACTCTCCGGAAGGAGCCCACTGTGTACCAGGCAGCTCACGAAGATTCGTTTCAGTTCCCACTGCAACACGGCTAGGGATGGAATTAGTACCCATATTTTACAAACAGAAAGGCTGAAAATCTGAGAGATAGGAGAACCTCCCCGAGGTCACACACCAGCGATATCAGCCCACAGGTGCACTGTGACATGTCCTATTTTTCCCTCGGCCAAAAGGCTTCTCAGAGCATCTGTCTACCTCAGCCGGCCAGGCAAGGACTGCATGGCCCTGGGGAGCCAGGAGACTATGACAGTGGAATTGAGGGGCAGAACTGGACTTCCCCTGCCTCTGCTCCAGTTGGGGGCGACCGCTGCCAGACCCTGTGCACCAGCCTCCCCGCTCCCCCACCAGTGGGGTCCCACGGGAGCAGACACCACAGAGGGGACCAGGGAATTACCTCATCGCAGGAGGAGAAAGAGGAAGGTTGGCTTTTCTGATGGGGTGAGTTTGAATGTCACCAGCTGTTGTTCCAGGGGCAACGAGGACCCTAGGGTGGCCCACCTCAAGGAGGAGGTGGGGGGCAGCACTACCCCAAGCATGGTGGGGTGCCCCAGAGTGACCTGCAACCTGCAAGAGTCAGAGTACCTGACACGGAGTAGATCTGCCAAGTCCCCCGGGCCCGTGGCGACGGCCAGTGCAGTTCTTCCAGAAGCCGCCCTCAGTTATCAAGATCAGCTCAGAACCCAGGGTGCGCGCACTGGGGAGACCCCCGCCCAGGGAAGCGGGACTGGGGAGGGGGCATGAGGAGAGAACTCTGAGGAAGCACGCCGTGTCCCCGCACCCAGAGATGCGTGCCGAGGGGCCCGCGGCCTGAGGATGGGGGCCAAGGACCAGAAAATGCCCAAGGAGGCATGAATCCAGGAGCTTGCACTGAACCCAGGGTGCAGGACGGCCACGACGCCAGTGCTGGGGGCAGAACCCCGAGCTCTCCATCCAGGGGTGTCGGGACAGAAGTGCTATGCAGGTGGCATCGGGAAAGAAGGACAAGCCACAGAAAGATCTGCCCGTGTCCTCCCCCTGCATGCCCACCCCCGACCGAAGAATGCCAGGACCCTTCCGCGGAGACACACGCTAGGTTTTGTGCCAAAACCCTCCCATAGGCTGGCTTGGCCTCGGTGGCAGTTGTCAACCTCCTCTTTGGACCCAGACTTCGGCACGTCGCCACAGCTGCTCGGGGGTGGAGGATGGGAAGCGTCGGAGCCAGCCCACCCCGCCCCACCCCTGCGAGGACGGACGGTGGTGCCCCGCACTCCTGCAAAAGCCATAGTCTGGGATGCATTTGGTAAAGGCGAGGCAATTTTGTAATTGCAATCTGAAATCAGACGTTACTGCAAGAGGTTTTCAGGGCTAAAGTCATTTGAGTTTCTATACAAATGATTGGGAATGGGAGCGATCGTGGATCGTGAATTCCCTCTTGCTGCTGGGGTGGTTTGCACCGGCTGGGTGAGTTGTCCCCACCCCCCCCACACACACTCACACCCTCACACCTGTATGCACGCACACTCCCTCTCTCCCTCTGTCGCTCCACTTCTGTGTCAATGAAGCCAAAAGGAAATTTAGCAGACTTTAAGGGTTTTCTTTATTTGAAGAAATGTATGTTGAACCAGTGAAAAGGATAAAAAGCAGATTAAGGAAAGCCAGGAACTCTGGAGACGTGAGATGCGATGGTGAGTCTTCTTCATTTCCAAACACCCAGAGAGCCTGGTGGGTTCTCGGAAGGGACTCCTCTTAGTAATGGCAATCTGGAAGTGTGAAATGCCAGTGGGTGGGGACAGTGTCTGGGGGCCGAGGGAGTCCACGGCGACAGGCCTTGGGGGCTCCTGTCAACAGGCCCATGGCCAGATTTCCTGCCCAAGGAGCTCCCTCCCGGGGCGGGGGCAGGAGGACACTTCTCGGGGGTCCATTCTCCCCCATAACTGGCAACTGTCCAGAGAGACCCTTAGGTCTCTGCTGCGCTCTGTGGCTCACCCTGATGTTCTGAAACGGGGAAAGGAAAGCGTCCGGCAAGGGCACGCAGCCCATTTGGGGGCCGTGCCGGACCTGTCCTTGGTGTGGATAACTCAGGGTCGGAGACGCACTGTAGCTAAGGCGGGGGGGACAACCAGACCCTGCCGGGGTGGCCCTGAGCAGGCCGCCATGGGCAGAACTTGACCCTCGTGCTCACGGGTGAGGGAAGAGCAAGGCCCACGGGAGAAGGCCCACGTCCGCCCCGGCACCCGGCACAGCTTGTGGCACTTAGTGGCCCTGCCAACGCGTGGCTGCAGGACAGCTGGGCGGGGATCCAGGGGCGTGGCGGAGGTGACCCGCTCTCCGCGGGGGTCGCACAAGCCACCCTCAGAGCCGCCTTTTCCGGAGATGGTCCCCACTGGGCTCGGGGGCCCGGCCCCGATGGGGGCCAGGCCTGGGGCTGGCTTGGGGCCCGCCTTGGCTCCCAGCCCCCGCCCCGCAGGACGTTACCTTCCACAGACATTGGGAAGAAACACCAGGGCACGTTGACGATAGTGTCGGAAAAGCAGCACTTGCGGGACGCGCACTCCTGAGGGCTGATGCCCGGGTACCCGCAGTTCCTACGGGCGGACACTTCCATGACACACTGCTCCGCCTCTGGAAAGGAGCAACACGGAGACTCAGTGAGGGCAGCCCAGCAACCGGCAATGTCTCTGTCCGTCCTCCCACGGTGATGTGGCTGGGTTCAGCCTCCCTGTGCTAGGAGCGGCTGCTGGACCACGACCCCCCAAGGACCGTCTAGGGGCTGGTGCCAGCACCTGACCACCCAAGGATCTGCACGGATGCTACAGGTCTGACGTCCTGGGGCCTTGGGAAACTCAGTTCACCTCTCTGGACCTGATATTCCCATCTGTAAAATGGGTGACCACCGTACTCTGATGAGAACGGGCGGTGAGCACCTTTAAGCAGGTGAAGCATCTTGCTGAAGTCCTAAAAGCCAGCAATGCTTCCACCAGAGAAAGGGCCCTGCCTAAAAGCCAGCCATGTGTCTTGTCCCCTTCGGAGCCCAGGGAACCTGCAACGGCTGCGGCCAGGGGGCCGTGGGTGCCGGGCTCCACCCCCACGGCATGCTCTGCACACACAACTTTCTTCTGTGCATGCCTCGGCACGAATAATTACCTTCTATTTTGCGAGTGTGCGCTGCCGTAAACCTCATCCTCAGAAGAACATCCTGGAAGTCTTAACTGAATCTCTTACCATTTGAGGCCTGTGAGCAGTTATGTGGAGAATGTCCTATTAACTGCCTTCATATCCCTTAAAAGCTCCTTCAGAAGTCGCAGCTTTACAGCTAAGAGAGGCCTGGGAGCTGTTTTTCCTTCTAATCATACAAGAAACTGTGATGGCTTCTCACAGATGTCTGTGGGAGGGGCGAGTGGCTGACCCTTGGGGCTCCAGGTGGGGACAGCGGGCCAGAGGCCGCTGTCTCTTCCCTTCTGGCTGGCTGGGGTGGGGACGGGAAGAGGGCCAGTTCCTCGGCCAGTTACCTTGCTTTGGAAGGGAGTGGAAACACCAGGGGACATTGGGGACTGTGGAGTCAAAGCAGCATCCCATGCCGAAGCACGTCTCAGGGGTGATGCCCGGGAAGCCACAGTTCTTCCTGTTCTGGACTGCGATCCGTGAGCACTGGCAGGGGGCTGGGGGGAGAGCCTCGGTCAACCTGTCCCCCCCCATGGGACCCGCCTGCTCTCGGGGGCACTTTCGGACCCTTCCCCAGGTCCAGCGGCCACACAGGGAAACCACAAAGTCTGATCTCTCCCAGATTTCAACTATGCGACGTCTTGAGGAACAAACAGGGCTTTGCAGAAATTATTAGTTTAAAAAAAAAAAAAAAGGAAGGAAAGACTTCAGGAAATATGGCAGACGGTGGACCTTGGGAAAACTCAAGAGGAAAGGTGACCAAGGTGGGCTCCAGATGCCCTGGGGGCCACCTGCCCCAGCCCGTCTCCCCAGCCGGCCCCCCAGCACCTGTGGTCACGGAAGGAGGCCTTTCCTGGAGGTCTCACATACCCCTGGGTGTTCCTCCCGAATGGCAGAAAAGGATGCACAAATGCAATCAGCCCACATCACCGAGCTCAGGATGCCTTTTTAGCTACTTCTGCTCTCCAGTGAGCCCATCATACCACCCTGTGGCTTTGAGGAAGACAAACAAGAACAGAGACCCACCAAGGGCAAGGGACTTGCATACGCCCATTGCATTTGGGGTTTCTCCCGGCTCGCGGGCCTGAATGCTCTGTTGCCCAGTCAAGGACGCTGAGCTGCACAGGGCGACATACAGGTGGTCACTTACAAGGTTTCTGGGCCGCCACCAGGGAACACAGCCACTTGTCCCCCAGGACGAGGAGCACGGCCAGGAGCTGGACGCTTCGAGATCCCATGTCCACGCCACACGCTGGGGCCGCCTACAGAATGCTCACCGCCCACTGCCATGAGCTGTTTTATAATGTCCTCTCTGTTTGCTCAGCAAACTCTAACTTTTCTCTGTCCCCTGTGGCACCAACCCCTCGGGTCCTTTGTTGGGAAAAGGAGCTGAGATAGGCCGCTGGGCAGGAGACCGAGTGGCCGTGCCTACGGGCAAGGCTTCCGGCAGGAGCTCCCATGCCGTCCCTGGGCCAGGAGCCAGGTCGCACCAGGATGCCAACGTGGAAAAGCGGCCACATGCACGTCTGGCACTGGGCAGCCCCAGGGTCACACCCAGGAAGGGATAAGCCTGGTATGTCTCCTGATAAAGTACGTGGTTATCACATAATTTTTTTTTTTTAATATTAGACCCAAGGTTACCGGGGAAAACGACCAAGCCGGCAGAGGCATAGAGAAGACCCCACCTCAAGGTCGTCGTGGATGCCTCTGCCAGCCCCTAGTCTTCTGTGTCTCCTTGGCTCCGTCTTGGGGAGGGGCTGCTCCCCGTGGGCATGAGGCTGGTGTGTAAAAATCACAAGCTTGTTTCAGCAGCCCCCGAAATGCCTCTGTTTTTCTTCCATGGGAGCCCTGTGTGTTTCCTAAAGACATGAGCATGCCCATGCGCAGGGGTGCAATGCTCTGGGGCAGAGTCCATGGATGGGATGGAGAGAGGGGAGAGGAGGGACAGGGAGGCACCCCAAGGGACAAAGAGGGAAGATTTGGGGCAGAGAGGAGGCCGTGAGCCCCCACCGCCTGATGCCTTGCAGGAGGGGCCCCATCTGTAAATCGCGGGTTGAGCAGCCAGGGACCCAGAGATGCACAGAATCCAAAACCCAGCGTTCTCGGGGTCCAGAAAGCTTCTGCCTGACCCACTCCAGCCCCTCCAGTCCAGGTCCCTGACCCCCTGGGCAGCCACCACATTCCTTGAAATCTTGGAAAGTCAACTTTCCCCATCCCATGTCCCCGCCACCTTTGGTCACCAGCAAGACATAAGGGTCCCGAGTGACCATTGTCTCCCCACTCTGCTTCCTCTCCCTGACCTGCTACCCACTTCCTCCCACTGCCCCCATCCTGGCCCTTCCAGGAGTCCTGCAGAACCCCTCATCCATGCCGAGCCCCTGGTCTCTCCCCCTCACCCCCGGCACCAGCAGAAGCCTGTGCCTTCCCAGACACGCTTCCCTTCCCGGACACGCTTCCCTTGTGCTCATCCCAGGAGAGGTGCTCAGGCCCCACCCAGGGCACCAACTGTCCACACGGTGCTTCTGTACGAGTTAGAAAAAGGCTCACTTGCTTCAAGCCAAGTTACTTGGAGCTGTGGGCAAATCATGATAATAGATGCAACATCTCCCATGTCAGCGGCGCCCTACCTGAGTGCGGGGCTGTGCTCAACACAGCCTCCGAGACTGTGCTCGGTGGCCGTGTGCCCATCACAGGGGCTCAGGCTGGGGGGCTGGATGCTGGCCTTGTGCCCCAGCGTCTCCCCGTGCATGCAAAACCGTGCTCCTCGGGGATGCAGGCTGTGTCCTGGCCGACTTCCGATGCCCCTGCCCCCTGTCATCTCCTGACCTTCAGCCTGTCAATTTCGTTAAGGATTTAGCACTGAGTTCAGTGTCCCTTGTCACGCCACAACCTAGCAACATCCCAGATGGCTTCTGCATTCCAGTGAACAGTTCATCCAAATTCATAGCCACTTGGCTTTTCATTTCGTCCTCATCTCTAGAAACATCCGTCCCTACTCCATGTCTGCTACGTGTCTCCCACAACCACACTTGGAACTCATCCTCTACTCAGAAAGAAGACATGCTAATGTCCTTTCTGTTCAGGATGTCCTAAGCGTCTAACATCTTCTCTGTTACTCCCACCACACCTGTTCTTCAAATCCTAAGGCCCTCCACTGCCTCAATCCCTCTCTTTCCCTCTGTGAGCACCATCATGCCCATCCCTTCCACCCTCCTTCTTTCCCAGCCTGGTCCGCACGGTCCCCACTCTATCTGCTCCTCCCACTGTCCTGGTACGCAGCGTGCACCCATCTGCTTGCTGTCTCCGGGCCCAGCCCCACAGCTGAGCCCGCCTCACACCCGCCTCTGACTAGGGCCACTGTCGATGCAGGGTCTCAGACGGATCCTGGCTCTCACTGGCATTATAATCCTTCTTGGAAGCTATCCTTCTCCACCCCCTCTCACTACCATTCTGCAAACTTTGGGGGGTGGTATTGTCTATCAGTTCACAGAGAAAACAGAAATCATCAATGGGAACGTCCTCAGATATCACCCGCGTGGACCTCTGCTTCTGACTATGATGGAGAGACTGGTACCAGACTCTCCCTCCCCGGCATAAGAAACTGGAACTATGTGACAGAACATGTCCAGATGCTGAGCAACAGGCAGAGGCCGGCTGAGAGAAGGAGGCAGTGCAGGAGTCCCTCGGTCACCCTGTGCTCTGCCTGCAGCTACCGTCTGGACCACAGCCCAGCGAGGCGACCGCACCGAGCAGGCAGGCTCGCCGGGCTGTGGGGACGGACGCTGGAACTAGAAGCCACAGAGGCAGTGGATTTTCAGGGTAGGGGCCCAGAGAAGAGGGCGCTCCAGAATTATGAGTGGTGGTCTCTCTGGGGTTTTAGTCAAAGACTTAGGTGCCCCTGAAGACAAGGGCAGGCGGCAGAAGCTGCCGGGAAAGAACATGCACTTGTGGGGGGAGAACGTAGCGGGGCAACCACAACACAGAAATCGTCTGAGCTCTGACCGCCATGGGGAGAAGGCTTACTGGCCAGGTGGGGCATTCAGCAGGGACTCAGAAGGCCGCGTCATGTCTTACTCAAAATACACAGACACGGTGCCTTAAAGAGCTGACATTTGTCTCTCACAGTTCTGGAGGCCGGAAGTCCAAGATCAGGCTCCCCACATGGTCTGGTTCTGGGGAGGGCCCTCCTCCTGGTCTGCAGACACCACCTTCTCACTGTGTCTCACCTGGTGGAGAGAGAGAGAGAGAATAAGCTCTCTGGTGTCCCACCATGAGGACTCCATCCTCAGGACCTCACCTAACCCTAATTACTTCCCAAAGGTCCCACCCCCAAATACAATCATATTGGGCGTTAGGACCTTAACAGATGAATTTTAGGGGTACGCAAACATTCAGTCCACAATGTGCCATAAAAGTAGGCTTGATCTAGTTCTAGAGGAAAGGCACTCTGTGCCTATTCTAGCATAACGGTAAAACAAGTCTTAAAAGAATCAGGTTCACCTGGCAAGCAAATTAACTGCCCAGCAGAACAAACTCAGCAATTTACTAAGGGAGACAATAAAACCCAGACACACGACATTGCATCCATGATGTTTCACACAAAACCAGACACCACCAGATGTGTGAAGAAGCAGGAAAACATGACCCATAGTCATTAGAAAGACCAGTGAATAAAGATAGACCCAGAAGCTGCATTTAACTGCTCAAACATTTAAAGAAACACAAAAATATAATGAAGAACATTTAAAAATCTGAATGGAGAATAGAAACTAGAAAAGAAGCAAGTGGAAATTCCAGACATGAAAACACAGTATCCGAAAGGAAAAAATCCACTGTATGGGTTTTAGATTAGATACTGTGGAAGAAACAGCTGGTTTATCAGAAGCCAGCGCAGTATAAATTCTCCAAACTGAAGCAGAGAAAGGGGGCTGAACACAATGAACAGAACTTCAGGGCCCCCGGGGGACAGTGTCAAGGGGTCTAACAGACTTGTAATTGGTGTGCCAGAAAGAGAGGAGAGAAGAAGTATTTGAAGAAATAATGGACTATCTTGGGGGGGAAACTTGATGAAAAACATAAACCCATATATCTTAGAAGCTCAATAAACTCCAAGCAAGATAAATACCAAGAGAACCATATCAAGGCAAAGCATGATCATATTGTTGAAAATAAGTGATTACAAGAATTCTTACAGCCCCTGAAGTTCCCACTTTCAGGGCAACGCAGCTGACTTCTCGCTGAAACGGTGCACACCGGAAGGAACAGAATGATGATTTTTAAGTGCTGGAAGAAAAGAAACCAACTGTTATAAGGTCAGAATTTTATACTCAGTGAGAGTATCCCTCAACGATAAAAGCAAAAGCCTCTTTTAAAACATGGATTTTGTTTTTTCAGAGCAGTTCTGGGTTCACAGCAAAAATGAGCAGAAGGCACAGAGATTTCAAAATACTTTTTTTTTTAGACAAACAAAAACCCCGAGAATTGGCCACTTGCAAACCTGTTGCCTGAGAAATTTTCAAGGCCGTTCTTGTGGCTGAGGAGGGCATGAGTCCCACAGGAGGTGCCACCACTTCCCACCTGGCCGGGTGCCACGCAGTCCGGTCGGCGAGGCTTCTCCCTTGGTTTGCAGCAACTGTCTCCCATCTAGGATCTCAGCCACAGACAAAAGTTGGGGGTTTGGGCCCCAACCAGACAAAAGCTTGCTTCCTTAATTATCTTTAAAAAGGGCAACTCTATATATGTCACTCCCTTGCCACCCCGCACTCCCCACAACCTGTAGGGTAAAGACCAAGTACAGGTTCCTGGGTATGAAAAGCAAGACTCTGTAGGAACTGGTCCCCCCACCCCATCACCACCACCACTCTCTTGTGCTACTGGGCCTCTGACAGTGTAAGAACTTGCTCTTCTCTAGACGCACCCTGACCGTTCAGCCTGCCCCTCCTTCAGCTCCTAACTAAGGAACCTCTTCCAAGAAGAATTCACTTTCACCAGAGTGAGGACAGGCACCCTTCACCCCCCCACACACCCTACTTCACCTAGTTCTCAACACCTGCACGTGAAGTGGATTTCCACATTCCTTATTCCTTTATTGATTGTACGAAAGAGAACAGTTAACACGCATTGCAGGCTGACTTTGTGCCAGGTGATCTTCTAAGGATTTCACATGCTCTATCTCGTTTCATCCCTACAACCATCCCGAGTCAGAGCTAAGATTTCACCCCCATTTCATGGTCTGTAGAGGTAAAAGGATTTGCCCAAGTAACACGGCAAGTTCGTGTAGGGTGAGATGGAGACCTCGCCTCACTCACGTTGTATCCCGGAAACCTGACCTAGTCTGCTCACGTGACTGGGAACCGAGGCAGGAACTTGTCCGCCTTGTGTTGCCTCTTACCCAAATTACCTTCTGTAATTCATGAAACAGTATCTAAATATGGATATATGCAAATAAACTAGGCAAGCCTCCTCCTGTCTCCTGATTAGTGTCCTCATCTGTAAAAGGAGAGGTGGAAGAAGGAATTTTAAATGCTTTTCAAAGTCTCACATGCCTTTTAAAACCTGAGTCGTATAAATATCTCGTTGTTACAGTATCATCAGGGGAAAACGTATTTTTATTTCCAACATTTACATGCATAATCACACCAAATCCAGAAAGGCAGAGGTCCCCACCAGTCTTCCCAGCGTTGTAAGTTTCTGGTTTGGTTTCTGCAGTTTAGTTGTGCTACTCAGTAAGGTGGGTAAATAACAGAATCTTTTAAAGCCCAGGACTAAATGTATCTACATAATAAAGAACGTGGCCAAAGCTGGGAGAAGAAATAAGCAAATCAACTGATGCTGATGGGAATTTTGATACTGAATCTGGGAGGGAATGACATCGGAAATGTCTTGATAAGTTATATTTGAGGGATATAATTGGACAGACATAAATTTTAGCACATTTTTCAGGGTGTTGTGTGATGAAATTCCTCCTTGAACTTCTCTGAGAGATTTTCATCAAGGTTTAAATTACTTTAAGGTGTCTCTTTGGTGTCTGAGTGGGTGTTTTGTTTTGTTTTATTTGGCACCATGCTGAGACAAGCTGCGATCTGGCCAATCTTAAAACTTAAAAATGTTTGAGGGGTGCCTGGGTGGTTCAGTCGTTAAGCATCTGCCTTCAGCTCAGGTCCTGATCCCAGGGTCCTGGGATTGAGCCCGCATCGGGCTCCCTGCTCGGCGGGAAACCTGCTTCTCCCTCTCCCTCTGCCTCTCCCCCTGCTCATGCTCTCTCTCTCTATCTCTGTGTCTCAAATGAATAAATAAAATCTTTTAAAAACGTGACTGTGTCCTAGGAGCCTTTGATACCTTCCTGTAAGTTCCATGCTGGATTTGCCAAGTGTGTCTCTCTCTTATTAGCTGATGTTCCTATCAGGGTCGCAAGCGTTGAACATTTCCCCCGACCACCCCTCCCCACACTCAAAAAGAAAGGCGAGGGAGTTTTCTTAAACTAACAATATCCTTCCCAGTGACCCTACAAATAAGATCTTAAACCACAATTTGGCTTCGAGAACCGGTTCCTGGTCTAATCCTTAGATCAACATTTTCTGAACAGAATCCTGTTATTGTCTGGAAATTATCCAGAAGCAATGGAAGCCTCCAAGTACACAGCCAGTCACAGAACAGAAAGCCTTGTGGATCAAAGCCACAGAGAATGGAAAATCAATGGACACCATGTGTGAAAATCAAGAGGCAGGAGAAGTGGCAGGTTAATGCTTTGCCGGGGGTGCAGGTGGGTGGAAGGACCACATACCTGGACCCTGGGTAATGTTCTGTCCTGCTCTCAGCCTTCCCACCAACGCAGGCTACCCAGGACCAGCAATGGGGCTTGAGCAAGGGGCTGGGACACGGACGGCACCAGGGGCCACCATGCCTGAGCTCTATCAGAGAGACTCAGGGCAAGCATTGCCGGCCCAGCTGGAGCCCGTGGTGACCCACAGGGCA
Organism: Mirounga angustirostris; assembly: GCF_029215605.1. Classification (NCBI taxonomy): domain Eukaryota; kingdom Metazoa; phylum Chordata; class Mammalia; order Carnivora; family Phocidae; genus Mirounga; species Mirounga angustirostris. Next base: position 3,901,598 of record NW_026991709.1, on the reverse strand, counting down.
GCCGTGACATTAGTCTGTGTTTCTGGGGCTGACACATGGGCCTGATGAGGGCCATGACAGGGGTTATTGATGGGTCCCTGATTTAGAGATATCAGAGTTTTCAGCCTGGACACTCACAGTCTGCTTCCGATCGCTTGGCCTTTCCATCCCTGCCTATCTATAGTACATTTCTGCTCATTCCTTTCGTTTTATTGTGTAACGCATCCTACAGGTTACCAGCTGTCTACATTTAAGACATCTCAGGAGCGCCACCCACATCCACAGGCCACAAGTTTCCCACTCTCTGTACTGGACACATTTTCAGTTTCGCATATTGCATTTGTTTTCCTACCATTATCGGCAGATTGACCAGTCTCAGATGTAGAAGATGATCATGACACCTCCCCTGTGGTGATCTGCATCGATTAGGGCTCCTTGGTAGCAAGGAACAGACACCAGCTGTCACGGGCTGAATTGGGCTCCCACCCAATTCATCTGTTGAAGTCCTGACCCCCAGTAATCAGAACGTGACTTGATTTAGAGATAAGATCTTTCAAAAGGTGATTAAGGTACAAGGAGGCCCATAGGGTGGGCCCTGATGCAGTAAGACTGGTGTCTTAGGACACAGACATGCACAGCGGGACGCCCATGGGAGGATGTGGGGAGAAGGCTGCACACACGGACGGGCGGAACCAGCCCTGCCAACGCGTGGATGTTGGACATCCAGCCTCTGGAGCTGGGAGACGATAAATGTCTGTTGCGGAAGCCATACAAGGTGTGGTCCTTTGCTGCCGGGGATGGTGGCCACTGACTCACACACCCACTCACATTGAAGGAGAAGGCGGGGGAGCGGTTAGTATCCGGAGCCCCAGCCCCACCGGCCTCAGGGGCAGCACGTGCTCCCACACTGCCCTGGGCCCTCTCCATCGTCCTCCCCACCGCTCCACCCCTGGAAGCTCCTCTGTCACATTCTGAGATTCCGAGTCTAACGAAGATACAACTCTCTCCCCCGCCGGCTGTCTACCTAGGAGATCCCCAACTCCCCCCGAAACGTGGAGCTCCCCCCACGAGAGAGGTCTGAACTTTTGTCTGAAGTCCTTGAAGGACATGGGAAGTTCTAGAAGGTCTCCTGAGTTGCCGCTTTCCAGGCTGGTAGAAGATGGGCAGGATGGCACAGACGGCTTTGCCAGGTGTTAAATGGGTCAGGCTGGCATTTCAGCTTCATGCCTAGTAAAACCAAGCCAACTTTAAACAGACACATCACTCCATTGCATTGCTATGAGGTGGAAAGCCTGTTTCTAAAAGCAAAATAGGAAATATATAAAACTTTTCACTGCCAAGCAATGTATTCAAAGACTGCAATTATCAGGATGGCCTCCTCTCTTCTGAGGGAAATCCAATGGTGCAAGTTGCAGAGGGCTTGCCCCCAAATGGCCACCTTCAGCCCAGCTTCCCCGGGCCCTTTAACAGCCAAGTGTGTGTGTGTGCATGTGCGTGTGCGTGTGTGTGTGTGCACGCATGTGCATGCGCATATGCACATGCATGAGAGACACGTCCTTCCTTGTGCCTTATCGGCAGAACTGTTCCCAGGAAAGGACTTTATTGTTATAGCTGCCTGTTCCCACCCCTCTCCCAAGGTGCCTCAAGGACTCAGGGGCCTCAGGCAGCTGCCAACTGGCCACCCGGGACTCTCGCTGCTGGGAGAGGGGGCCTGGAAGGGGGCTGGGAGGGGGCCAGGAGGGGGCCAGGACAGTGGTCTGGAGGGTGGCCTAGAGGGCCCAGGAGGGGCCTGGGAGGGGGCAGGGAAGGGGGTAGGGAAGGGGCCAGGAGGGGCCAGGAGGGCGCCAGGAGGGGCCTGGAAGGGGGCCGGGAGGGACCCAGAGGGGGCCTGGAGGGTGGTAGTCTGGAAGGGGTCAAAAGGGTGGCCTGGGGGGTAGATGAGAGGGGGCCGGGAGGGGCCTGGAAGGGGGCCGGGAGGAGCCCAGAGGGGGCCTGCAGGGTGGTGGTCTAGAGGATGCCAGGAGGGGGCCTGGAGGGGGCCGGGAGGAGCTCAGACGGGGCCTGGAGGGTGGTGGTCTGGAGGGTGCCAGGAGGGGGCTTGGAGGGGGCCTGGAAGGGGCCGGAAGGGGCCAGGAGTGGCCAGGAGGGGCCCAGGAGGGCCTGGAAAGGGGCCGGGAGGAGCCCAGAGGGGGCCTGGAGGGGGGTGGTCTAGAGGATGCCAGGAGGGTGCCTGGAGGGGGCCGGGAGGAGCTCAGAGGGGGCCTGGAGGGTGGTGGTCTGGAGGGTGCCAGGAGGGGGCTTGGAGGGGGCCTGGAGGGGGCCGGGAGGGGGCCAGGAGGGGCCTGGAAGGGGGCCGGGAGGGGCCCAGAGGGGGCCTGGAGGGTGGTGGTCTGGAAGGGGCCCTAGGGGGGCCAGGAAGGTGTCCAGGGGTCCACCCCACAGGCTGTGATGACTTCTCTGAGTTCCCAGCCCTGAGGGCACAGCCCCTCACATTGTCGTTGGGCCTCTCTGTCCTGCCAGCACCATCCATTCTCTCTTTGAACCCAAGGAGGAAGTCGCACGTCCCCAGTGCCCCCTGCCCCCAGCTCCAGCCTCTGCACCTGCTCATGCAGCCTCAGCCTCCACCCCTTGGGCTCCACAGCCCACCCAGCAAAGCTGCAGGGAGCTGGGGCTCCCAAGGGCTGGAGGGACCAAGGGATGGAGGGGCACATGCCGGAGACCTGCCCTGAGCATTCCTTGAGGCCCTCGGGTCCTGGAGCTCTTGGGGTGCGTCACCCACTGGCTCTCTGTCAGGCCCCCCGCACTGGCCGCCCGACTGTTTTCTCTCCCTCCCCTCGGCTGCAGCCTACTAGCGGATGCTTGGGGAGGTTGCAATTTTCCACAAGGACCGAGTGGCCTAGACCACTCCCTGTGTCCCACCTCCCCGGCAGGGACACAAGGACGTGGGTCCCCACCAGCCTGAGGCAGGGCCATCCGGGCAAGAATCCCCAGGCTCTCTCTAGGTCTGCGGTCCAGATGGTGGAGCCAAGATCATGCACCCCCACATCCTGGACGGCCCATGGTGGATGGCGGACCCGGATTTCTCTCCGTGTCACATGCTGGGAGGGGGAGCTGAAGCCATTAGCCAGCCCTCCCTCGCTGGGGACCCACCTAGTCAGTCACCTTGTCCCCTGGCTGGGGCCCCCCGACCAGATGCACTCGCCAGGACAAATGCCCGTCCCTGCTGGGCACCCCCAGCCACAGGAGCACTTCAAGTCACGGAGCCCCCCGTCTCCACGTCATGGAAAGTGTCACCAACACCACACAGCTCTGGGGGGGGGTGGTAAAGGGAGACATCTCATGATCAAACTCCCCACTGTGTCAGCCCCAGTAGAGACCTCATCTATTCAGTGCGTTAGGGCACCTGTGCACAGGAAGGAACAAGATGGGGGTTGCTCTAGCCGCCCCCCCGAGCTTCCTCTCATTGCATCCTTGAAATTATCAGTAAGCCTGTGATCCACGAGGGTGGCCGGGCCAGTCGGGCTGTGGGTCCGTTCACACAGGCGAGCTGGTAAACATTCTCGGCCCCGTTCTCGTCAGTTACGGAGGGGAGACAGGGGATGAAGATAAGGATGAAGGATCATTCGGAAGGGAGCTGGTTTCGAGAACAAAGACATGCCTTTGACTCCCCCCACGCCTCCCTCTGTTGCTGCTCACAGCTGATGCTGAGCCCGAGGTTTCCAGCCGAGAGCCTGAGCTGCACAGATGGCTTAGGGAGAGGTTGCCAGGTGCAGAGGCGGGAACGAATGGATTGCCCGCAGTCCTTTAACAGCTCCAGGGCCCGGCCTGGGGGACTCAGCCTAAGCGGTTCACGTTGGGCGAGAGTGTGCCCCCACCCGTGTAGCTGGGCCCTGGTGATGTGCTAACAAGGAAGGGGAACCCCAGCCAACAGTGCTCTAACCCGTCAGAACTTTTGGGTTGACTCAGCATGAAGTCTCAGGGTGCGTGAGTCAAATCATAGCTCAGGGATGTCAGGGCTCTAGTTCTATGGCTTTTCCTCATTAGCACAGAACGGCTGCTCGAAGCACCGCATCGCACTCTCACACCACACATCCAAAGTCAGGCCGCAGGGGCTGGCCAGGGCAGCAAGAGGGAGCTCTTCTTCCAAGGAGGAAAAGTCATTCCCCAGAGCCTCCAAGTAGATGCCCTGCTGCCTCATGAGTCAGAACGAAGTCCTAGAGACTCCCCCGGCTGAAAGAGTGGCCCCCGCTTTTTATAGACTGGAAGTCAGGTAAGAAATAAGGTGGGGAATGAGTAGCAGGTCCCCAGAAAACAGGCCTGGTGCTCCCTGTCAGCGGGGAGAGCCCATCTGCCTGGCGCTGGGGGCCAGAGCAGCTGCACTCCCCAGGACGCTCGAGTTGCCCGCCACAATCTAACAGCCTTGTGCGCTGACACCAAGTGCTGGCACACACACCTCATTCCCTCCTCTGAACCCGCGCCTCCTCAAGGTGGGGTGAGCCCACGTAGGACGAGAGGCCACATGTGGAAATGGGGTACCTCCCTCTCCAAGAGAGGACAATCATTTGCAATTTTTTAAAAAGAACTGAAAGCACGAGTCACATTCATCTCCTTTAATCGTTCAGCCATTTTTGAGTCCAGGGGTGTGTGCCGTCTGTCCAGGAGCCGAGGCGCAGATGCGGAGGGCCCCGAGTGCCTGCCGGTGACGTGGCTGGGCTCCTGGCTGCCGGCTGAGGCCATTGCAGCTCCTGGCGCGTCTACAAGGAGCATTCCTCTGAAGGGTGAGGTGTGAGAAGGAGACACAGGCAGTGAAAACCCCACGGTTTGTTCACTTGTGAATAACTACAGAGATGCCGCTTGGAAGCACCAAGGGGAAAAGTCCCTAGAAAACACTCCCCGCCTTCCTATTTCAACTGCTCTCTCCAATCCCACCCAAGCAGGGATAAAGCGCTACCAGGATCCTTCACGGGCTTGCACTCAGTGATGTGAAGAAACACAGGGACAAATAGGGCTCTTTGCCAAGCGGCCTCCCAGCCTGGTCTTTGTGTCCCCAGCCCGACATCAGCCTGATGCAGGCTGCACCACCTCCCCACGCTCGCCCGCGGCCCCTGGTGCGGGTACAAACACAGCTGGCCGTGCAGACTAGGGCCCCCGCTCCCCTGCGGTTTTCTCCCTAATCCTACACCCTCAGACCCCACAGAGCCTCCCTGGCCATACCATCAGTAGTGTCGTCCACGGCCACAGGGTGGAAGCACCACGGGACTCCACGCACAGTGCTGTCGAAACAGCAGCCTTTGGCTCTACACTGGGAAGGCGTGATACCCGGAATGCCACAGTTGGTTCTGTGGTGGGGGGCCACCACACACGTCTCTGGAGGTGCAGGGGGCAAGGGGGAGGGTAAGTCGCTGGCTGACGTCCGTCTTCCCTCTCCCGTTGAACCAGCAGCCAGCCGGTGCCACGGATAGGGACTTAGGGCTCAGGCTACAAGAGGGACATCCCAGCCCCCTCTCCTGGTAGGAAAACCCTTCAGCTCAGGGCAAATGCAAGGTGCCCAGGATTTGCAAACTTTACACCTACCTACGTAATTTATCCATGCATTCGTCACTTCAACAAACAATCCTTTAGCTTTACTCAGTCAATAAATATCTGTGGACCACCATTTGTGTATGCTAGAAACAGAAATTAGCACGGCAAAAGTAGACAGTGAAGGTCGCTCAAGGACCGAGCTCCTGTTGGGCCCTGTGCCGGGGGATGCACCCAGAAATTAAAAATAGAGAAGTCTTGGTTAAGAAGCTAACAGTCTAATGGAGGAGAAGAGCAAGTGAATGGAGGCCACCATGAGGCCACCTCACTGCACGAAGGCAAGCACAGGAGGGACAAGGACAAGGCAGAGAACAAAGCGAGGAGGGCTTCCTATGGGAGGAGGTTCCCAGGTGGGGATGAAGGACACGATGGGTGTACCCTGCAGAGGGAGCAGGTGTTCAAAGGCAGTCGAGAAAGAGCAAGGTGTATTTTAGGAGGTGTAGTCCGTTTGTAGGAAAGACAGAGGCTGGGGTCGGTGGATGCCTTCAACCTCTCAGCAGCTTTAACCCGGGGCTGGGGGGTGGGGGACGATGGGAGCCAGGACGGTGGAGAACACGCGGGTTGGGGGGAGACACGCTGGGGAGGCAGGGCTGCCGTGTGGTCTACACACGGGAACTGAAGGGGCTGAACCCCGTTAGCCCAGCCGGGCATTGAGAAGGCGAGCCCACGCGGGAGCTGCCCTCCACGGGCTTCTGCGTTCCCCTCCACGGATCGCCTCAAGCTTTCTCTGAAGGAGGGGCCTGTGGCTTCGCGGGAAGGCCTGGCCCATCTCCCACCCACCGGCTGGGGGGCCTCTGCGGGACTTCAGCCTCCCCGCGTCTGGCTCCCCACCAGAGAGGGAAGGCGGCGTCGCCCACCCGCAGGGCAGTTGTGAAGTTGGGAGGAGCTGTGCGTGCGTGTGTGCATGTGTGTGCATGTGTGTGTGTGTGCTCGTGCATGCTCAGACACGGCTCTGTGTCCTGTCCACCTGCCGGAGGAGGAAGCGGCAGCTGGGGTGGGACGGGGCTCCAGGTTTCCGAGCTCTGTCCACCCATTTACCGGCACAGGACGGACCTAGACGGGAACGGTCTCTACCGGGCTGTGCTTGCAGTCGAGTTTCTGGATGCCTTGTGACAGATTGCTAACGCACAGAGAAGGGGTGAGCCTCGGGCCAGAGGACCAAGCAGGGTCGGCCGGGGAGAGGGATCCACAGCCTGGCCTGGGGGCGGCCGCGTGGCCACACTCCCGGCCTCCTCCACGGCAGAGCCGCGTCTTCTCCAGGCCCAAAGCCCGCGTGTCCTTTCCGGCCTTAGCCTGTCCCTGCCTTGGGGGCATTCCAAGTGGCCACCTGGTGCCTCCGTCGTCCCTCTCCCTACACCCCTTTCTTCATCGTTCTCCATCGGGTCCTCGAAAGGTACCCCAAGATGCGCGGAAACCACGGTTCCTCTCCCCCTCCTCAAACCTCTATGGAAATCCTGGTTTTGAAAACCTGGGAAACTACAGCATCTAATGAAAATAAATAATACTCACTGAGCACAGGGTACCTCGCAAAGCGCTCTCTGGAGGCCTTGTCCGACCCCCAAGCCCCTTGAGGCCGACGTCCCGGTCCAGGGGCTGAGACGGTGGCTCAAGGGAGCAGGGCACTCTGTCGGTTGTGGCACCCACGGAACCCACACACCGGGACCGCAGAGCCTGCGGGCGTCCTCGGGGGACGCTCATCCACGGAATGGGCCCTTGGGCATCGGGGTGGCTTTGACCAGAGGGAGGCCGGCGTGGACGTCTGGGGAGCTGTTCTCCCACCACACCTCCGAGACGGCCCTTGAGAGCTGGTGCTCAGGGTGTCAGCGCCGGACACAGCGAGCAGTGATCAGGGTGCCCACGTGCTCACAGCGGTGCTCAGAGCTTCCGTGGCCGTGGCCTGGATGCGGCTCTCCACGGGCCTTCACCCTCCCAAATCCTCCCAGGGCCCAGCATGGCGCTCGGCTCAAACACATGGTCTGTGGTTCAGGCACCACCAGGGGGGCTGATGCGGGAGGGGGGCCGCTTACCGAGCTCGCCCTGGGCCAGGGAGCTGAGGGTCAGCACACACGCCAACACCAAGACGCACATCACCCTGGGCTCCATGGCGGCCGTGACCTTCCTCTCTGCTCCAGGGGAGACCACGAGTCAGGGACGGGACCCTGTGCAGGCCCTGCATTTATGCGCAGGCTCTGTTTGCCTCAGGAGTGTTAGGTAACATTTGCCTAAGGAGGGATCCCCCGGTCCTCCATTCCAGGTACTCTCCGCTGATTAAAACGAGTTCGCTGATAGGGGCAAGTGCCGAGGCACGTAATCATCCTGAATGAAGGACTCGAGGTTCAGAAAGTCCCTCCTGTCCCGTGGGCCTGACCAGATCGCTAACCGCAGCGGAGCTCCTCCTGCAGATGTCAACATTACGCTCATGGAAGGGTGACTCATGGGAGAGCTGGCCCCAGAAGGCACGGTTGTGTCAACAGTGGTTCATGGGGTCGCCCTCCATGGCGGTCGCACTCGGAGCCGATGGGGCCCGCCCACCAGGCTGTCCTGTCAAGGGCGGTGGGCCAGTGGCCTTCGACTATTTGGAGAACCCAGGTCTGGGGGAGGGCCGTGGCCGCACAAGAGGGTCAGGAAAGGAACAGGCTCGCACCCCCTCTCCCCCTTGGTCCCTGGGCCCTCGGACTGCAAACTTCATCTTTTCCGGGAGTTCCGTCTGTCGGGCATTGCCATGGCCACGTCGTAGGTCAGCAAATGTGCCTCACGGGAGAAACGTGGCTCATCCGGAGGGGTTCTCCCTGCAGTTGGCACTGACACTGAAAACTCAAGAATGGGGCGCCTGGGTGGCTCCATCACTTATGCATCTGACTCTTGGTTCCGGCTCGGGTCGTGATCTCGGGGTCGTGGAATCAAGTTCCGCTTTGGGCTCTGCACTCAGCTGGGAGTCTGCTTGAGATTCTCTCTCCCTCTGCTCCTCCCCATCCCCCCCCCCAAAAAAGGGAAAAAAAAGAAAACATGAGAGTGTCCAACATCCTACCTAGAGGAAGTGTGTATTTCAACTTATTTACCTAAATTAATTTGTCTGGTTTTCTCTTTCCCTCTACAGCACAGTCCTTTCAAAAATGAAGCTGTATATGTAAGAGCAACCGTTGAACTGACCGAGCAGAGGTGCTCCTCCCTGCCTCTCCGTTTCAGGCCCCACAGTAAGGCCCCCTCGGCCTTATGCTTCAAGGGTAACCTCGGGCCAGCCCTCCCCTGGCCCCACCAGGTCCAGTTCCGTCTCTGAGCCCTTGCTGTCCCCAGTGCATGGAGTGGCCTCCTGCCACACCACGTGGAGCGTGCCTGTCCCCCAGGAGAGGGGAAGGTCGGTGAGCGCAGGGGGCTTCGTCTGCTCTGTGCCTTCTGGTGGCCCTGCACCTATAGTCGTTCTTACCTTATTCAGTAAACATCTGTTGAGGAATGAATGAATCAACGAATGAATGAATGAGCAACGGGAGAAATATTCTTTCCTCAGCGAACAATGAGGCTCTGAGGAGAATTCGCCTTGGAGAGGTGCTTACTTTTCTAAGTGACCTGGTGAATCAGTCCTGGCAGCCCCTCTGGGAGGGGAGCTCCAGTCAGAACTGGGGGTGCCACATCCTTTGTGCCCTCCACCCTGAGCCCAGCACCCCCCGCCGAGCTGCCCAGTGGGGTCTCCAGAAGAGGCTCGATGTGCAGGACCCGGGGGCGGGGGGTGGGGTTAGGGCACAGAGTCCTCCGTGGAGGTGGGTTCAGTTTGCCAGAAACGGTGTGGGGGGGGGTGCCGGGTCTGCAGTGATGCTCATGATCATGGAAAACCACCCCTAATTTCTCAGAGCGAAAGGGGAGCTCTCAGACACGGAAGTGCAAATTGCACAACAATTTGGAAGAAAAGTGTGTGACTGTCAATGGAGTTGATGCTTCATAGACTTACCATCCAGCAATGCCACTGGCTCTAGGTCTGGTGTGTGTCCCACATAAATCCCCACACTTAAGCAGAGGGAAACAGAGACAAGTATGATCTTTGCAGCATTGCTTGTAATACCTTTAATAAAAAAAAAAAAAAAGGAAGAAAAGAAGAAATGGAGAAGCTGAAAAAAAGGAAGAAAGAGGAAGAAAATAAGGAGGGAAAGTAAGGAGGAAGGAAAGAAGGAAGGAAGGAGGGAAGAAAGGAAGGAAGGAGGGAGGGAAGGAAGGGGGAAGCAGTGTGAATGTTCATAAGTGTGTATGGAGAAGGGAAAGGGGAAAGAGTGTAAGGCACATGTGTGCATCACGACCCTGCAGAACATGGAAATGAATGAATGAATGAATGAATGAATGAATGAATGAATGAATGGAAACGAGTGACTACCGGCAGCGAAGCTGACGGGGAAGCATGGGAAGGGCGCTAGCAGCCCGATGTCGGGTTTGCTGCAGGTTTCCGGTGCGTGGAGCCAGGTGGAGCTATGAGAGCTGCACCCCATGAGCTAAGGTTGCCCGGTGACACGGGGGAGGCTGCTGACCTGCGTGTAATGGGCGCGTCTGGGAAGTGGGGACAGTGACACGGATCAGGGAGGGCACCAAGGGCCACCAACGTGGGCATCATGTTCTATTTCACAGAAGGAACTCTGAAGGAAGTGTGGTGGGGAGGTCAGCATCTATTAGGGAGGAGACTCGGATCCACGGGTGTCTGTCCTGTCGTTCCGTGTGTGTTTGCAGTGACCTCCTGCTCCGTGGGGACTGCTAAGCACCCTTAGTCCAGTGCTTAACCGACGGAGCCACCAGGCGCCCCGGTTGGTTTGTTTTATTTTTTTTTTTTTTAAAGATTTTATTTATTTATTTGAGAGAGAGAATGAGAGACAGAGAGCATGAGAGGGAGGAGGGTCAGAGGGAGAAGCAGACTCACCGCCAAGCAGGGAGCCCGATGCGGGACTCGATCCCGGGACTCCAGGATCACGACCTGAGCCGAAGGCAGTCGCTTAACCAACTGAGCCACCCAGGCACCCGGTTGGTTTGGTTTAAATGGCAGTCTAGTGAAGCAGAAAACATGCTGGGCTGAGGGCTAACCCGCTAATGAGTCAAGTCGTGTGGTGCAAGATTCTGGAAAATGAAGCGCCTGACCCCAAGATGCCCCGATCTAATGCGATGCTCGCCGCTCGGGCCCCCCCACAGCCACGGCGGGACCCCTTGTTGGGGGCCCCTCTCCCCAGGGTCACACCGCGGCTCTGGCTTGGCCTGACGGGTCTCCCGCCCCAGCACCACGCTCCTCAGTACAGGGGTGAGGGTCCGACGCAGGGCTCGTTTCCCCCTCTGCCTTCGCCACCCTCTCTGGGCCCTGTCCACCGCCTCCCGTTCTCTAGCTTCTGGCTGCTATGAGCTGTACTCAGGAGGAGGTGAGCTTGGGGATTTATCTCCCGGGTCCCTCCCTATGGGGTCACCTTACATGGCCGCATCCCTGTGTCCGGCCTTCTGCACACGGCGGTCTTGTCCGGGCCCCCGTGCGGACCCCTCTCTGCGCTCCTCCAGGCTGAAGGGTGCGCTGCCCCCACCGAGAGGCCAACAGTCTCTCCATTTCACCCTCCTGGAGTCACCCAGATTGAGGGAACAGGCCTGCTTCCCGCCAGGCCTCTGAGTGACACAGAAATTGCTACCGTGGTGACCCCGTCACCTCACGCACTGTGGAAATGAGCCCCTGACGTTGGCCCCTCCGGCGTGTCTGCTGGTCGGGAATTGGGCACTGGTGGCCGTGGCAGGAGGCAGTGTCACAGAGTCTCAGCTTGACAGGGAGGTGACATGGAGTGAGGTCATGTGATCAATATCTGGGGTCAGCCCTGCACGGAATGGAAAAGGAGAGGACGGGCGATGGGACGGGGGTACAAAGGCGGGCGCCCTGAGAATGGGCGGCCCAGCTCCCAGAGCCGCAGGGCAGGCTGGGGCTGCCGGGGCGGACGGCCCTCTCCTGGCCGGGCAGCTACAGCTAATCACCGGCCACTCCAGCGCCCTCACACCAAGATCCTGGTAGCCGTGAGCCACGAGACACGCAGCTGGGACGCTCTGGGCAGGAACGTGATGCTGGGAACTTTGAACCCTGAACCAGCCCTGGACCTTCTCCAGCAGGACAGGCGACCCCCGGCCCTCTGTGGGACGGGCAGCTCTCCTGCCCACGAAGCTCCCGCGGACCCCTGACCGAGCACGGCTCACGGAGCGCAGGCAGGGGGCCGCCCTCCTCGGGCCACTCCTGACGGGCTTCCAGGTGCGTCAGGTTAGACCCCTCCCAGCCCAAGCCTGCTGGGAGACAGCCTGTGCCCCGAGGGGCCTGGGGGCGTCGAGAGTGGAGGCAGGCGGTGTAGGCCCTGGAGAATGAAGGACCCAGCTCAAAGGACTGATGCTGTCACACCCACCGAGCGTGCGGGACAGGTGCCCCAACACAAGCACACGGGACACTGTGACCGTCTTGTGGACGGGACGGAGCCCTGCATCTGGCGGTGGCCAACGGCTCATGCAGTGGACATGCCGCAGCGTCCCCATACGTGGCAGCCTCACCACTCAAGGCAGTCTGCTCCCTCACAGACTTCATGAAGTCAAAATGCAGTCTAGAAAGTTCCCAGATGCTTCACGTGCACGGAAGATGTGGGAAGCCCCGTGCTGCAGCAGGGGATGGGGTCTCAGGCTCGAGGAGGCTTTGGCACCGGAGTGGACCTGTCATGCTCACCCTTCTTAGCCACACTGGGAATGGCCGGAGAGTGCTCCCAACACTCGGAGTTCAGAAACGCCTCAGTGCGGGACCCCAGCATCCTTCACGAGCGCCACGGCGCCTCCGCCTCGACAGAAAGGGAGGCCAGGTCCCGTTGGGGAAGGGCCTTACCTCAGGGCCACAGATGCCTATGATGAACCTTCCCCAAGCCTTCCGCAGAATGATCTGAGCCATTTACCGGTGCTATGGGCTCAACTGTGTCCCCCCAAGAGATGTTGAAGTCCTAACCTCCAGTACCCGTGAATGGCACCTTATTTGGAAATAAGACCTTTGCAGAAGGCCAGCTTAAGGTGAGGTCATTAGTGCGGACCCTCGTGCAGTATGACTGGCGTCCGATAAAAGGGGACATTTGGAGATGTAAATACACGGGGAGAATGCCATCTACAAGGCACGGTACGCCCGCGGCCCCAGGAGCCGGGAGGGGACCCCGGACAGATTTGCTCTCAGCAGGGACTAACCGCAATGACACCTTGATTTCGGACCTCTCGCCTCCAGACGGGGCACGAGTAAGTGTCGGTTGTAAGTTCAGGGTGTGGTACTTACTACGGCCGTCCTGGGAAACTAAAACACCCAGGGGGACTGTGTACCGGAGAGAAGAAAGTATGTAGACGTTCTGATGGTCATTAAATATTTGCTCTGAACTGACGCTAATCCTGAGACCCAAACCCCTATGTGGGCCACCAAAGAGGGAGCCTGTGGGTTTCAGGTGCGAGATGGAGGCTTGGCCCGAGTCTGTCTCAGTCTGGGTCCCGGGGGGGCCTCCCCCGGCCCAGCCCGTGAAGCAGGAGTAGATACACTTCATAGCTACATGGCCTCTGTCCTTGGGGTGAGGGATAATATGGCAGAAGTCCCTCACCAAGACCGAACCAAAACCAGCATCACAGTCCACAAGGGAACTGCCAAAAATCAGCGCCACCCTCTAGGACTTGAAAGACCCGGGGGATGGCAGCGGCAGATGCCTGTTGACTCGGCCTCCCCGGCCAGGGCTAAAGTCGTGGACAATGACCACGGCAAGGCCAGAGGCTTTCTTCGTAAATGGCCAGACAGTCAAGACATCAGGCCTTGTGGGCCACCTCTGGTCTCTGCCACGTGGGTCTTTGTTTTATTTTTGCAACCCTTAAAAAGTACAGAGTCTGTCCTTAGCGGATACAGGCACGATTTGGCCCACAGACCGTCATCTGTTAAGCCCCATGTCTGCAGCGTCATCCATATAAATGCAGCGGAGGTTCTAGATGGGATGTGGTTCCTGGAGCGCATGACCCGGCGCCCGACTTGCAGTTCTTGGTCTGGAAAGTCTCTGCTCTTCCCCAATTCCCTTCAGAAAAGACCATCAGCGGGATTTTGCCACGCGGTGGTGCGGAGGGTTTAGGGTCCTGCCAGGTCTCCTGCCCTACCCACCACTCTGGAGAGACCTTGGACAGTGCTCAACATCCTGCTGGCGCGTTAACGTCCATGACATGAGGCTGTGCTGATTGGATTTGGAAAACAGGCTGCAAGATGCCTTAGGAAAGCACACGTGCCTCTGCGAGTTCAGGGCCCCGGCCCGCTGGTGAGGTGCTCAGGAGGTGCGGGGCTGGGAAATATTCTCTCTAAGGTGGGTAGAGAAGTTTCTGCGCCTTGTACCACCCACCCCAGTAAATACTCATGGGCCGTTAGTAATATATACTAGATTTGATCACACTGTCCTGGCCCATTAGCCAGGCTACCAGCTTGCAGTTTCGAGAGGCATTCAGGACAGCAAATGCCTCGCAGGAGTGGGCTGGGGCTATGAGGCAGGACGCCCTGACTCGCGCGTCCAGAAGGCTAGAGAAGGATGTGTGGCGGACGTGGATCTTGTGTGGGGTCTTTGGAAGTCCTAATAAGAGAAACAGCACAGATCGGTGTTAGTTCTCCCTTGCCATGTGACAGATGACCCCAAAACTCAGTGGTTGAAAACAACAAACGCTTACTCTCTCGGTGTCTGTGGATCAGATATTTGGGCGCGGCTTAGCCGAGCCCTCTGGCTCAGGGTATCCACAGGCTGCGCTCTGGGTGTCAGCCATGAAGGAATCAAAATCTCACGAATGTGAGCACCTTGCTTATCCTTCCCTGCACACAGATAACCAGACCATGTGAAGAGCACTGCGGGTAGCATGGGATCCAGGCCTCGATGGCTGTGGCTGACACCACTTCTGAGTCCCTGTCCTGCAGCCTGGAGACACGCTGATTCCCCGGGATTCCTTCTGTTACAAAAGGACAGAGTCACACGATCTGGGGCTGGACGTGCCTTCTCTCCGAGCCTGCAGCTTCCGGCAGCACCAGCTTGTGAATTTACAGAATGAATAATCCAGTGCACGGGATACATCACAGTGCATTTTAGGGCAAGGACATGGAACGATGTGCAGGGAACTCACTGGTCTTGCCATGTGCCCAGGAGCAGGGGGTTCAGCAGACCGTGGAATACCGTGCTCAGCCGCCCGCGGGTGGCCTGCACTTGGGCGAGCACCTTAAACCAGAGCAGTAACGGTTTCTCTCAACCAAAGTGCCCACGTCCAGACACCAAGCAATAGAAGTGGGAGTGGCTTTTCTTATGATTAAAGGATGTAACTCCTGGAAGAAATTTTGCTTCCCATCCCCATGATCGTGGCTTTAGTGGGCTGGAGTGCCATGGCCCATGACAGGCTGGCTTCCACTGACCCCCCAACTGCCCCAACACAGCCCCGATCTGTCCTCCCCCTCCATCTCCATGATGACCACCCCAGTGCCAGCCCCCAGTGTTCCATGCAGACCCCGTGAGTCCCCTCCCAGAATCCAGCCCCGTCTCCCCCTCCCCTCGTTCCCTTGTCCCCAAAGCCACGCAGATCTGTGCAGAACACACATCACACCCGTGGCCAGCCACCAGCCCCTGTCTCCAGGTCTACACCCGCCCCGGGTGTCTCTACCCTGCACGAGGGAGAGCTCTGTGCAGGGGCCCTGCTGCCTGCCCCCTTCCCTCTCACCTGTGCCCGGTTTCCCCAGCCCGGGCAGCACAGCCCTGCCTCGGCCTTGACACTCCTGTGCTCCCTGCCTGGAACATTCTGCCCCCTGCTCTCCCAGACTACCTCCTGTGACCTTCATCTCAGCCTGAATGTCCCTTCTGGTTGTGGCCCCTGACCCCTGTAGTCATCACCCTATTGGAATTCTCTGCAGAGCAGAGATTGCTATTCCTTGTCCCCTTGTTCTTGATTCCCTGGCCTTGCCCCTACTAGGACAGAAGCCCTGGGGGTCCTCGGGCCCCACCCCATGCTGCAGGACAGCGCTAAAGACATCTTAGAAGCTGCAGAGATACTCACTACATATGTGGGTGCGAATGAAAGCAAATAATACACACAGGCACACTTCGGATCAAATAGAATCATGAGTGCTCGTCCTTGTCCAAATTGCTCCTGGACTCTTTTCTGCATGCCCTGTGCCCGAGGCTGACTCCCCTACCTGCACTCAGGCCCTCTGGGGGCTGCCTCCTTGCCCAGCAGTCCATGGAGGTCTGGATGGCAGAGGGGGGCACTTTGCCCCATTCCTGGGACAGCCCCCCCACTGGGCTCAGCAGATGCCACTTCCCTGTCCTCCCTCCAGGCCCAGGGGTGGGACCGCCTCCCCCTGTGGCTGGAGGCTGGGAGCCCCCTCCTTGGTCCTGCCCTACTCCCTGCTGCAGCTGGGGACTGTCCCCGGGCCTCTTCCTCCAGACCGTGTGGGAGAAGCGCTCCTGCCTGGGATCTTCCCTGGTCCATCGGGACACTCTGCTCTCTGGGCAGAAGATCAAGGAGACTTTCCTCTCTTTACACATTACACACACACGTTTTTTCCTTTCAGTAATTTATTTATCTACAAGCAAATAATGAAATTGTCAATTCTATTTTTACATTTTCAGGTACTCACAAAACAACTACAATAGTCTAGATTCTGCATCCTGGGGCGTGTGCGTGTGCACGCGTCCACGTGCATGGGAGTGTATGCTTGTCATCGGGAGAAAACTTTCTATTTTGACTGCTTAGAATACATAAGTGTTAAACAATAAATAGTATCTTAAACAAAACAACAAAGATTAAGAAAAAAATCATGGAACAAAGAAGAAATGGGTGCAGATTCTTAAGCTTTCTTATCTATAAGTTTAAGATTAAACTAATCCCATGAATTTAGGATTAAAATAAGAATTAAGGACTAAAATATGAATTCATAAAACAACTACAATAGTCTAGATACTGCATCCTGGGGCGTGTGCGTGTGCACGCGTCCACGTGCATGGGAGTATATGCTTGTCATCGGGAGAAAACTTTGTATTTTGACTGCTTAGAATACATAAGTGTTAAACAATAAATAGTATCTTAAACAAAACAACAAAGATTAAGAAAAAAATCACGGAACAAGGAAGAAATGGTTGCAGATTCTTAAGCTTTCCTATCTATAAGTTTAAGATTAAACTAATCCCATGAATTTAGGACTAAAATAAGAATTAAGGACTAAAATATGAATTCATAAAACAACTACAATAGTCTAGATTTGCATCCTGCGGCGTGTGCATGTGCACGCGTCCACGTGCATGGGAGTGTATGCTTGTTATCAGGAGAAAACTTTGTATTTTGACTGCATAAAATTCATAAATGTTAAACAACAAACAGTATCTTAAACAAAACAACAAAGGCTAAGAAGAAAAAAATTGCAGAAAAAAATTGCAGGAAGAAATGCTTGCAAATTCCTTAGTTTTCCTATCTATAAATTTAAGACTAAATTAATGCTATGAATTTAGGACTAAAGTATGAATTCAGAACTAAAATATGAACTTAGGACTAAAATGTGAATTTAGGACTAAAATTTGAATTTAAGACTAAAATTTGAATTTAGGACTAAAATTTGAATTTACGACTAAAATATGAGTTTTAGGACTAAAATTTGAATTTAGGACTACACTAACTACGTCATACAGCTTGAGTGAGATGTTGTTTTGTTTAAGTTTTTTCTCTCTCTCTTTTTTTAAGGCAATCACATAAATACTGAGTTATTTCTGCGGAACTGTAACCCTAGTCCTAGAGCACAGAAATGGTCTTGTTTGAAAGTCTCTATCTATGTCCACGATAGAGGATGTCTTCAGTCCCAGTGCCATTAATTTAAATCCGACCACCATACCGACAGCAGAGAGTTCTAAAGCGTCCGGCGGGGAAGCTGTGTATTCACGACAATGTGGACGAAGCTCTAGCTACACAGTCCGCGATGGGCTTCCACCGCTATCCTGCGGAGAGTCACTGTGGCGTCAGTTCCGAAAGAGGAGCCGTTTCCCTAGAGAGAGAGCCATCAGACGTTCTTCACGGAGCTCCGCGCAGATGCTGGGCCGGGCTTTGGCTGCCCAGAGCCCAGCTGCCCTGAGCCCGGTCACCCTTGCAGGCGACTCCGGGTCCCGGGGCCCTCACGGTGGGCCTTCCATCCCCCCTGGGGGCCCGATGACCCCGGGGACCCCCTGACACTTCCCAGCCTGCGTGGGCTGTGGGCGGAGCAGCAGGACCAAGAGGGTCCCTCAGGACAGGCCGGCAGCTGGACTCCACACCGGCTAGCATCCGCCTCAAGCGATCATTCTCTTTCTTTAGCTCCTGGAACTCCCTCTCTCTGGGCGCCGCTCCCACCCAGCTCTTTGTGGCTCTGTCCTGATGGAAGAGGACCAGCTTGCGATACTGGGAGGTGGTTGTCTCCAGCTCCTTGCCCAGGTCTCGGGCCATCTTCTTGTAGAGGTTGCGAATCTGGCATGTGAAGTTCATTTCTCTGTACGTGCTGGCCAGTTTCTTCTTCATTTCCAAGCACTGAGCTTCTGCCTGAAAGACTTTTCGGTGAAGTTGCCCGATGTATTGGTCCTGTTCATCCAGGGGGTTCTGAAGTTTCCGCTTCAGCGGCTGAATCTCCCTGTCCAGCTGTGAAGTTTCCTTCTGCAAAGAGGCTTTCTGGGTTTGCAGGCTGTGGATTTGTCGTGTCAGCTCCGCGATCTCTTGCCTTTCTGCCCACAGTCGTCTGGCTCTTTGTTGCTGTTCCCCTTCGGGACTTGGAGGGGACCCAGGGCAGCCAGCATCCTCAGGGACGCCCTTCAGATCCACTGCTGCCCGATGGGCGGGCTGATCGCCATTTCCTGCTCCCCTCTTTGGCTGGACTCCCCGGGTCCCGGCACCGGCGTGCTCTGCAGGCAGGCCAGGCGGGGGGACGGCCTGCAGCCCGGGTCCGGCCCTGGACGGGGACCGGCTGGCTTGATCTTTCGGGACCGGCTCCACGCATGCCTTCGACGGCTCCAGGCTTTCTTCCCCCTCCTTCTCCTGCCCTTTCTGCCTCCATCTCGAAACTTCTTGGTTGAGCAGTTCGGGTCCTTCTGGAAAAGGAGTGTTTTCACTCTGATCCTTCGTTCTTTTCGTCAGAAGCTGTTCTCCATCCTTCTCCGATGTTCTGAGGATGGGTTTTTCCCCAGGGACCTGGGGCAGGTCGGGAGGCTGGCTCAGTTCCTTCAGTGCCTTGCTCAGAAAGTTGACAGTGTCCGTACCCACCAGCCTGCTCAGCTCTCTGTTCATTGCCGACAAGCACAGGGCTTGTAACGAGGGAGGACTGGCCACCACCGCGGGAGGACTGGCCACCACCGCGGGCGGCCTGAGGGCGGCCTCGGCCTGTGTGGTTGGGCCACTCTCCTCAGGGCGGGCTCCACACACTCCGTGGCGGGCAGCGCCCCTGTGGCCCAGCGCCTTCGCGCTCCTTCGAGTGAGTCGTCTCTTCACTAGGAGAACCAGCAGCACAGTCCATACAAGCACCGCCAAGGGCAACACGGGGAGACTCGGGCTGTGTCCCCCGCTTCCAGAAATCAGCTGCAGCGCCCCCCACAGGTGCTCCCACACCAGCTGGCAAGTGGATCTGGCGGCCAAGAGGGGGCCCTCCATGGCTGCGTCGGGCTCCCCAGCTCTGTCTCCAAGGGCCAGAGTCCTGTGGCCGCAACGGACCACTCAGAAGCCTGTGGAGAGTTCCACCTATGAGGTCAACGGTGCCCGGCAACCAGGGCAGAGCAGCTGGGCCGGGGGAGGGGAGGCCAGCCAGGTTCTTTAAAATTTTTTTAAATTTTAATTCAATTAGCAAACATATAGTACATCATTAGTTTCAGATGTAGAGTTCAGCTATCATTAGTTGCATATAACACCCAGTGCTCATCACATCAGGTGCCCTCCTTAATGCCCATCACCCATTTATCTAACCCCCAACCCCACATCCCCTCCAGGATCCCTCAGTTTGTTTCCTATAGTTAAGCATCTCTTGGTTTGTCTCCCTCTCTGATTTCTTTCCTTTCAGTTTTCCCTCCCTTTTATGATCGTCTGCACCGTTTCTTATATTCCACCTATGAGTGAAACCATATGATAATTGTCTTTCTCTGACTGACTTATTTCATTCAGCATAATACCCTCTAGTTGCATCCACGTTGATGTAAATGTTAGTGATAATTTATTTAAATTTCATTTTGAAACTCTTTGTCACTGGTATACAGAAATACCATATGTATCTCTATATCTACACTATATATAGAAATATATCCAAAGAAGACATAGGAATGGCTAACCGACACATGAAAAAATGTTCAACATCATTAGCCATCAGGAAAATTCAAGTCAATACCACATTGAGATGCCACCTTACACCAGTTAGAATGGCAAGAATTGACAAGGCAAGAAACAACAAATGTTGGAGAGGATGTGGTGAAAGGGGAACCCTCTTACACTGTTGGTGGGAATACAAGTTGGTACATCCACTTTGGAAAACAGTGTGGAGATTCCTCAAAAAGTTAAAAATACAGCTACCCTAGGACCCAGCAATTGCACTACTGGGTATTTACTCGAAAGACACAGATGTAGTGAAAAGAAGGGCCATATGCACCCCAATGTTCATAGCAGCAATGTCCACAGTAGCCAAACTGTGGAAAGAGCTGAGGTGCCTTTCAACAGATGAATGGATAAAGAAGATGGGGTCCATATAGACAATGGAATATTACTCAGCCATCAGAAAGGGTGAATACCCACCATTTGCATTGACATGGATGGAACTGGAGGGGATTATGCTGATTTAAATAAATGAAGCATAGGAAGACAATTATCATATGGTTTCACTTATTTGTGGAACATAAGGAATAGGATAGAGGAATCCAGGGTGATTAGGAGAGAGAAGGGAAAAATGAAGGGGGGGGAATCAGAGGGGGAGATGGACCGTGGGAGACTATGGACTCTGTGAAACAAAGCGAGGGTTTTAGCGGGGTGAGGGGTGGAGGGATGGGTTAGCCTGGTGATGGGTATGAAGGAGAGCATGTATGCATGGAGCACTGAGTGTTATACGCAAACAATGAATCATGGAACACTACGTCAAAAACTAACGAAGTACTGTATGGTGACATAACGTAATAAAAAAACAAAAATAGAAGCACACAGACACAAAAAATACACTCACATATGTATTTCTAATACATTTTTAAAGTATTACTAATTCTATTAAATTGTCTATAGACTTATTTGGATTTTTACTTGTATTATTTTATTATCTGTGATTAATGAGGGTTTTGCTTTTTACTGTACCTTTCTTAAAGTTTCATTTCTTTGCATTCCTTTGATATAATGTATCATATCCCATTGCTGAATAGAAATTGTGACAGAAATTGCTAAACAGAAATTGTGCATACTTGTGTTTTTTTTTTTTTTCTGGATCCCAAAGTAAGGTTTTCAATGAAGTGACATTAAGTGTTTCATAGATACACTTATCAGAAAAAAAGATGCTTTCCTCTTTTCCTAATTTCCTGTGAGTTTTTTGTTAAATGACCTGGTACTACATTCATTGATTTTTTTTTCTGCATCTGCCGAGATGGCTGTACTTTTTAAACTATTAATGTGATTGATTATATTAGTTGATATTCTATTGTTCAACCAAACTGTCATTCCTCAAATAAACCAATTTGTTCATGATGTGTTAAAAAAATTAGCAAGATTTCCATTGTTGAATAACATTCCGGTCTATAGATTAGCGCTTCTCAAATTTGTGTGTGCCTACAAACCCTCTGGATCTTATTAACACAGACTTGCCAACTCACTAGTTTGGGTCTGGTACCTCAGATTCTGCATGTGATTGTGATGCTAGTCCATGGACCACACTTTGAGAAGCAAGACTATAAACACTACATAATTAATGTAAACAATCACTTACTGATAGATACGTCAATTAAAATTTTTTTTTTACTTTTTAAAATAATTCTCTGATGAGCCTTGAATTTAAATATTTTCCTAATTTCCTGGATATTGAATTGGTAGGTCAAGACTCTTAAAACTTATTGTTAAATGCTTCTGATAAAGGATGTGTACGTTGTGGTCCCACCTTCAATATTAAGATCTCCTCTACCTGGCAACTGAAAAGCTTCTAGAAACTGACTATGAATCCTTCTGTTTGTAAGTCCCCATGATATTAGTTTTCTACTGATGCATAACAAATGATCACAAACTTATCAGTTTAAAACAACATCCATTTATTAGCTTGCACTCTGTAGGTCAGAGTTCAGTACACTGTGGATAGACTTTTGTTCAGAGTCTCACAAGGTCAAAATCAAGGTGCTGGCAGGGCTGGGCTCCTAACTGGAGGATCTGGACAGGAATTTGCTTTCAAGCTCCTTCAGGTTGCTGTCAGACTTGATTTCTTGGGACTGTGGGGCTGGGGTCACCATTCCGCTGCTGGTTGCCAGATGGAGACTGTCCTTAACTTCTGTAGGCTACCTGCATTCCTTCTCAGGCAGCCCCCTCTCCATCTTCAAAACAGTCATGATTATTGAGCCCTTCCAACTTGTACTACCAGCTGGAGAACACTCACTGCTTTAAGGGCTTGTGGGGTTACACTGGGCCACCCCTGGGTAATCCAGGGTGATCATCCAATTTTAAGCTCCACTGTGCCTGGTAATATGACATGATGTTATGACGTGATCATCTCATCATATTCACAGATTCTGGGGAGTAGGAGAAGACATCATTGGAGGGACCCATTTAGAAAGTCTGCCTACTATTCCATCCAAAGAAAAATGTGTTATTTACTCCTCACTTTTCCTGTTTGAAACCAGTTCTAATTCCTCAGTCATAACCTTATGCCTCTGCATTCTAACATTTTCGACCCTGTTTTTGCTTTTGTATTTATCTGACATGTCGGAGTTCATGATGTTCTTAAGGCACTAAGAATAAGAATGGAAACCCAGCAAACAGATTATAAATTAAAAATTGCTTTGATAACCAGGACTGTTACTGCTCTGAACATTTGTTAATAAAGTCTTTCAGCGGGAGCAAATTGATGAGCTTTTGCTTTGAGGTTTAAATGGTTCTACTTAATCTTGAAGGTTCATTAAAATGAAAGTGTATGCGTCGGATGGAAGATCATTTCCCCAGCATGCCCAGGATCTGCTCTGTTCCAGGCAAAGAACATTTCCAGATTTTTGATAACTAAATCCAGAACAGTGAACTTATTCATGTAATCACCCCCCAAATCATCTTAGCACCCAAGGAAACATTGTCTGTTCGGGTTCCAGCCATGCTGTCTTTATCATGAGATGAACCTGTCTCAACATCCCCAACTGGAGGCTGCCTCACCACATGCCACACACTGTAGAAAAATGTTCTTCATCGGTTACAAAGCTTCTTCCAAGTGTAAGAGCATAAAAAATATTTTTGAAGTAATTCTAGTGGTCAATGCATCTGTTTTGGCTCCTAGGAGGGGAGAAGCTTCTCAGTAAAAGGGTGTCTATTTTACCATAACATCACTAAGTCAGAATTATTATTGAAAGAAACTTTGTTAGTTGGTAGATAAAAAATGCTATTTCAATTTGAGTGAGGCTGAAAATATTTTAGGCTAGTTATTCATTTATGTTTCCAGTTCTGATCCTGTTCTTGTCTGATTTTCACTGAGTAGTAACCACTTCATGGATTCAAGGTATCACCATTTTATCTGTGATATTTCTGATATACATCTTGTTCTTTTAACATTTTGTTTATTTTTGGACATATGGACAATTCAAACTCTTATGAGATAATTTTTTTTTCTAATTTGAATTCTCTCATTTTTTAAAGATTTATTTATTTTATTTGAGAGAGAGAGAGGGTGGGGGGGGCGGGCTGAGGGGGAAGGAAAGAGAATCCTAAGCAGACTCCCCGCTAAGCATGGAGCCCAACACGGGGCTCAATCCCATGGCCCTGAGATCATGACCTGAGCCGAAATCGAGTCAGACACTTAACAGACTGAGCCACTGAGGCACCCTTCTCCTCATTTTATTTCAAGCTCAGAAGTTTACTTTTTTATTTTAAGATCAGATACATTTTTTTCCCCCAGGCTAGTCAATTTTGACTTTTCATGACCAGGAATTTCTTTTGGAGTATAGTGTGAGGTTGGGACCGTACATTTATTTTTCCTCTAAATACTTAATTACTTATTCTAAACTAGTTCATCAAATAATTATTTTTCTTTCTGCAATGACTTTTCTGCCATATTATATAATATACGGGATTCTCATTTACACATTCAAGGCAATACAAAAGTATAAGTATTTGAGGGAAGATAAAGATGACAAGGATGAGGGGTGCCTGGGTGGCTCAGTTGGTTAAGCATCTGCCTTTGGCTCAGGTCATGATCCCAGGGTCCTGGGATGGAGCCCCACGTTGGGCTCTCTGCTCAGTGGGGAGCCTGCCTCTCCCTCTCCCTTTGCCTGGCACTCTGCCTACTTGTGCTCTCTGTCAAATAAATAAATAAAATCTTAAGAAAAAGATGACAAGGATGTGTTTTGGGAGTAATACCTGGCTCTAGGTTTTAACTGCCTGTTGTTCTCCCCTTGGTCATTGTTGCAAACCCATTCCTGCTCTGTAAACAATGCAAAGCAAAAGCCAGACTCACTGGGTACCTTGGGATTCTGCCCTCATCCTCCTTAAGGCCTGTGTTGGGCTTAGTCAGTGATCTCTGATCAGTGAGTCTGTTTGGGGGGCCTCAGAGCAGTGCTGGGGAAGGGAGAAGGAGGGTTATCTGCTGCAGCCATGAGCTGCCCTCAGTGGTCTTGAGGGATTCCATCCTGCTTACAAACACCCCCAAATCTGTACCAGGAAACCCCGTGGATGAAGAGATTTAGGCCACTTGGCGGGTTTCGCTTACTTGTACTTGGGGTCTCACATCCATCCCCATACCCCTCCACACCTATTCAAGAACTCCTTTCAGCTAACTCATTTTGAGAAGAGTTCTGATAAATTCACTTGTCTTCATTTCTCTTCTTTCCAGAGAGTTTTGCCTCCAATGCCCTCAGGGATGGGAGGTGCACATGGCTCCGCAGCTGGCCCACCACCTCACATGGCCCCGTGGAGGACGCAGCTCTACCTGGCCAGGTTATATCCCCTCAAAGGTCATACAGCTGCTGGAAACAGGCAGTGCCATGGAAGACAGCAGGAACCCTATGTGAGCCTGGAGCTCACAGCTCTTAAAATAAAAGCTGGATTTAGGAACACCATAAATCAAAACTTTACATTCTCCGTCATTCTTTAATGGGGCAGAACTGTGTTTTCAGAATTTGTGTGACTCCAAGCAGAAGAGTTCCTACATTTTGACATCCCAAATCTCTATTAAGGCAATAGAAGTCTTGACATATTCCTCATATGCTCCTGCCTTTTTTTTTCCATAGGTGTTTTTGCTTCCAGATTTACTAAATACTAAAGTTGGATTTACTTGCTTTTAAGTTTGTATTTTTTAAATAATTATAGATCCACAGGAAGTTGTGAAGATAGTGTGAGAGATTCCACGTACCACTCATCCAGGTTCCCTCAATGCTTACATTTTAGGTAACTGCTGTTC
Organism: Mirounga angustirostris; assembly: GCF_029215605.1. NCBI lineage: Eukaryota > Metazoa > Chordata > Mammalia > Carnivora > Phocidae > Mirounga > Mirounga angustirostris. Next base: position 3,876,436 of record NW_026991709.1, on the reverse strand, counting down.
AATATCAAATCCAGGAAACTGACATCGGTACTCTGGGTGAAGTTTTTTGTCATCTTTCATATGTGTAGGTTCCTGTAACCACCATCACAGTCAAGGTACAGAACCATTCCATCCACACAGAAACCTCCCTCATGCTATCCCTTTATTGGTATGCCTCATTCCCGTCCCCTGTCTCTAACCCCTCTGAACACTAGTCTATTCTCACCTCTGTGATCTTGTCATTTCAAGAATGTTATGCAAGTGAAATCATACAGAATATGACCTTTTGAGATTGGCTTTGTTCACTCAGCATCCTGCCCTTGAGATCCATCCAAGTTGCTACATGTATCTGTATTGTACTCCTTTTAATTGCTCAGGAGTGTTCCATGCGGTGGTCATACCACAGTCTATTTAACCATTCATCTATTCGAGGACATTTGGGTGGTTTCCAGTTTTGGGCTATAAGAAATAAAACTGTTATGAAAATTCAAGTACAGCCTTTTGTGTGGACATAACTCTTCATTTCTCTGGCATAAATGCCCAGAGGTTCTACTGCTGGGTTGTAGGGGAAGTCTAGGTTGAGATTCTTTAATACACTGCCAAATTATTTCCCAGAATGGTCATACCGTTCTATACGCTCACCTGCAGTGTATGACAGATCCAGTTTCTCCATATCCTCACCAGCACCTGGTATTGTCACTGCTTTTTCTTTTGGCTCTTCTGGCAGGTGTGTGGTGATATCTCGTCATGGTCTACTTTGAATTTCTCTGAGAGCTAGTGATATAGAACATTTTTGTCATGTGCTTATTTGCCATCTGCGCAGTATCTTTGGTGAAATGTCTTTTCATGTCTTTTGCCTATTTTCTAATTAGATTGTTCCCCCTTTTTAATGCTGAGTTTTGAGAGTTCTTTATATATTCCTTTGTTAGGTATGTATGTGGTTTGCAAAAGTTTTTCTCACAGACTGCAGCTTGTCTTGCTGTCATTTTAATGGGGCCTTTCACAGAGTAAAAGGTTTGAATTTTAATGAGATTAAATTTATTGATTTGTCCTCTAGACATCAGGTCTAGAACTCTTTGTGTATGACTAGGTCATGAAGGTTTCGTACTCTTATTCTCTAAAATTTTATCATTTCATGTTTTACCTTTAAACCGGTGGTCCATTTTGAGTTAGTTTTTGCATACGGTGTGAGCTTTAGTTGGGGTTAATTTTCCTTTGCCCACAGATACCTGAGTTGCTTCAGCACCATTTGTTGAAAAGACCATCCTTCCCCCCATTTAATTGCTTTTGCAACTGTACCAAAAGTTCTGAATTTTGCCTCTTAGAGAGCACACAGACCAAATTCAGATACAGTGAAACCATTAGTTCTGTGGTCTGAAATATCCCATCTGGGGACAAGCCATGGCTGGGACTCAGTGGTTGTGTTGTATTTACTCTTGTTGGTGCTCAGTGTGTCAGGGAGAGAACCTAACATCAAGGACAAGTTGTTATCAATACAAGCCGAATAGAATGGCAATTTAGCTGAATACAATAGGCAATTTACTGGCAGGCAGAGCAGAGAGAGAGAGAGAGGAAGAGAGAGAATTACAGTTTGTAGACGGGAGAAAGCCTTCTTACCGAGATGTGCTGGCTGAGAGGCAAGTGGCCTAGGAGGTCGTCAAACAGCTGCCTTGGGAATGCTTGGTAGGTTCAAAGAAATGCTCCTGCATCATGAGCCAGTCTTCAAGATGCAGTTTAAAACCAGTGAGCCTTTTTCTTCCTGAACAATGCTTATACTCCTGATTCGGAAACAGTAGAACTATAGTTCGAAAATGCTTCTCACCCAAAGATCTCCCCAGAGAGGTGACAAAAACAGGTAACTCCAATCTTTATTGCATAATGTATGAACTGATGTCAAAACTCACCAGCAGGATGCAGTTTATTTGCTTGAGTGATGGGACCACGGATTTTCTGGGTAATACGTTGCAGCTATGGTAACATGAACTTCCACTTGGGAAATCACTCCTTCAAATAAGGCTGTAGTGGGTTCCCTTTCTGCTTGACTTCTGCTCCTTTGCATACATACTCTGCTCTGCACTTGGGGACACGGGACCACTTCTTAGGGGCAGTGAAGGGCCTGCTTACTTTCTGTTGAGGGACTTGACAGAGTGTAAAACAGAATGGCTCTTGTGTCCTCTGGGGTCTGGAGCACAGCCAGCTCCATGGCAACCACCACCAACCTCTTGCTCAGACCCAGTCTGGATGTTTAAAACAGGCTCTCAGCACTAGTCTACCTGGCTGAGAAATTAAAAATGCTTATGACCTGACAGGTGGTCAATTCAAGGACCCAAGTGCAATTTAATTCCCCAAGAAACAAAAACTGGGAAATGAGGGGAAGAATATCCACTAGAGGGGAATACATTCGAAAGACCGTGAAGGAGAAAAGCAAATCATGAAAACAACTGCTTCGTCTGATCCTCGGGGGCCCAGCTCACTGTCATGGGCACACGGGGTCCTGTGCTTGCCTGTCATGGATAATTTGTGAATTCACCCAGGATCTCCAGCAGCTTTTATGTGTTTACCATATTTATTGAGTTCACTCCAAGGGCCCACTAACAGACAGTAGACCGTAAGGTGAAGGGATATCAGTGTGAACAGGAAAGACCAAGTTAGACTTCCTTTTTTGTGGTAAAATACACATAACATGAAATTTACCATCTTAACAACTTTTCAGTTAGTGTTCAATAGTGTTGAATACATCCACACCATTGTGCAACTGTCATCACCATCCATTTCCAGAGCTTTTCTCCTCTTGTGAAATTAAAACTCCATACCTACGAAGCACTCATGCCCCTATGTCCCCTCTCCCAGACCCCTGGCGACCACTATTATAATTCCTGTCTTTATGGTTTTGACTACTCTAGGGACCTCATATGAATGGAATCATCAGTATTTGTCTTTTTGGGCCTGGCTGATTTCACTTAACATAACGTCCTTGAGGCTCATCCACGTTGTAGCAGATGTCAGAACCTCCTTCTCTTTAAAGGCGGAATAATATTCCGTTGTATGTATAGACCACATTTTGCTTATCCATTCATCTGTTGATGGACACTTGGGATGCTTCCGCATTTTTGCTATTGTGAAAAATTCTCCTGAAAATAGGGGTGTACAAATATCTGAGACACTATTTTCAATTCTCTTAAGTATGGACCCAGAAAAGGAATTGCTTGGTCACATGGTATTTCTATTTTTAATTTTTTGAGGAACTGCCATACTCTTTTGCATAGTGGCTGCACCATTTTACCTTCCTGCCAACAGTTCACGAGGGGTTCAGTTGTCCCACATCTTTGCCAACACTCGTTGTTTTCTGTTTTGTAATAGTTGCTGTCCTAATGGGGGAGGGGATATTTCATTGTGGTTTTGATTTGCGTTTCCCTAATTATCAGTAATACTGAGCATCTCCACATGTGCTTATGGACCATTTGTATAACTTCTTTGGAGAAATGTTTATTTAGTCTTTTGCTCATTGTTGAGTTGTTTTTTTGTTGTTGAGTACTGAGCTAGACTTTGGAAAGGGATGATAGAACTCCTTTTTTTTTTTAATGGAGATTTTTTTCTTTATTGAGAAACTTAAGACTTGGGTACATCAAATAAAACCAATTTCTGGGGGGAAAAATAAAAACCCACAATAGAAAAAAAAGTTAACACTGTCTGGGCCATAGCAGAACCCAGAGAATATATTCTTTTAATTGAAAAATTCTAGGTGCTTCATAATTGACCTTTTGATACAAAATGACCTATTAAATTTCCAATTTGTGGGTCTTGGTGTTGAGGTCCATAGGACACGCTAGGAGTCCTCAAACCTTGAGCTGAATTCCAGGAGGGGTTATTTGGCTTTTGAATCGGTTTTTCCTTGGCTAAGAGGGAGCAGCGACAACAGCGCCCACCTTCTGGGCAGCTTCTTTCTTTCATGACAACAAGTGTTGGCAAAGATGTGGGAAAACCGAAACCCTCGTGAACTGTGGGCAGGAATGTGAAATGGTGCAGCCACTATGCAAAAGAGTATGGCAGTTCCTCAAAAAATTAAAAATAGAAATGCCATGTGACCAAGCAATTCCTTTTCTGGGTCTATACTTAAGAGAATTGAAAATAGTGTCTCCGATATTTGTACACCCCTATTTTCAGGAGAATTTTTCACAATAGCAAAACTGCGGAAGCATCCCAAGCGATGAGCCTGCAGAACCGCACAGCTCCATCCACCTTGAGCGGAGCGACTCGGGGGACTCGAGCAGGTGCAGCAGCTCAGAGCTGTCAATCTCCAACAGCGTGCCCGTGATTTTCCCAGCCAGGTCTGAACGCAGGGTTTGGATGAGCGGGAACAAACGTTCTCGCAGCATCTGCTTCTGCTCCTGGGGGGGCGCTGCGGCCAGCATGGAGGCGGTCAGGGGCTCCTGCCCCTGCACATGGACTGCAGGCTGCGGGGCCCGCAGGGGCTGGATGGCAGGGTGAGGGCTGCGACACTGGAGGCGTATTGGTGAGGTGCGAGAGCAGCACGAGGTGCTAAGGTCTGCACGGCTGGGGGAACACCTCCAGACTGGCAGCTGTCAGTCAGCCCTTGCTGGGCGGCACCAGCCCCCCCAAAGTCCATAGCCAAGCGGCCCGGGCACTCAGACCCGACTCTCTGAGCAGTCCTAGGGAGGCCGCGAGAGGCCGGAGCATCACCAGTTGGAGCCAGATGGCGAAGAGCGGGACGAGGCCCAGACTGGCGTATAGCACTTGGCATTCCTTGGAAGCCTTGAGGTCTCCCACCCTGCTGCCAGCGGGGGTTAGGCCTCATCTGTGCTAACTGGCTGGGTGTGTAATATGGAGGTCTTCCCTGGGCCTGGGGGACTGCTGGCACGAAGTAACCACCGGCCGCAGGCCGGCACTGATTTAAGATGGCATTGGCAGGGAGTGCTCGCCTTCCAGCCACCCGCTGCATGTACTGGTTGGTCAGGTGAGCCTTTCGCTCTTCCCTCCTCTGGGCCAGGGCGACATGTAGGGGCTTGGGGCCCACGATGCGTCCGTTCAGCTCGGTGACTGCTTTGGTCGCCTCTTCAGGAGATGAGAAGCAGACAAAGCCAGACCCTTTGCTTCTCCCATCCGCCAACATTACCTTAGCACTGGTGATTGACCCAAAAGGAGAAAACTCTTTCCTTAACTTCTCACCATCAATGGTGTCATCCAAGTTCTTAATGTAGAGATTCACCCCCGGATACCGACTGATTCTCTCTTGTTTTAGGTGTTCAAATTTCCACTTTAACTCAGCCTGCCGTTCCACTTTCTTCTGGGCGCGGCCTACCAAAATCACTTTCCCACTGATTTCTTTTCCATTCTTCTCTTCCACAGCCTTATTGGCATCCTCGTGTTTTTCGTAACTCACAAAGCCAAAGCCTTTGGATTTCCCACTGGGATCTCTCATCACCTTGACACTTAGGGTCTTACCAAACTGGCTAAATAGCTCTTTCAGACTCTCATCATCCACCTCTTCCCCAAAGTTTTCGATATAAACATTGGTGAACTCCTTGGCTTTGGCTCCAAGCTCAGCTTCCCGCTCTTTTCGAGACTTGAATCTGCCCACGAACACTTTGCGGCCATTGAGGAGCATGCCGTTCATCTTCTCGATGGCCTTGTCAGCAGCCTCTTGCGTCTCGAAGTGGACAAAGGCATAAAACCCTCAGAGCCGTTCTCATCACGCACCACCTTGCAAGACAGAATGTTTCCAAAAGCAGAAAAGGTATCATAAAGTGCCTTGTTATCTATAGATTCGTCCAGATTCTTGATGAAGACGTTTCCCACACCAGATTTTCTCAAAGAGGGATCCCTCTGAGGCCACATGATACGGATTGGCTTTCCCTTAATCGCATCAAAGTTCATGGTACCCCAGGCCCGCTCAGGGTCAGCCGGCTGCTGGAAGTTGACGTGGGCATAACCCAGGGAGCGGCGGCTGATCCTATCGCGGCAGACCCGGACGGACAGCACAGGCCCCGCAGGACGGAACCTTCCATTCAGCATGGCCTCGGTGACGTCCGAGGGCAGGTCCCCCACGTAGAGGGAGGCCATGGGGTAGCTGCTGGCCGCAGCGTTCATCTCCCCGGCCCCCAGCCCCCCGAGCCCCGCCAGGAGAACTTCTTATAGGGGCCACACAGGACAAAAGGGGCTCTTCTGGAGCCGTGGCCCGCGCCGCGGCTCACAGGTGGCAGAGTGAAGCTCAGAGACGCCGGAGCAGGCTCGGAGACACGGAGGACCGGGAGGAGGAGTTCAGGGACAGCTCGTTCCAGACTGCAAAACCGCAGACAGAAGGCTCTCAGAACCAAGACGGCCCTCTCTGGGAGTCTGTACTTTGCAGCTGTCCTGGTCTGAAGGTCCAAATTTCAAAGGAGGAAAAAAAAACGTATTGAAACAGGGACTCCCCTCCCACGTATAAAAATTCTCCAAGAGGCCACCGAATGGTGCCCTCTCGGGCGGCCTCCGGACCCGGGTTTCTCTCTAAAGAGAGGCCTCGGGCTCCCGGCGGTTTCAGACGACAGCAGCCAGGGCAAGAGGGGCCCAGGTCTCGGTCGGCGCCCGCTCGGCAGGCCCCGGGGCCGGGCGCGCAGCCTCCCCCCACGCCGGGCCGGCGAAGGGCAGCGCGGACGCGTGGTGCGCCCGGGCCCACGCGCGGGGGGCGAGGGCGGCGGGCGCGGGGCTGCCCCGCGGCGGGGCGCGCACGGGAGGCTCGCTACCGGACCGACGGTCGCCAAGGTGCGGCGGCGGGCGCGGGCCGGCCGGGAGCGAGCAGAAGGGACTTCCCCGGGGTGTCCGAGGAGGATGCGCTTTTCTCTCTCTCTCTCGTTTTTTTTTTTTTTTAGATTTTAAAGCATTGTCGGATTTTTTTTATCTTTTCCTGTTCTTCCTTCAGGCTGCTAGGGCCCGAAAGCGACGGGGGCTGCGGCGACCCGGGGCGGAGAGAACTCTTTTTTTTTTTTTTAATAAAATGTTTAAAAATAGTGTGGGGCAAGGAGCTAGGTCCCAAATGGGGAGGCTAAAAACCTGTACCAGCCTCAAACTAAGTTGTCTTTTGCGATTAAGTCAAGAATGTGGCTTCGGGGAATTTCAGATCCATGTCTTCAAAGCAAGAAGGTGAGGATTTCTCATGTGTTGTCGTCTAAGCAAAGGGATGCTTAGAGGTGTCTGGAAAAGTCACGTGGCAATCAGCTGAGGGCCAGAGCTTGGTGCAAATCAGGTTACGGTCCATCCAAAATGGAATAAGCCACTGCCTTCACTTTCCGTTTATTTCGTATGCTTCATTTGGAAAGATTCTGCTTCTAACTCTACATATTTTCCCACATGTTTCTACAACACGTCACAGACTTTGAAGGAGTTGGGGTGTGCAGGGGGAGGTGGATGGCGCTGGTAGGTTTAAGTCATCAAGAGTCTGCTGGACACCCACTGGGAAGCTGGCACCGGGTCTGGTGGGCACCCTGAGGGAAAAAACAGAGAACGACAAGAGGTCTGATTGATAGGGAAAACCTGAAGAGCTCCCAAGCTCACTATGGAGAGAAGATACCAGCCTAGCCACAGTGCAACAAACATACAGTGAGGTGTAGTGATTAGGAAAATGAAGGCGCGGGCAGACTCCCAAGGATCCAGGAGCATTGTCATGTTAGTCTGGCTCCCAGAACCTTAGCAGTTTGTACTGACCTTCAGAGCAAGTGTCAAATAAGACCATAATGCTTGTTCCCAATCCTACAGTTCACTCTCCTTTCTCAGTTCCTGTCCTTTTGCAGGGGACTGTGGGGAGGCTGAGGCAGGGTTGGGAGGGCTCTGCCACTGACTATTACTGAGACATCTACTCATTCAGGGGGATCTCCTTCTAAGTCTGTTGGAAAGGTCCACTTTGGGAGAGTCAGTTTATCATCTTGGCTGGAGGGTCCTTCCCGAGGGTCTAGCACTAATGGAGCAGAAGGTCATAAGTTGCTTATCAAACAGGAAGGAAAATACCAAGTTTTCTTTAATCAACAGAGGCTATAGGTAATCCTAGGGTTCCTTTTCGGTAGTTAAGCAACTGCAGGGGCAAGGGAGGCTGGGATGCCCTCCAGCACTGGGGCACAATGGGGATATTAACCCCAGCAGTTTTAATGTCAGTCTCTTGTGGTCTTAATTGTGAGGCCTAGGATAGGCTGCTCAATACTCGTTGGATATGACCTCGAAATGATGACAAGATTGGCCAGGCCAAATACAACTGGAAAGCTGGACTTTTATAGACTGAGAGATTTTCTGAATATTTATAAGATGGTGTCTCCAATTAAACTTTCACCACTCCCATCGTTCAAATAGGAGCTGTTTCCTGGAAGACTCTTAAATAAACCTGTATATTTGACCCACCAGACTGCCAAAAGGATGTGGGCCTGCCACCCCAGGTGGATCCTCTTTATCTCTCACAGGCGCTTTTTTCAGGATGGCAGGGAAGAGAACCAGGGGTTATATTTGGACCCCTCCACAGTCAGCTTCACCTCATGCTTCCCTCTGGCTGAGGGTCTGTGGGAGGTGAGCCCAGGATCCTCAAGGCTGTTCCAATTATGTTTCTATGTCCCTTTGATGTCTGTCCATAGGTAAATGCAAATCAAAACCACAATGAGATATGACCTCATACCCACTAGGATGATTATAATAAAAAAGACAGATGGCAACAAATATTGGCAAGGCTGTGGGTAAATTTGGATTCTCACAGGTCGCTAGTGGGAATGTAAAATGGTACAGCTGCTTTAGAAAACAGCCTAGAAGTTCTTCAAAAGGTTAACCATGGAATTATTGTATGATCCAACAATTCCACTCCCAGGTATATACCCAAGAGAACTGAGAACATGCCCTCTCCTATGGTGCTGGAAAAGCTCTTCAGGAGCTATTATAGTTGTTACTCATATAGGAAGTCAACATGCATTCATTCATGTAATTCATTCATTTAATAAATATTGAGTGTCTACCATGAGTCAGACACTGGGAAATAATAGTGAACAAAATAGAAAAACAGCTCTGCACTCATCTACCTTACAAGCCAGTGGGGAGAGGGTCAAAGGCTGCTCACTCCCTAAGTAGAATAAGTAATAAATTAGGTAGAAATGTTGGGGTCAGGGGAGATACTGCAATTTTAAGTATGATAACCAGGGAAGGCCTCACTGGAAAAAGGTGTAATTTGAATGAAGACCTAAAGGAAATGTAGGAGAGAGTCAGACAGATATCTGCAAGATTGCTCTAAAAAAAAAAAAAAGAATGTTCTAGACAAAGGGATAGCAAGTACAATGGCCTTGAGGTGGATGTGTGGCTGGCACACCCATGGGGCAGCAAGACCAGAGGGACTGGTTGTGGAGTAGGAGTGGGTGGGTGGTGGCTTTTCCTCTGAAAGAAATGGGGAGCTGTGGAGAATTGGGGACAGAGGAGGAACAGTTATGACTTGGGTTTTAAAAGGACCCTGCTGTCTATTTTGTGGGGAACAGGGTTACTTGCTCACTGGTACTCAGAACAAGGGGGCAGGAGGACCTGTTGGGAGGCTGTTGAAGTAATCCAGAAGGGGATAGTGATGAGGCAACCACGGTTCAGGTGCTGACTCCAAGGGTCTCTGGCAATGCCCTTGAAAGAGGAGATGGATGAAGTGGTGCCAGATTTTGCCCTGGAGTTAGAGGGGATGTGGGCGAGTAAAATCTAGAGAGAAGAAGCAACGGAGAGACGAGGTCTGGGCTCACAGGCAGGTTGCTGGGTGTTCTTTCTACACAGCAGGGGAAAAGGGCTAGCGTCCCAGTCGAAGGATCGCTGCTGCCCATCTACTATGAAATTGCAGAATTAATCTTCATTGTAAATGGTGGCGAAAAGGCAACATCAGTAAATGGAGAGGATAAAGTTGCTTTATTGGTTTGGTTTCCAAATCATGGAAAGAAAAACACCATACCAGTTCAGTGAGTAAACACACAAAGGTGCTTCTGAACCAGGAGGCAGAAAACCATTTGTGTTTACTTTTGAAGCTGGTTTTCTGGATGGGTCAAGAATAGAGCACCATCATTTCCTTCCATAGTGTGAGGGCAAATTCAGATTCCTTTCCTGTCTTATATGTTCACTTCCTTCCTCCTCTACTTTTTTTGATTGTTATAATTGTCTCTTTTGGGTGGTTCAGTTGCACTCTGTGGAAAATAAAGCAAAAAATATCTATGAGAAAATATAAAATGGACAGGTCTGGAAGAACCTCCTTTTCTAAGATTGTGTCATTAAGGAGACATATTTATTTATTTTTATTTATTTTATTTTATTTTTTTATTATGTTATGTTAATCACCATACATTATATCATTAGTTTTTGATGTAGTGTTCCATGATTCACTGTTTGCATATAACACCCATGCTCCATGCAGTATGTGCCCTCCTTAATACCCATCACCAGGCTAACCCATCCTCCCACCCCCCTCCCCTCTAGAACCCTCAGTTTGTTTTTCAAGGAGACATATTTCCTTTAGGAAAGGTGCTCCTTGATTGAACTTAAAATATGTTTTGAATGTTCAAACTTTGATTTCCTTGCAGGATTACGTCAAATCCTAGGGACCTATTGTAGGTGCTGAGGATACAGCAGTGGGCAACACAGATAAAACCCCAATGTGATGGGCTTATGTTGGCTGGCTAGATGGTAATAGAGGAGGTGAGAAGTAGGATTCGGGGCGGGATGATTTGCTGATGGAACAGATGGGGCTGTGTTATCACTCCATTGTGAGGACAGTTGTCCTGAGACAGATAGGGAGCACATAGTCATGAGCAATCTTGTGGCCCACATCTAAGGTAAGGTAGTGTGCTAGGCGCTCTGCAACAGACAGGTAGACCAGACCCCATCTTTGCCTCAGAACGGTTGCGATGTGAGTGCAGGTTTCATCCTAGGAACTCAGAAAAAAGTAAATGAGTACAAGACTTCAGTTTGGTGTTCCAGAGAACACTAGACATGTTGCAAGAATGTAAACTACTGATCGCCATAGGAATTCAAATATATGACTCAGGGCTGCACTAGGATCGAGGCAGGGCTGGACGGGGGAGGCGGATGGGAGTCGGGAGGAGGGCAGGAGGCTGTGGTTTGGGAGTCAGGATATACGACTGAGACTGAAGTCAATTTTACCTGGAGATGTGGAGGGAGATGAGGCTGGACAAAGCAGACAATTCCCTTGTAAAATGCAGCAGGGAAACTACTTTGTCATCATTTGACTGATCGTAAGTTGAGCTCAATAATTTCATTCCAGATCATAAACCAATTGCCCTCTTGCAAGAGATTAATTGCTAGAAGGACCTACTGGCTTTTCTCCGATGATGGGACGATAAACAATGCACATGACAGATTGCCTGGAAAATGAGACATAATCATGACGGTCAAACCCGGGTATTAAATCCATGTGCAAGGAAAATCAGGAGGAGGGGAAACCACTGTTAATCATGGTGAGAAAGCTGGATTATAAAATGGTCAGAGGGGCTTTTTTACAGATGTTTGAATTTAATGCATTAGGAGACTGTCAAAGAGGTGCATTAAAACCAGTAAATATGTTCCAGCTACAGTGGGAATCAATTACCTGTTCTTCTTTCAGAGGAGGTAAACTAGATGGCATACAGTATTTTTAGTAACTGAAAATGTTTCTCTGATTTAGATTGTATTTTATTTTTCCTTCGGAAAGCTACATAGCCCACTACCCTCAGGTATTAGAAATGATTTTCTTTAAAGCCCAGAAGTGAGGAGATTGTGTCTTAGAGCTAAGCTAGGCTGCCTCTGCTCTCATCCTTGCTCTTCGCTTTACTCCTATTTCATCTCTTGGTGCCTCAGTTTCTTTATCTGTAAAATGGGATGATGGTGATGGTGGGGTCCACTTCACAAGGTTGCTGGAGGATGATTATTAGCATTGGTGCAGCAGCTTGCCGTACTCTGTAATGTTGGCTGTGAGCACAGCCAAATGCTTTTCCACCCATTTCCAACATTTTGTGGCTAACCAGTGTGTTTCTTGTTTATTACAGACCTCCTCGAGCTTTGCACAAGTTGCAGGGTTTCCATTCTTCCTGAGGGGAGGAGCTACTTTTCATGGGCAGCAGTCTGGTCAGTGGCTGCAGGAGGCATGGAAAGCCCCAGACAAATCCCCAGGATGCCCCCAGATGCGGAGCTGGGGCCATGGGTTCATCCATTCACGTCTCAGGCAGTCCCTAGAGGCCTCTCCTGAGTATTGGCTGTGGCAGCAAGTGGTAGAGCAGAAGCCACCAAGTGTGGTTTCCAGATCCACTGGGTGAATCATTTCAATCAAGCATTAGGTTGGATGGTAAAAGTTGTCATTTATATAGGTTGGAAATGATGCACATTGGCAATCTCATATAATTCAACCTAATATTTCGGGTGTCCTACTTCACTTCATTAAGGGATATAAGTATCATACCATTTACTACTTTCTAGCTGGAACTACCAATGTCACAGGCTGCATTAGTGAGCCTATGCAGGAAAAGACAATTCCATTCTACATCTCACCTGAAATCCTTGATTGAAATACTTTGTGGAATTCATTCAGTAATATCTACTAGGTCCTCCGTATGCTGGATATGAGACAACACTTAACCACCTGCTATTCGGTCTAAGATCAGTAAAATTCATTATCATCACCATCAGTCATATGTAGACACGCTCAGCCTCACTGGTGGCCTACAGGAATATTCCTAAGCATTTGGGGTGGTCATAAAAGGACTTTAGGTATAATATGAAGTATAAGAAGGGTGCCAACCTTATGTGTGGACTGACTTTGGAAGCATCAGGGGTATGACTTGGTCATATGTGGAAAAAGAGGCAGAGCAAAAAAAGGTTTTTATGATTCAGATGTCTCTCTTTGTGGTTTGGTCTAATTTTGGGAGCAGGGATTCCCAGGTTAACTGCAAATAGCATGATTGAGAAACTACCATTTATTCCAGTCTTGTCTCACTCCTCTCGTCCACAGGCACTGTTCTGGTGGTCCTCTTCTGTTCACACGATGTTCTTGCCTGAGACTCTTCAGCATAGAATTGGTTGTTTCTTCCTTCATGGCTCTTATAAATAATTATGGAGAGTTTTCAGACTTTGTACCTCACATGCTAGAAGCCTAATATTTCTTTTTCTTTCCTTTTTTTTAGAGGTGGAAGGGGCAGAGGGAGAGGAAGAAAGAGAATCTAAAGCAGACTCCACGCCCAATGCGGAGCCTGACCCAGGACTCAATCTCACTACCCTGAGATCATAACCTGAGCCAAAATCAAGAGTTGGATGCTTAACTAACTGAGCCACCCAGGCACCCCTAGAAGCCTAACATTTCTTTAACAATCACCTTCTACTAAAGGTTTTGCTTCCCTTTAAAACATTCTGCCAAATGTTGGGTAGTAGAACAACCTTAGTAATATATCAGTCAGGATAGGCCAGGCAAGGCTGCAGTGACACATAACCACAAGATCTCAGACACTGAAACAACCAAGGTCTATTACTGCTCCCACTACATGCCCACTGCAGTTTAGCTGGGGTCTCTGTGCACACTGTTTTCATTGGGACATCCTGGCTGTGAGAGTTCCAGCTCTGTGCTTCCACAATCGCTTAAGCAGGAAAAGGAACATTGGTTCTTAAAGCTTCCACCTGAAAGTGACACATGGCTTTGTAAGTCACGTGACCACATGCAACTTCAAGAGGAAGCAGAAGAGTGCAATCACTCATGTAAGCAGAATCCAGAGGGCTGGATTCTTCTAGTGAAGAGCGATAATGACCACTGCCGGCGGCCAACGGGAAGGCATGCATGATGCTTGAGCTTTCTTTCACTCTCCTAAACACCACATCCTATATCCTTGTTTGCTCAACTGGTTGTGCTATTTTGGGTTTTGTGCAAGGAAGGAAGGAGTTGCATTCTGCTTCCTTTGTTGGAGAGAGAAGTGGAAGATGACTTCTGATACTTAGTTGTATGAGACCGTAATGCATCCTGTGTAATTCCCTAAAACATCAGTATGAAAGAAAAATATGCTTTGTACACACACACAAACACAGACACACACAGTGGTAAAATATACATAACATAAAATTAGTCTTCTAATGAGTTTTCAGTGTGCAACTCAGTACATTCACACTGTTGTGCAGCCATCACCACCATCCATCTCCAGAACTTTCTTATCTTCCCAAACTGAAAGTCCATTCCCCATTAAACTCTAGCTCCTCATTTCCCCTTCCGCAGGCCCTGGCAACCACCATTTTACTTTCTGTCTCTATGAATTTGACTACTCTAGGTTTCTTGTATAATTTGAATCCCATAGTATTTGTCCTTTTGTATCTGGCTTATTTCACTTGGCATTATGTCCTCAAAGTGCATCCCTGCTATAGCATGTGTCAGAATTTCATTCCTTTTTAAGGCTAAATAATATTCCATTGTATGGATAGACCACATTTTGCTTATCCATTCATCTGTCAATGGATGCTTGGGTTGCTTCTTCCGTTTGGATATTGTGACTAATGCCACTGTGAACATACTGTACAAGTATCTGTTCAAGTCTGTTTTCAATTCTTTTGGGGACATATCCCCAAAAGAAGGTCATTCTATTTTTAGTTTTTTTGAGAAGTGCAGTGGCAATACTTAGCCCAGTATTTCTTATTTTCTGTAGAGTTATAGCCCCATCCTGGTGACTCAACACATAAACCTAGTAAATTCCTGAGAATTTTTATAGGAAAGAAACCTCTTTATCTTGGATTAACACAACAGTTGCTATATTTATTTGACCATAGACTCTCTACCCTGTTTTTGATTGAGATGTCCACTAAGACCCTATGAAATGTGATTAGTGTGAGAAATATTAATTAAGTGTTAAACTCTTAGCACCTTGTGGGCTGCACAAGAAACGGCTAAATGACCTAAGGAAAAACCTTAAATGTGGAGGATAAAGATGCCACAGTATGACTGGTCAGCTAGCCAGCCTTCTTGTTAGCTAAAAATTACTAAAAACATCCCAATTCCACCAAGCTGAAAAACATAGTTGAGTGAAAGTAATGAAAGCTGGAAAGGAGAGAGGAATGGGTAGAGGGCTGGGAGGGGGAAAGGGAGAAGGAGGGGAAGGAGAAGACATATCTCGTGAAGATGTCCACCTACTGGGCTATGCTGGCTGCATTCTCTTCCCTTGCTCATTTCATCTGCACAACAGTTGGAAAGTAGAAGTTCTGTTCTTCTTGAAGAGACTGGACTCAGGACCACACAACTGGTAAGCAGTGCTGTTGGGACTGGAGCTGCTCTCATGACCCCGCAGCAGAGGAGGGCCAGTGGCTCTCAGTAGCCATGGAGGGAGCAAAGAGATGCCTGCAGGGGAGAGCCGTGTCTGGCTGCAGGGGCAGCTTGGTGGCCTGGGGGCAGGCAGTGTGGGCAGATAGCCCCTCAGCTGCAGTACACGCTAAAGTCCATCTTAGGTGGAAGGTTTTCGGATAATAGTGCATATAGAAGCTGGCAGTGTTTGTAGAATGTCTGGGGATGGGTGGGAGGAGGCTGTTTGAGCCTGGCCCCAGAGCTGGGGGCTCCCAACACCCGGACTTCTGCCCAGCTTCCCTGTGGACTCTAGAGGTCACAAGCCCGGGGGCTGCACCCTGTTGGGAAGCTCTGCCCTAAGTGTGTTCTATCACAACACAGAACATGGAGTTGCAGGGAAAGCTATGTGTGTTGGTGGTGGTTGGCGGGACTAAGCAGGACGCCAGCTGCAGTGGCAAGTCGGAGGACACGGTGCCATCTACCCTCATCCAAAGTGGCCTCGCGCTTTCATCAGGGGTCTGTGGAACAGACTGTGGGACTCAAGTGGGGGAAGAAACAGGACATTTGATTCCCTTGAGTGTGGAGAGCAATCTGCTCCTGGCCTCTGAGGTAGAAACTGAGAGCTTTGTACTTGAGAAGGAACTTTCTGGCAACAGGTGATGACCTTGCATGGTAGGACGACAGAGCAGGTGGGGGTGGAGGTGATGGACACTGACCAGCCCATCAGAAGCTGGTAGGGTTTTTTTTTTTTTTTAAGATTTTATTTATTTATTTGAGAGAGAGAGAATGAGAGAGAGCATATGAGAGGGGTTAGGGTCAGAGGGAGAAGCAGACTCTCCGCCGAGCGGGGAGCCCGACGCGGGACCCGATCCAGGGACTCCAGGATCATGACCTGAGCTGAAGGCAGTCGCTCAACCAACTGAGCCACCCAGGCGCCCCTATCTTTCATGTTTTTTCAACTTGTTCCCTTTGCTGTTTTTCCATTTCATCCAGGGATTTCCATCGCGGAGAATATTCATACTCAAATGTGCCATGCTGGGCAAAACGAGGAGGCGTTTCTCTCTCCTGTTGATACATTGGATTCTTCTGTGCAAGTTTTTCAGGAAGGCCATCTTCATCATCTAGTTGTTCAAGTGGTTCCACAATGACTGGACGAGGAGTTGTTGTCAGTAAGAAACACCTTCGCTGCATCTTTCAAAGGCTTTTCTTGCTGCTGGTTTAGAAGCCAATTCCACAATGCCTTTCCCTGTAGATCCACAATGCTTTTCCCTGTAGATCTGCCCCGATCATCCACAATCATAGCAGCCCTTCCAATAGGACCCAGTTGGCGAAAGGCTTCTTCCAACGGTTCACTGGAAACACAAGGTGAAAGATTTCGAGCGGAGAGGGCAGCGGCTTGTGTGGCAAAGCGAACCCGAAGCTGCCTACCTCTCCTGGGTGTATCAGCAAGTGCAGCTTTGGCAGTTTCAGCCAATGCCCAGATTCAAGTTTAATGAGCCCAAATCCTTGGCCTTGGTCGATAAAAGCTGCTCCTGGTTCTCATATTTCGCAGACAGTCTTTTGAATTCCTCCTCTGTGGTGCCAGCAGGTGGATTCCCAACAAACAGCCGCCCGCGCTGCGTGGAGGTTTTCTCTCCAGGCCTCCCCGAGAGAGACGAGGTGGCGTCCAGCCCCCCGGAGTCGCTGAGCTTCTCGTCTGTCGCTGCGGCCGCCGGCCCGCCGGCTGGGGACCCCGCTGGTGCTGCCAGGGGGCGGGCGGGTGGCGCTGCCGGCCTCCGCGGGGCTCCCCGCCGCCAGGAGCGCTGCGGCCCGGCCCGCCGCCCGGCTTCGGCCCGCCGCCCGGCTTCGGGCGCCTGGCATTCTGCCGCCTTTCGGGCCTCGGGGCCCGGGCCCCCTGCGGGGGGAGGTGGCGGGCCCCCGGCCTGAGGCGGGGTGCTGGGGACCCCGCTGCTCGGCGGCGCCCAGGTGACAGCGGGCGGCGGGGGCGGGGTGGGGCCAGGCCCCGTCGGGGCGCCCGAGGTCGGAGGAGTAGCAGGCGGTGCGGAGCCCGAGGCCGGCGGGGCGCTGCCCACTCCGGGCGCCGGGCCGGGGCCCGAGGAACGACGGGCTTGGGCGAGGCCTGGGGCGGCGGCGGGATCGGGGGCGCGGGGCCACCCTGGCCCGGGCCGGGACCCACGGGTCCGCGCTTCTGATTGAGGCCCGCGCCGGGTGGCGGGGAGCGAAGTCGCGGAGGCCACCGCCATGGCTCCGGAACAGGTCCCGAGACAGGTCTGTGATCACGGGGCGGTCGAGGCAGACCCGGGGAAGACGCTCGGGGACCCTGGAGGCCCCCTTGCTTCACAGGAGGTGGCGGATGGCACAGGCCAGAGTGATCTCTTTTTAATGACGTGCTGCAGTTGGAACCCAGCCTCTTAGGAAGTGCAAACCTGGGAGAAATTTGGTCTGACTCCTTCCACTTGGTGGGGTGACTCCAGGGCCAATTTAGATTTTGCTGAAATTATAGTACATTTTGGAAAACTTATGCTTTCCATGCGCAAGTGCAAAGGATGCACACAAATGCGAGCATCAGGATGAGGGAGTCCTTGACCATCTGCGTTCCCCCAAAGAAGCATCCATTTCTGGAAATATAGTGGATATTGTTGCAGATGGAATGCTGGTAACTGTGTTGGGGAAAGGTCTGGGAACTTCTTTTTTTTAAGATTTTATTTATTTATTGAGATAGAGAGAGTGGGGAGGGGGTTCTGAGGGAGAGGGAGAGAGAATCCCATACAGACTCCACACTGAGCTCAGAGCCCTGCAGGGTTCAGTCTCATGACCCTGAGATCATGACCTGAGCTGAAATCAGGAGCTGGAGGCTTAACTGCCCCAGGTCTGGGAACTTCTGATTATTTTCAAACACAATGACTTAGAACATGACAGTTTTTCTCTTTGTCATTTTTATTACAGTAGACATTGTGTAATGAAGTTTTCACTGTAGAGAAATTAGAAAACATTAAAGTATCAAAATAACATGCCCCAATTCTACCACTCATCAATGACCATTATAAGTCATTTGGTTTCTATTTCTATGCAATTAGTTAAAATAGGATCACATTCTGCACTTTTTAATCTGTTTAGTTCACTGATGAAAATATCATAGGACAGTCTTTTTAAAATAATTAATAATTCCATATTTATCAACCGAGCACCTATTATGTACTCAGCATGTGAGATACTGGGCACAGAATGGGGGGACAGATGTGCTCTCCCCAAACTTAGTTTAGCGGAGGAGATAGTCATTCATGAAGGACCATGCCGTATGTTGTGACAAACTGTGATCATTATGTGCAGGAAGCACAGAGGGTATGATAAGAGGCTGGGGTAATTTGGAGGGTCAAAGAGGTTCCCTGTGAGGAAGGGAATGTTGTGGGACAGCGAGCTGGTCAAGACAGTGGTAATCTCCCACTTATCTTCACACCTCCGGTGCTGTGTCACCGACCTTGCTACAGTCTCAGTAGAGTTGAAAGCCCCCTTCTCTCTCCCTTGCTCCCTTTACTCCTCTTTATTGAGGGAGGAGCCTTGAGATCCATGAGTCGGGCTCCAAGCCTTCTTCACTGTGCGGTCCAGACTCCCTGTTCATGGGCCCCTGAACCTCTGTCCTATTATGCATTCTTCTCTTTTAGACATAGCTCCAGTGTCAGGTCCTTTTTCAACAGGGGAGAGGAGAGGGGTTTTCTGCTCTCATTACCACTTGCAGGAGGCTAAGATAAGCTTCTTCAATAAAATATGTGGTATAATAGTGAGGCCCTTTGATTGCAGGTGAGAGGAACATTCTTCCAACAGAGCCAGAGTCAGATTCATGCAGCAGTGACCAGCTGACTCTGCCATGTTAGCCTAATCTCGTAAGTGAGAGGTGGGCTTGGTTTCAGGCCCTCCAGTGCATGTCTGAATAGCACTTTTGGGAAAACCTGGCTCATTCTCTTACTAGATGTGTAACTTGAGCAGGTTGATGAAACTTTGCCAATCTCAGTTTTCTCACTGATGAAGTAGAGATGCTGACTGTGTTGTTGGTTTCTGTTGTTTTGTCTGCTAGGTGTCTCTTTCTCTGGGGAATGGTCCAACACCATCTGGTGCTGGAGGGGCTGCCATTCACCAGCCCCACATCTCTGTCCACAGGGCTGGACATGGAACTCACGCCTGGCCAACAATAGTGACGCACTCTCTTGACCACAGAGAGCAGCCCAAAGCTGGGAAAGTGACTTGAGTGAGGTCAGTTGGAATCCTTCTCTGGGGTCTTATTTATTCTAACGACAGAGGCCAACCCTGTCTTTCTCCTTGCATCAAGAACTAAAGGGAGCTGCTGAAGCCATGTTTCCTATTACATAGGGCAAAGCCTGTCTGGAGTAGGAGAGAATAAACCAAAGAGAGCCAAACGTAAGTGGGGGGAGGAGAGGGAAGAGAGGGGGAGGGGTACCAGGGTCATATCACTCCAGGAGAGACCCTCTCCCTTGTCATCATCCCCAAGGCCACAATTACCTCCAGACTTCCCTCTTAATGTGTTTCTTCAAATTTTCTTTTTTGTTGGTATTAGTTTTGGTTGGGTTTCTAGCACTGGAAACTAGAACTAAAAAAAGTCCTGGCTAGATAAAATATCTGCTTTATAGAGTTGTGAGCATTAAATTAATTGCTGTATTTGTTAAGTGCTTAATTAGCACAGTATCTGAAGAACGGCAAGGACTTAACAACTTATGGTTAATAGTATTGGTGGGACTTGTCTTCTTCCTTGAACCTGAGCAGTAAAGTGTCATCTGTGGCTTTCAGCAGCATCAGCAGCATCTGGGAGCCTGTTAGAAATGCTAAATCTCGGTCCTTGTATGTGATCTTCTCAATCAGAATGTGCATTTGGCAAGGTCCACACCTGAGTTGTCTACAAACTACACTCTAGAAAGCACTGGCCTGGTCATGGTGATGACTTTTTAGATATACCACCAAAGGTGTGATCCATGTAATAAAGAATCAATAAGCTGGACTTTATTAAATTGAGAACTTCGGTCTGTGAAAGGTAGTATCAGGTTAGAGGACAAGCCACAGACTGGGGAGAAAATATTTGCAAAGACATCTCTGACTGTTATCCAAAATATACAAAGAGCCCTTTGAGTAAGAAAGACAAGAAATAACAAGTGTTGGCAAGGATAGGGCGAAAAAGGAACCCTCGTGCACTGCTGGTGGGAAAGCAAGCTGGTGCAGCCACATTGCAGAACAGTATGAAAGCTCCTCAAAAAATTAAAAATAGAATTGTCATATGATCAAAATTTTTTGCCATAAATTCCACTACTCGGTATTTACCCAAAGAAAATTAAAACACTAATTCAAAAAGATATATGTACCCCTGTGTTTACTGCAGCATTATTTACAATAACCAAGATATGGAAACAACCCAATAGATGAAAGGATAAAGAAGATGTGGTGCATATATACAATGGAATATTACTCAGCCATAAAAAAGAATGAGATCTTGTCACTTACACAACATGGATGGACCTAGAGGGTATTTGCTAAGTGAAATAAGTCAGACAAAGACAAATACCATATGATTTTATTCATGTGTATTTTGATTTAAGAAACAAAACAAACAGAAAAAAGAGACAAACAAACAAACGAAAACCAGACTCTTAAATACAAAGAATAAACTGATGGTTGCCAGACGCGAGGTTTGTGTGCTTGTGGGGGCGGTAGGCAAAATAGATAAAGGGGATTAATAGCACACTTACTGTGAGGAGCACTGAACAATGTACAGAATTGTTGAATCAATATATTGTACACCTGAGACTAATATAACACTATACTTCGATTAAAAAACTTTTTAAAATTAAAAAATGACATTCTCTTCTGGAAAAAAATGACATCTTGCTCTCTTTTATGTACATATATATGTGTATATATATATGTATATATATATACATACACACATGTATATTTCAACAATGAAAAAATTTTAAAGTTCAACAATAAGAAAACAAATGACTTGATTAAAAAATGGGGCCAAAGATCTTAACAGATATTTCACCAAAGTAAATCTGCAGATGGCAAATATGTATAGGAAAAGATGCTCCACATCATATGCCTTCAGGGAAATGGAAGTAAAGGCAATAGTGAAAGGGGGCGCCTGCGTGGCTCAGTCAATTGAGCGAGTGACTTCGGCTCAAGTCATGATCTTGGGGTCCTGGGATGGAGCCCCACATTGGGCTTCCCACTCAGCAGGGATTCTGCTTGTCCCTGTACCCCCTCTTCCCCCTCCCCTCACTCATGCCCTCTCTCTCTGAAAAAATAAATAGAATCTTTAAAAAAAGACAATAGTGAGATAGCACTATATGCTTATTAGAATGTCAAAAACCCAGAACGCTGTCAACACCAAATGCTGTTGAGGATGTGGAGCAAGAGGAACTCTCACTCTTTGGGGTGGGAATGCGAAATGATATAGCCACTCTGGAAGACAGTTGGTGGTGTTTTTTTGTTGTTGTTCATTTTGTTTTTATAACACTAAACATACTGTTACTATAGGATCCAGCATTCTTTTTTTAAATTAACATATAATATATTATTTGTTTCAGGGGTACAGGTCTGTGGTTCATCAGTCTTACACGATTCACAGTGTTCACCATAGCACATACCCTCCCCAATGTCCATCACCCAGCCGCCCCATCCCTCCCACCCCCCTCCACTCCAGCAACCCTCAGTTTGTTTCCTGAGATTAAGAGTCTCTTTTGGTTTGTCTCCCTCTCTGGTTTCATCTTGTTTCATTTTTCCCTCCCTTCCCCTATGAGCCTCTGTCTTGTTTCTCAAGTTCCTCATATCAGTGAGATCGTACAATAATTGTCGTTCTCTGACTGACTTATTTGGCTTAGCATAATACGCTCTAGTTCCATCCACATTGTTGCAAATGGCAAGATTTCATTTTTTGATGGCTGCATAATATTACATTGTATATACATCACAAATCTTCTTTATCCATTCATCTGTTGATGGACATCTAGGCTCTTTCCATAGTTTGGCTATTGTGGACATTGCTGCTATAAACATCGGGGTGCACGTTCCCCCTCGGATCACTACATTTGTATCTTTGGGGTAAATACCCAGTAGTGCAATTGCTGGGTCAATACGGTAGCTCTCTTTTCAACTTTTTTTTTTCCATGCAGAACGTGCCCTCTTTAATACCCATCACCAGGCTAACCCATCCCCTCACCTCCTCCCCTCTAGAACCCTCAGTTTGTTTCTCAGAGTCCATCGTCTCTCATGGTTCGTCTCCCGCTCTGATTTCCCCCCCTTCATTCTTCTCCTCCTGCTATCTTCTTCTTCTCTCTCTTTTTTTAAAAACATATAATGTATTATTTGTTTCAGAGGTACAGGCCTGTGATTCAACACTCTTACACAATTCACAGTGCTCACCATAGTATTGAACAAGGGAGTAATAAGAGGTGCCCCGGTAAATTCCTGAGTTCAAAGATAGACCTTCTTGCCCATGGTACTGGAATAACAACTCAACTTGTCTCTGGTAATCAGGATTGGTCACAGTAGCCAGGGACTCCTTTTCCATCTGCTGGTTTAGTAGCATAAGGAGTCCCAAAGGGCCAGGGTGCAATCTCAGCTTCTAATGCATCAGAACTACTACTATGTTTTGTGGCAGATGCCTTCTTCCCTTGGACACTAGGACCTCCAAACCCATCAGGTCAAGATGGTAGGATGAGAAGCAAACATAATTTGGTAAAATAGTGAGGGGGCTACTCCCCCCCATCACCCCATTGTCTACTGGCTATGCGTTCCATACATTGTATCTATGGCACCAATGGCACATGTATTGGTTGCCAGTTTAGGGCATTTACCACATCCCATAAGAGAGAACCCCGACCTCACAGTGACTGCTTCCCAGCTGGTACCACGACAGAGCTTTCAGAAGACCATCCCACCTTTCCACCTAGGCAGCTGCTTCCTGGTAATGGGACATATGGTAAGATCAGTGAATTCCATTGGCACGAGCCCATTGTCACTCTTAGTTTACCACAGATTTGACCCCTGCTCAGTAGGACACAATGACATGGGTAAGGGAGAAATTGTTGAAGCAACGAGGCTTGATGGAAGAAGTTCAGTGAACTGCATCTACTACAAATTGGCCTCCTGGTTCCCTAAGACTGGTTCTCTGCAGGGGAGAGTGGCTTTGATAAGACATAAATACCTTCACATTCTGTGCCCATTCATTGAGGCCCATATATATATACTTCTTCCTAGACCCCATTATTATCAATTTTCTAATCCTGATGGCATGAATCAGGGCATATCTGTAACTCAGCCCATTTGTTCCTTCCACATTACAAAGAAAATTTAAAACACTACCCACATACTTGCCCACGGGGGGGATGTCCCTTCACCACCACCTTTTCGGTACAACTTCTGTCTGGTATAAACAAATCAGGCTCTTGACTTTTCTTCCTTCATTAGCTGGTCATAAGAAATTCCTATTAAGCCATAAACATGTGTTGATGGATAAAAGGCAGAGCAGTAGAATCAATAAACGTCTGGCCAACTTCCTAGTGCAGTTTACTTGGAACTTCCATTCTGTTTCAACCCCAAGTCCTATTTACCTGTGCTAGATTTTCATACTAATGGCCCCCAGTGGATCATGTCTCTGGGTATCCAAGCCCTCTCATACTGACTGTGCTTGGACAAGTGACTTGCACTGGTTAATGGGGCATCAGCAAATATGATAAATGTTTGTGTACTGGAATTAATCCTCTTGGAACACTGTCCTGAGACTGTGTGTGAGGAAACCATGTCTGGCTTCCCTGAGCACGAAAGACCACAGTGAGACCTGCATTTCTCAACTGTCTCCATTGAGACCAGTCCCCAGCTGGCCCTTCAGCTTAAAAATAAGGAAAAACCAGCATGAGAACCAATCATAAGAAGTCAACAGAATCATAAAAAATATTAAACTACTGTGTTAGTTTTGTTTGTTTTGATTGAAGCCTCAGGTTCTGGGGTGATTGTTATTCAGCAATGGATAACTGAGAGAAAAATCAGTACCTAGTAGTGGGGGGCTTCGGTAATAAAAACGTAAAACATGAAGGATTGACTTTAGGGCCAGGCAGTGAACACAGGCTGGGAGGTAAGGAAACTGCCATTGGAGACTGGGAAGCATGCAATTGAAGGCTTATAGTAGGAAGGCAATTTGCAAAGCTGTCACCAGTAATAGCTTGGGAGATACAAAATGTACCTAAACTTAAGGATCTTGCTAAGGAGATTTCCAAGCAGAATTTTGAAAATACCCATGGCTTCTTATAGCTGTATATAATAAGGAACTATTTAATAAGAGAGTAAACTGTTCCATCTGTAAGCAGAATTTAGGGGAAATTCAAGAGACAGAACCTGCTGGTTGGAAAAGGAAACAGTTTCTCATCTCTAGTTTTCCTATCAGCAAATGAATCTCAAACTAAGCAATAGTCACAAGGCAGAGATCTAATGAAGGATATGATTGTAGGACCTCTGAAAGTTTTTTTTTTATTATTATGTTATGTTAATCACCATACCTTACATCATTAGTTTTTGATGTAGTGTTCCATGATTCATTGTTTGCGTATAACACCCAGTACTCCATGCAGAACGTGCCCTCTTTAATACCCATCACCAGGCTAACCCATCCCCCCACCCCCCTCCCCTCTAGAACGCTCAGTTTGTTTTTCAGAGTCCATCGTCTCTCATGGTTCATCTCCCCCTCCGCTTTCCCCCTCTTCATTCTTCCCCGCCTGCTATCTTCTTCTTCTTCTTCTTCTTCTTCTTTTTTTAACATATCATGTATTATTTGTTTCAGAGATACAGGTCTGTGATTCATCAGTCTTAAACGATTCACAGCGCTCACCACAGCACATACCCTCCCCAATGTCTATCACCCAGCCGCCCCATCCCTCCCACCCCCCACCACTCCAGCAACCCTCAGTTTGTTTCCTGAGATTAAGAATTCCTCATATAAGTGGGACCTCTGAAAGTTTTAAGATGGTGCTTAGTTACTTCAGCTGAAAGAAGGGCTTTTTAAGTATCTTAAGGGCATAATCCTCCAGCGGTTGTACGTGAAGCTCAAAGTAGAGAGGGATCAGTCTTGAAAGAAATTATGGTTTTAGCTTGGGGTATAGAGTGAATCACACTATTGAATCACTATAGAAATCTTATGAAGTGTTTTTTATATATATAAATATATTATTTATTTATTTGTCAGAGAAAGAGAGAGAGAGAGCAAGCACAAGCAGGGTGAGCTGGCAGAGGGAGAAGCAGGCTCCCCATTGAGCAGGGAGCCCGATGCAGGGCTCAATCCCAGGGCCATGGGATCATGACCGGAGCCGAAGGCAGATGCTTAACCGACTGAGCCACCCAGATGTCCCGCTCATAATGTTTTTAAAGGGTTTTGCCCGCTTGAACTAAATGAGACAGAGTCAATTCAAAATGCAAAGAGGCTCTGAATCCCCCAGCTTTCTATGGCAGGAAACAGGCTGAGTTATTCATGTCCAAACATGAGACATTTCTTATGGGGGGAGACAATGATCTCTGAGAGGACAAAGTTAAGATTCCCTGAGAAAGACAGGAATGATGAAGAATTGCCAGGGAGTAGAACTGGGTTTTAATCATGGAATATTTCTTAACCTTAGGAAGTCCTGACATGTTTCTGGATGTATTTCAGAATCACTGTGGACCAATGACTGTTAGATGTCTCTCCTTACTACTCTTCACTACTTCATACCTATGGCTTCATGGGGAATTCCACATGTTCAGTCTTCCACAGCCTCTCCACCTCACCCTCCAACCCAGTGATTCTTGGGTTTCCCATATGCAAAATATATTCGCCCCTTCCAGGACTCCTAAAGTTTCATCCAATCATGTCACCAGCCTAGAGGCCCATGATCTCTTTATCTGCATTAAATTCAGATATAGACAAGCAAGTATAGTCTGCAACTTGATCTGGTATCACCCTAAACAGACCCCTCCCTGAGGTCTATCCTTGGGGGCCTAAGCATCCCCATCAGCCTATCTGGAACCTGGAAGTTTGAGGAGCAATACTAGCATCTCGCTAATACTAAACCCCAGGGTGAATGACGCAAGCTCAGGAAATGCACTAATGATAATAGGGTAATATCAACTAACATAGTAGTTTTGGCAACTTAAATGGGAAGATTCCTTATACCTTCCACTGGACCCATTACATATCTACCTGGTGCATTGTTACACCAATAGTCCCCAGTGAACCCTACTTGCCTTTGTGTGCCCAGGTAAAACCAGCGGAAAGGCACAGCAATGGGTAGCTGATACAGTGCCATTTGCGTTGTATTGTGAAATGCTGCTATGAACGCTGGGTTTTGGTTGGTTCAGTGGATCGGATAACACTCAGTGAGGGATGGTCTGAGTGGCATGGTCACTTGGTGATCCATGGTGGACATTCTGTCTTTACCAGAGCCCAAAATCAAGCAAAGAGTTGCTTGTCAAATGGAAATATTCTGTTAACAAAGGGAGCGTGTCTTTGGTCCTAAAGCCTAAGTGTATATGCTGTGACTCTCCTATGGGAACTTTCCAGTCTACATGGACTTCCCTGTTTGATAACTGTAACTACCCTGCAGAGTCCTTCCTCAAAGAACCTGACTGCCACCTCTCCATCAAGGGGCTCCAGGTCTACAGCTGACTTAGGTCTGGGAACTTGGCAAGAGGCTGTGAGTCCCCACAAGGGTAACTTGAGTTAGGACCAAACCCACCCTCCAGACTGGAGTTTTTCTGATTTTATAAGCAGAGCAGTAACCTTAGGAAGAAGCATCGACTTCATTTCTAGGGATGCCATCACTGGTCAGATCCCTGCAGGCCAAAGCATTGACCACCACCAAGTTCCTGAGGCTTATAATAGAATGGGAGTTCAGGTTATGGTTTCCAAGGCATTATTATTTCAATGTAAGTTTATGATTTATTTGATTTATATTGGATTTTTTGTTATTAATGGTCCCAGGAACTCTAGATAACCTGATGATCTCAGTTGAAACAGAAGGAATCTTGGAGTAACCAGTTCTTAATTATAAAATGACTAACTCTGTAGGCAAAAAGAGAGTTACAAATATCAGGAGACTTTAGGTAATTAATTCTATTATAGCAATGCTGGAAAAGCTGAGGTTTTGGGGGATATCAGATTCGCGCAACTACAAAAGCAGCTAGACTTTTCTCTTGGCAAGTCAGTCTTTACAAACGGCCTTGCTATTTGTTTCTTTATTTCTGTATTTATTTGTTTTTGCTTTGTTAAGCTTCATATCTCATAATAGAGGGGAATAGGATAAGTCTCCTGCTTCCTTTCTGTAAGCATGGTTCTTAACTCAGAGGGGGACACTAAAGGGTATTCAAACTGTAACTATTAACTAATAAACTCAGACAGATGAGAACACCTTGTAATAATGAAAATAATTTGGGGGCATATTTACTTCAAGGAAAATGAGAAGGAAACTCTCCACCCTCAAGTCTTTTACATAACTGTTTATAAGCCAAATAAAATATGAAGTAAATAGCTAGAGCATGAAGTGCCCAGTGGACTCAGGCTTGCATCATTAAATGACTTTCCCTCATCACTGGCTTGCAAGGATCCAGAAACTAGGACTAAGGCAAGTGTGTGTTTTGTTGTAATATCCCCACAATTGAAGGCTGCAGACTTCAGATTGTCGCCGTCACAGTGACTTGGTCTGACTGTCCAACTCCTGGAGGAAGCATAAAATGATCTTTCTACTTTTTATTTCTCTTCTGATTTATGTCTTTTTTCTTTAGACACTGACTTCACAGCCAGAAGTGTATGATTTTATTTGAAACGTTGTTAGCACAAACCAGTGGATTAACGGAAATGAGGAATACTAGTTTATATTTCTTTTTCCTTGAAATGAAACAAATCATACACTGTTCTATTACCTTTAATGACAGATTTGTTAGAACAGCAAAGAACTTAGAGCTATTATTCGGTCTATTGAAATATTCATGGTGTTTAGGGTGGAAAAAATATACTTGGAGGATGTGTTTTTAAGCAGCTCCGTGTTCCAGAGGTTATTTAAAAAAAGCAACACAGTTAAAAAACAAACAAACCACACAAATGTATCTGAAAGTTCCCCACCCCCTCAAGCAATTGACTACAATCTATGAAGCAATATTTTAAGGTGGAATTTAGGTGCTGTTATAATGTTATATTTTTAACTGAATTAATAAGGCACATCTTTTTCTTCTCTTCAATTAGGACTATGGAGAACCTAGGCCTTGGAGAAAAAGCCATTATTAGAAAGGTCCTTTTAGGGGGTATCTTGTGTGCTAAGGAGACAGCTGTATACGATGAATGGGGAGCTATTCTTAACTCTGCAAAACCCCAGATGGAAACCAACTTCGTGATTTCAGAGAAGGAAATCTTTCAGATTGCTAGAGAATTGCCTTCCTCACTGGGTGTTAGTGTTAGCTCTGAGAATGCGTGTTTGCCTCAGAGAAAAGGCTGTGTGCATGTGTGGGCTGGGGGGGCAGGTGGTATTGCTATAATAGATAAATATCTGATGGAAGCAAGTATGTCTGCAACTTGAGCTGGTACCACCCTAAACAGACCCCTCCCTCAGGTCTATCCTTGGGGGCCTAAGCACCCCCCATCGACCTCTCTGGAACCTGGAAGGTTGAGGAGCAATAGTAGCATCTGGCTAATACTAAACCCCAGGTGAATGACTCAAGCTCAGGAAATGCACTAATGATAAGAGAGGAATCGGTGGTCTGCCTGGCTCTTTGTGTTAGGTGAGTCCCTCTGGGTAGGGCTGATGTTCTTCACTAGGTGGGAGGAGATTCAAAAGGGAAAAGTCTGGCAAGAATTTTTGGAGGGAGGCACTTTTCTGACGGCAAATGAACCAGTTGGGGCTCACTTCTGATGTCACTGTTGTGAGCAAACCATATGTGCTTTCCCTGTGAATTCGAAAGAGTCTAATTTAGCCCCCTAACTTCCTCCTCTCCTCCCCATGTGTAGTATTTTCTTTTGCAAATTTTCCAGCGTTTCAATAGAGATTCATATGTGCTGACACAGCAGATGAAAGTGCCCTTTGATCAGCCAATCTACTTCCCACTCTCAACCCTTTATGAAAGAGAAAAGAGATCTTTTCTTTCCTGTGTCTTCATATGTCTGGGCTGGAATGCAGAAGGTTAAGGCTCAAATCCTCTTGAGCTGTCCATTGGAAAGCTGTCCCTGAGCACTGCAGGTTCACTTCTGTAGGCCACTGTACCTGAGACCAGGAGAATGATCTGCAATTGGAAACTGCTCCCTTCTCCTCCACAGATGTCAAAAGAGGTAGTACGGACCACCACAATAAAGCAAGTATCACAATGAAGTGACTCAAATTAATTTATTGGTTTCTTAGTGCATTTAAAAGTTATGTTTATATTCTACTGTAGTCTATTAAGGGAACAATAGTATTATTTCTAAAAAACAATGTACGTACCTTAATTTAAAAACAACTTAATGCTTAAAAATGCTAACCATCATCTAATTTTTCAGTGAGTTGTAATCACTGATCACAGATCACTATAACAAATATGATAAAAATGCAAAAGTTTGAAATATTGAGAAAATTACCAAAACGGGACAGGGAGACCTGAAGTGAGCAAATGCTGTTGGAAAAATGGTGCTGATAGAGTTGCTTGATGTAGGGTTGCCATGAACCTTCAATTTGTGCAAAATGTAGTATCTGCAAAGTACAATAAAGCAAAGCAAAATAAAATGAGGTATGCCGGTATTATATTTTGAATTTGTCAATAAAACTTTTGTAGAAATTTGTTTTCTCTTATGTAAGTACCGACATAATACTTTTGATTTTTCCTCTTAACGTTAAGACACACAATATTTCTATCTAATTATTTGCAGAAAAAGTTGGGGGACTCCTGACTTAAATATATATATAGATGTATATCATGCTTATGAATTGGCATATTTAATATTTTTAATATGTCAAGTCTCCTCAAATTGATCCATGGATTCAATGCAAGTCCAAGGAAAATTTCAGCAGGAATTTTTGTAGAAATTGGCTCGTTGACAAATTAAAGGAACTAGGACACCCAAAACAATACTGAGAAAGAGGAAAAAAGATGGAGCCTGTATACAGCCTGATTTCAAGAATTAGTATAAAGCTATAGTAATCGAGACAATATGGTGTTGCCAGAGAAATGATGTATATGTTGATGAAACAGAATCCAGAATCCTGAAATAGACGACACATTTATGGCCAAAGAATTTTTTTATCCATTACATTTTTAATTTTAATTCCAGTATAGTTAAAAACAGTGTTGTATTAGTTTCAGGTGTACAATATAGTGATTCAACAATTCTGTACATTACTCAGTGCTCATCAAGAAAAGTGTACTTTTTAGTCCCCATCACCTATTTCCCCCATCGAGTCACCCACCTCCCCTATGGTGACCATCATTTTTCCTCTAGAGTTAAGAGTCTGTTTCTTGGCTTGTCTCTGTCTCCCTTTTTCCTTTGTTCATTTGTTTTGTTTCTTAAATGCCACATATGGGTGAAATCATATGGTATTTGTCTTTCTTTGACTGACTTATTGTGCTTAACATTATATTCTAGCTCTATTCCATGTTGTCACAAATGGCAAGATTTCATTCTATTTAATGGCTGAATAATATTCATATACATCCTACATCTTCTTTTTCCATTCATCTATTGATGGACACTTGGGCAGCTTCCATAATTTGGCTATTATAAATAATGCTGCTATAAACATAGGGGTGTATGTATCCCTTTGAATTAGTGTTTTTGCATTTTTGGGGTAAGTATCCAGTAGTGTGACTACTGGATCATAAGGTAGTTCTATTTTTAACTTTTTGAGGAACTTCCATACTGTTTTCCACAGTGGCTGCACCAGTTGGCATTTCCACCAACAGTGCATGAGGGTTCATTCTTCTCCACATCCTTGCCAACACTTACTGTTTTCTGTGTTTTTGATTTTAGTGATTCTGACAGGTATGAGGTGACATCTCATTGTAGTTTTGATTTCCACTTCCCTGATGATGAGTGATATTGAACATCTTTTCATGTGTCTGTTATGGCCAAATGATTTTGACAAAGATACAAAGGCAAGTCAATGAAGAAAGCAGTCTTGTCAACAGATGGGCATAGAATAACTGAATACTGCTGAGCAGAGTACCATGTGTTAGTTATCAATCCCAAGGGAGTAGGGTGCTGTGTTCCAGTTATCAATCCCACGGGAGGACTCAAATCATTTCTTCCCAGCATCTTGGTATCCGAGTTGCCAAGGAAAATACAAAGCAGTCAGTTACTGAGTGGAACAATGTTTTGCTTACCCAGAAGAGAGACTGAACGAGATTGGTTTCAATAGTGGGCTTCGGTCCCCTGGGGCCAGCAGGTCCTTGTGGACAACAAAGGGCAACCGGCCTGAATGCACCTCTTTTGTGCTGCAGTGGAAGGAACCCTGTCCCTTTCCCTCAGAAGGTAGATGTAGCAATGGGGTTGGTCAGGTGCCATATGATGCACACACTTTAAGCAGAGACAAGAGTACTTATTGAACCTGAAACAAGGAACGATATTCCCTTACAAGATGATAAGCCCAACACAGCCTGTGTGGACTCTTTAACTCCTGGTAAGGAAATGCTCCAGGTCCAAGGCCATTTGTATGCATCCAAGTGGGAGAAAGATTACCTTCACAAGACTGCCTTTCCCAACCTCTATCCATCTGTAAAAATATAAGCTTTGGCCTGTACCTTGTATCATATACAAAAATTAACTCAAAGTAATTTTACAGACTTAAATATGAACTCTGAAACTATAAAGCTTCTGGAAGAAAACAGAATAAAAAGTTTGTGACTTTGAATTAGATTAAAAAAAAACTAAATATGATCCCCAAAAGCATAAGAAGTGTAAAGAAAGTATTGATAAATTTGAATTCATTAAAATTAAAATATTTTGCCCTTGGAAAGTCTCTATTAACAAAATGAAAAGACAAGCCATAGGCTGGGAAAAGTTCTTATAAAATATATATATGCCACTTACTAATCTGGAGGGGTCTGCCTCCTTCTTTGATCTCTCCTTGCCTTCCTCATACAGGGGCCAGCCTGCAAACCAGCAATTATACACAGTAATACTTTGTGGTCACAATATAAGTTAGAAATCAAGAAGAGAAAGGGAGAGATCTGGGAAAGCCCCCCAAATGTGGAAATAATAAAATAAATAAATATATAAATATAACATAACAAAATTTGTAGGATGCAGCTAAAGTAGATCTCAGGGAGAAAACAGAAGTTTAGAAAAGAAGAAAGACTCAAAATCAGTACTTGAAGCTTGCACCTTAAGATGCCAGGAAAAGAATACCAAATTGAATCTGATTAGAAGAAAGAAAAAAAAAAACCAGAATGAAAGTAAATGAAATAGAAAGTGAACAAGTAGAGAAAATCAATAATATCTAAGCTGGTCTTTTTTATAAAAAAATGATTACTTAGAATAACCTTTAGCTCACTGATCAAGAAAAAGAGAAAAGACACACATTATCAGTACGTGGATGATGCAGATCACAACGGACCCTACAGACATCAGAAGAATAACAAAAAATATTATGAACAACTTTATGAAAGGACATTATGAATAAGTTTATGTCAACAAATTTGGCCACCTATGTGAACTAGATAAATTCCTGGAGAACACACACACTATCAAGACAACTCAAAGAAAACCAGAAAATTTGAATATTTCTGTAGGAAGTAAAATAATGGAATTAGTAATTTAAAATATCCCTACAAAAAAAATCAGTGTGAGTTTGGTGGTGAGTTTTGTGAAACACCAAAGGAAGAAACAATGCCAGTTCTCTTTTAGAAAAGAAGGGAGGAAAGAATAATCCTTAACTCACTCTATGAGGCCAGCATTACTCTGATACCAAAGCAAGACAAAGACATTGTAAGGAAAGAAAACGAGAGATTAATATCCTTTATGAACATAGATGCAAAAATGCTTCAAATTTTAGCCAGTTTCACCCAATAATATGTAAAAATGATAAACACCACGACAAACTGGGTTTTACCATATGGATGCAGGTTGGTTTAAAATCCCCAGATCACTGAATAAATACACCATATGTGGTAGGCAGAATAATGACTCCCCAAAGATATCCATGTCCTAAATTCCCCAAACCTGTGCATAGGTTATCCTACATGGCAAAACGGACATTGCAGATGTGATTTGGGTTAAACACCCTGATATGAGGAGATTATCCTGGATTATCTGGGTGATCCCAGTGAAACCACAGGACCCTCATAAGTGACAGAGGAAGGCAGAGGGACATACGGCTACTGAGGAAGAGGTCAGAGCGATTCTATGTGAGAAGGACTTGACCCACCTTTGCTGGCTTTTACAGTAGAGGCAGAAGGTCATGAGGCAAGGAATGTGGGAGGTTCTAGGAGCTGGGAAAGGCAGGAAATTGGATCCTCTCCCAGAACTTGCAGAAAAGAAGGCAGTCCTGAGCTCACACCTTGATTTTAGTCCAGTGAGACACACTTCAGACTTCTGAACAGCAGAACTGGAAGAAGAGACATTTGTGTTGCTTTAAGCCACTAAGTTTGTGGTCATTTATGATTTTAGCAAGATACCATAGTTTTGAAACCCATATAATCATTTCCATAGATGCAGAAAAAAATGTGATAAAATTCCACACACTTTTGTGGTAAAAAACTCCTAGCAAACTAGGTATAGTGGGGAACTTCCAGAATTTGATAAAAAGCATCAAAAGCCCTACAGAGAGCATCATACTGAGTGTTTTCTACCCAGGACTGGTGGCAAGGCAGGGAAGTCCACTTACTCCTTCTCTTAAACCTTGTCCTGGACATGTCCGTCCACACTAGTGCAATAGGGCAAAGCAAAGAAACAGAAGACCTATACATTGAAAAAGAAACTAAGCTGTCTTATTTGCACAAGGCATGATTTGACAAATACAAAAACCTAAGGAAGCTACAAAAAAATCTCCTAGAACTATCATGTGCATTTAGCAAGGTTATAGGCTACCAGGGCAGCATATAGAAATCAGCTGTATTTCTATATACTAACAACACATTATTTAAACACAGAATAAAAGAATTCCCTTGGCAATAGCTTCAAAAATGAAATACTCTGAATTCAGCTTCAAAAAAGAAGTGCAAGATCAGTACACTGAAAAATACAAACCGTTGCTGGGGACATTTAAAAAGACCAAGGTCAATGGAGAATCCTCCGCATTCAAGGATTGGAAGACTCCGTATTGTAAACATGACAGTTCTGTTCAAAGTGACCATGGATTCCACACAATCTCAATGAAAACTCCAGCAACCATTTTCAGAAATGATGAGTGGACTCTAAAATTTATATGGAAAGGTAAAATACCTGGAATAGACAAATGGTTTTATAAAAAACAAAATCAGAAGAATCATACAACTTTCTTTTGGAGCTTAATATAAAGCTCATCAATCAAGAAAGGCTAATCGTAGAGATAAATGGAATAATAATGACAAATCTAGAAATAGAGCCACACATAAATAGTTAATTGATTTTCGTCAAAGGGGGGATATATCAGGAGGGATACGTGAATCTTTTCAATAAAGAATACTGCAATGACTGGATATCTGTATGAGGAGAAAAGTACCTTGATTGTTACCTCACACATACATAAAGTTAATTCAAAATTTATTATAGACCTATATAGTGGGGCGCCTGGGTGGCTTAGTCGGTTTGAGCATCTGACTCTTGATTTTGGCTCAGGTCATGATCTCAGGGTCAGGGTCGTGGGATCAAGCCCTGCATCAGGCTCTGTGCTCAGTGAGGAGTCTGCTTGTCTCTCTCCCTTCCCCTGTTTGCATTCTCTCTCTCTTAAATAAATAAATAAATAAATAAATAAATAAATAAATAAATAAATAAAATCTTTAAAAAAACCCCAAAACTTTAGACCTATATACTAAGACCAAAGCCTTTGGTGTTAGATAGGCGCTTTGCTACTTATTCCTTATTGACTTTTACTTTATATACAATCCTAACAAACTTCCTTATTTAGATTTCCAGTCCACAGCAAGTGAGAATGAATGGTTTTGGGAGATTACCTACTAACAGCAGAAATATTGTTGATAAAAAACCCTACAACACTGTACTTAAGTTACTGTACTATATTAAATAACCATGATTCTTCATTAAAAATTTAAATTATATTCATTGTTCTTTTTTTAGAAAGATGGAAACCAGGCTGTGTATTTTAGGATAATTTCCATTAAAATAGCTCAATTATTTAAATTAATTCTTATGCTAGATGAGGAAGTTTTGATTCTCTGGAGATCACTCATATATAAATAGAAGCTGATAATGCCAAATGACCAAGATATTAGAGTAGGACACGTGCCTCTTTTTCTCTTCTCCTCTGTAAACATCTTATTTTATTCATGCTGTCCAATTTCTTTGCATAACATGTATCTACTTTTAGAGCCAAGATTCTGGGAAATATTTTTTACAATAGCAGGTGTCTTTGGGTCTTCTGCAGAGAACTCCCTCAGTCAGTATATGGATTTTGAAATGAAATGGTTCACAGAAAATATTAATTATTTTTCCTGCTTACAAAATTCCAACCAGAGCAGGGCTTTTGTTCAGGAGACAGAAGGGGAATTATAGATGCCAGTTGGAAAAATTCAGTGTAGAAGCGATCAGGCATTCTATGCACCAAAGTAATGCGTGAGAGACAAATTGTAGTCAGTCTTAACTACTCTGTGTGTGGGGGGTTTTTTTAAAGATTTTGTTTATTTATTTGACAGAGAAAGAGACGGCAAGAGAAGGAACACAAGCAGGGGGAGTGGGAGAGGGAGAAGCAGGCTTCCCGCTGACCAGGGAGCCTGATGCAGGGCTCGATCCCAGGACCCTGGGATCGTGACCTGAGTCGAGGGCAGACGCCTAACGACTGAGCCACCAGGCGCCCCTTAACTACTCTGTGTTACAAGCTACAGGCTGGGTTTCCATTTTGTTGAGAAAGGCAGCAAAACATGCCTGTCCTGCTGCAGAGCAGCAACTTCAGTGGGACTGCAAGAGGCTCAGAGCCTGGCGTAGGGCCAGACACCTTTGTAGTGTACTAGGAGTAGGCACCCAGCAGCAAGGGCAAAAAACGGTGAAGAAGCTCCTGGTGGTGTAGGTTGGCTACATTTCTGTTGGCAACAAGATCCTTGAAATGGGTAGGAGGCCAGTAAGATGGATAAACCTCCAGGACACGAATGCAGCTGGGTGGATTCTTAGGTCCAATTCTGCAACCAGGCTACGTGCAAGCAAAGCGGGAAGTGAGTGCTCACCTGGCCAGTTCCTCTCCAGTCTTTGAGAACAGGTAATGTCTCCCTGCACATGTATAAATGATTCCAACAACGTAAGACCTGAGTGAGGCAGGGCCCCATCAGACAGGGTATAGGCCCTGATACTGAGTTGGTCATCAGATGTGGTCCACTCTTTCCACAGGTGGTTAAAAACATCGATCTTATAATCAGATCCATGCTCTACCACCGTAGTTGGGTCGGTTAGGCAAGTGCATTCATATCTCTGATTCCAGTACACTCGTGTTTAAAATGTGGCTCACAGCAGCACCCACTCATAGGGTTGTTATGTGAGATTAAAAGGGGATTTGTTAGCACGTTCAAGCACTTAGCCCAATGTGTGGCACAGAATAAACACCTGCTATGTGGTGGGAAATGTCTTTTTATGTGTGGGTCTAAATCTGGATTCTTTAATCTTTTTTTTTTTTTTGCCTTGACACCGATACTACGTTGTTTTGGTTACTACTGCTTTATAATGTCTTGAAATTAGGGAGTGTTAACTAACTTTATTCTTTCCTGATTCTTGTTCCAAGTTGTTTTGTCTGTTCTAGGTTCTTTGCATTCTCATATGAATTTCAGGATCAGTTTATTAATTACTGCAAAAAAGCTTTCTGGGATTTTGATTGGGATTGCATTGACTCTATAGATCAGTTTGGGGGATATTTACATTTTAACAACATTGAATAAAAGACGTTTATCCCTCCCTTTATTTATGTCTTTAATGTCTTTTTCAGTGTAGCGGTTACTCAAATCTTTTGTCATATTTATCCCTAAGTGTTTCTTATTGTTCATTCATAATAGACAGAAGTGCGGTTGACTTTTGTATATTGTTCTTGTGTCCTGAAGACTTACTAAATTTACTTATTAGCCCTCATAGCTTTTTTGTATGTTCCACAGGTTTTTCTGCATAAAT
This sequence comes from Mirounga angustirostris, assembly GCF_029215605.1. NCBI lineage: Eukaryota > Metazoa > Chordata > Mammalia > Carnivora > Phocidae > Mirounga > Mirounga angustirostris. Next base: position 3,838,889 of record NW_026991709.1, on the reverse strand, counting down.
GATCCTGTCACTTGTGAATAAACAATTATACTTCTTCCTTTCCAATCTAAATGCCTCGTTTCCTCTTATCTGATTGCACTGGCCAGAACATCTTGTCCAATGTCAAAAATGAATGTTGAGAGTGGACACACTTGTCTCATTCCTGATCGTAGGGGTAAAGCATCCTGACGTTCACTCTTTTTTTTTTTTATTATTCTTATGTTAATCTCCATACATTACATCATTAGTTTTAGATGAAGTGTTCCATGATTCATTGTTTGTGCATAACACCCAGTGCTCCATGCAGAATGTGCCCTCCTCAATACCCACCACCAGGTTAACCCATCCTCCCACCCCCTCCCCTCTAGAACCCTCAGTTTGTTTTTCAGAGTCCATCTGACGTTCACTCTTAAGTGTGATGTTCACTATGGGGTTTTGTACATGCTTTTATCAAGTGGAGGAAGTTTTCTTCTGTTCCTAGATTGCTGAGACTTTTTTATTAGGAATGGATGTTGGAGTTCGTCAAATGAATTTTCTGCATCTACTGAGAAGGTCATATGGTTTTTCTTTTCTTTCTTTCTTTCTTTTTTTTTTTTTTAGTTAGTTAATATGGTGAATTACATGTTTTTTGAATATTAAATCATTTTATGTTCTTGGGATAAATCCCACTTCATCATGATGTATTACCCTTTTTATATATTGTTGAATTTGACTTGCTACATTAAAAACAAGTTCCCTGTTTATTTATGAGTGATATTGGTCTATGGTTTTCTTTTCTTGTGTTTTTGCTGGTTTTAATATAAGGGTAATGTTGGCGTCCAAGAATGATTTGGGAACAGTTCTTTCCTCTTAGATTTTCTGGAAGAATTTATGTAGAATTGGCATTCTTTATTCCCTAAATGTTTGATAGAATTTACTAGTAAAGCCATCTGGGCCTGGAGGGTTTTTCTGTAGGGAAGTTTAAAACCTAAATTCAATTTCTTTAGTAGATTTGGGGCCATTTGGGTGGATTCTGGTCCTTTACATTGTTTCCTACAACTTCCTGCATCTTGCCCCTGGCCCTGGGGAGCTAGAAGATTCCAGTTCTTCCAGAGCAAGGACTGCCCTTAGAGTGTGCACTTTCACCTAATTCCCCCTAGTTCTGAATCCCCAGATACTTTATTCAAATGCCTTTTCTAAGATGTTGTAATAGGAGCTCCCAGGATTGATGTCATTTCCTTGTAATCTGTGGTCTTGTTTATATGTGGTCCCAAGAGGTCACTTTTGCTTGAGTCTCTGGGTCCTCTGATGGGTCTACTGTTTCTATGCAAACTCTGATGTTTTCTGTGGTCAGAAGATCCAGGGAGAAAATTGGAACTCCCTTACGTTAGAATCCACTGTCCTTGGGGGTTAAGAATCTTGATCAATCCAAAAATGCAAGAAGGAAATGGTGGCTCATATTCCTTTCTGGTTTACTTAATATGCAGAAGGGTGGCTGGCTTTGAAGAGAAAGTGAACAAATGAGCTTTCCCTGGCTCTTTTGTTATCTTCATTGGCCGTGATTCTCCTTTTCAAGGACTCTCTTCATTGATCAACATGACAAGCCCCTGATGGTTGGCAAGTGATGGGGATATTATAATTGCTTATCTTGTAATCCAGTGGTTCTCATCTCTAATGGCCATCAGGAATCATCTGAAAGGCTCATCGAGATAGATTGCTGGGCCCGTTCCCAGAGTTTCTGATTTACTGGGTCCCAGGAGGGGGCCTTACAAGGGAGGGAAGAGAAGGCTGCAGAACTGCCATGTCCCTGAGACTGCAGACTGTCACAAGCCAGAACAACCTGTGGAACAGTATCTAAAATAGGTGAACCTGTGCAGGCTTCCTTTTCGGTAACCATGGTTACTATGGGCTCTCTCTGCCCCTTTCAGGATAGCACAAGGAGAAAAGCTTCAAGCCAGAAGAATGAGCATAAGTGGGGTGGAGCAGCCTCCTCTGGCCGCCCTGCAGGAGGTCTGGGCTGGGACTGGAGGGAGAGTCAGGGGAATAGGCAGGGATGTGTCTTGAGACTATGGAGTGAAGATGTGACGTGGTGCCTCTGTTACTGCAGCTTCCTGTATTGATGCCCAGTTGGTGGCTGGCGTAAATAAATGCAGTGGCTCATCCATGCACACTGCCTCCTCTGACCTGGTGCAGGGGAGGAAGTTCCAGCACTGGGGGTCAGCTGGGCCCCTTCTTCCAGCACAGGGAACACAGAGAACTGGCTTGAGCCATTAGCCCTTGTTACAGCCTGCTACCTCTGGTCCTTGTTGGCACAGAGAGCATGGAGGCTGCCCCCGGGGGGAAGGATAGGCAGGCAGAGAGCCCTTAGAGCACCTTGCCTGGGTGGGGAGGCAGGTGGGAGATTCTTGGCTCAGCAGCCAGTCTCTTCACAGCTGGTAGACTTCACTGAGCAGGACCACGCACAGAATCCCAAATGCTCTGCCTGGGCCATGATGCTGTCTGTGCTTGGCTGGCTCCCTTTAAAGGGCAGATACCACCTGTTCCTGCTTTTATGACCTGGCCACCAATTTCCCATTTCCCTTCTGCCTGGGAGATGTTGAAAATCTCTCAAAGGACATAGTGGTTCTAGAAGAACTTAATCCGTATACTTAACAAAATCCTCTTTATTCTGACAACAAAGGTCAACCTGGGCCACTGCATCAAATTACCTGGAGTTTTTAAAATTTTTCAATTCTTTCTTAGTTCATCCAGAAAGCACTTAATGAGTGTCTGTAGTATACTTGGATACTGTGCTGGGGAATCAATAAAAAAAGGTCCATGATCTTGGGCAGCTCACGTAGCTCACAATCTAGCCAGAAAACTGGCCATGAGCAAATGGTACTGTGATAGGTAGGAACTATGATAGTAGTAAGTTCAGGTTGCCCTGGGAACATGGAGGAAAATCTAACCCAACCAGGATGGCTTCTTGGAGAAGGTGACCCCTGAGATTAGCCTGCAAATACGAATAAGATTAGCTAGTCCACAATGGGGACAAGGCATTCCAGGAAGAGGGAAAAGCATAAACAAAGCCATAAAGGCAAGAAATAATCGTGTGGGTAGAATGTACATGCACGCGTACATATAGGTGTATATGTGTATGCGTGCATTTGTGTGTGCATGTGTGTTTGCATGTAAGTGTGGCAAGTGTGTGTGTTTATGCATGTGAATATGCATGTATGAGTGTAAGCTCACACATGGCTCTGCAGTGGAGTTGTCAAAGGAAGGGTAGGGGTAGAAAATATGAGTAATTCCACATTTCTGAAAGAAAAGTGCAAGGAGTGGTAAGAACATAAAGGTGGAACCGGGTCGTGAGTGGCCTTGAACAACACATCAAGGAGACTGGCTTTGGGTCATCCTTCCAGGAATCCTCTCAATGATAACCAGGGATTGAGGCCTGTAATGGGAACAGGTCAGGACAGGTAGCTTCTTATGCCTTTGGAATAGGTTGGGTCCTCCAGAGGTAGAACCTGAGGCAGGGATTCAGGAGCCCTGGTCTGTAGAGGCCGTGCTCTCAGGAGTGGGGCGGGGCAGGACAGGGCAGGGGGAGATGCTAAGTAAGGCTACGGGCTCAGCGGGAGGTCTGCTTCAGCCTCATTCTGTGGGGTGAGATGGAACCCCAGAATCAGCCCCTCCTCCTGGAAAGGATGTGGCTCTTGATTCTGGTATCAGTCAATCATTGGCTGCAGGCTAGGGAGGGGAGAATGGCCAGTTCCAATGCTCCAGAGAAGGGGAGCTGTAGACATTTACTGGTCCACACCTGAGGGACAGGTGCACCAACTGTGTGGCGGGGATCTGGGCAGGGCACCAACAGCTGCTACTACCGGTGGTATTTTTATACATTCTCTGAACAAGTCTAGAATTTGGGGGCTGCTTTACTTTGACAGTGGTTGCTTTAACTGAAAAACCTTGCTTCTTTAGTATTCTCTGGGAACTAATACTCTTGATAACTGTATTATTGATCTTTGCAGAATATTTCTTAGCTCTACATTGGATTTCTAAATTCTAAGATTACTGATTTTTGCCATTGGTTTTATCCAAAAAATCACTTCTGTGACATTCTAGGTAGAAAACATTCTTTTTACCAAAGCTTTAATAAACTTTCAAATTGAATAAGATGAGTTTGAATTAATAAAACCTCTACCTGAGAAGCCAACAACATGCTGGTAGAGATTCTTCCATCTGATATTGGCACAGGGCTTTGATGCTCGCTTTCCCGTCCCTAACCCACGAGGGTGAGAATAGTGGGGAGAGGGCCAACCATTAAACTGAAGTTTGGCTACTGTTAAAGAGAAATTATTCTGACACTCGTTAAAATGGTAAGGGAGATTTTACTCAAGACTTTAGCAATAGAGGAGAGAGACTGAACCCAATTCCAAATACAGCAAAGACACTTGGGATGTAAGACCCATGGGTAGAGTGGCAGGGTCAGTGGATAAAAAATTGCTCAGAGAGAGAGATTCTTGCTAAAGGCAGGCCTAGAATTTGGACATCAAGGGGGAAGGATGAGGAATTTGATCAGATATCAAGGGTAGAGGACTCACTAAACTGATGTAGCAGGGGTATTAATAATGTCTTTAATTTTCATGCATTTCATGATGTTTTGACACCTCTCAGGGATTTTGCAGTCCTGGGGAGAGACCCACCTCCCAGGCCCAGCTAATTCCTGGGGGTGGTGGGCAGGGTGCATGGAACATGCCTTTCATGAGCAGACAGGTGGTCTGAGGCCATGGCCTCCCCACCTTACCCAGCTGTCACACAGCCAGCCAATATTGCCCTGCTCTAAACCAGCCCCAGGCCAGGTGTCTGGCAGCTGGAAGTGTGTTTTAAAGAACCCTCTCTCCCAAATCCTGCCCGAATCATTCAAACTGACCAATCCTAAAGTGTTTACTCTGCCTTGCTTTCCCTGCAGAGACCCTGAGAAAGCCTAAGGTCAAGGTCTTCCCCTCACTCCTGCTTCTGCTTCCTGACCCCACCCTGGTGGCTCTCCGGAGACCCTCCATAGTGAGCCATGCCTCTTGTTTCTAGGGGAACTGTGAATAACATTCAGCTTTTCTTTCTATGGCACAGACCTCTCCCTGTCATCATTCAATACCTTTATAAATTAAGACCTGGGCGGAGGATAGCAGGATTCTTTGCTAAAACTGGGCACAGGAAGGATGGGTCTAGTTGAGTAGAGGGCTCAGGGGAGCCTGACTAATGTCGGGTCAAGGACAGTATATTTGTCACCACCATACCCCGCTGCGAACATCCCCAAGGATGTGTTCCTGAGCCTTGAAGTTTTAAAGCAATGGGGCTAATAATTAATAATCATGAGGTGGGTTGGCCTTGAAACCTTGGAAGCATATTGCAAGGCAGACAAAACCTAAATGAGTAGCAGCTCTAGCCCAGGTGACTTTGATGGTCAGCAGCACTCAGTCTTCCAGAATACTGAAGATGGCCTATTACCTCAAGCATTGCTCAGAATCATGGGGCAGCATGAAAAATTAACATTTAAAGGGACTGAAATACTATGACATGGCCTTTCAGGTGTATATGGTCCTAACTTAAACATTTTCCAGTTTCAATCCCTGGGGTATGTTCTACTTTATGTACTTAGAGAAGCAAAGCTTGCTTGTTAAGTGGAGCATGGGGCATTCATGGCTACGGGTGGCCGCAGTCTTGCCGTGGGGGAGGGAAATGTGTTCCATAGAACCATGCAGCTCTGTTGAAAATTTCCAGGGAAGGCTTAACTTTAAACAGCAATAAAAATCATATGTTTTAAATAATACCCACCTCTTCCCCAAATCTATTAAAAAAACAACAATCTTGAAAACTCTATCTTAATCTTCAGTTCTTTTTTAGAAATTATCCTCCTCAGGCTGCTTTAGAAAAATAGCTTATACTGCACTTAACTCATCAGAGTGAGAGCCTGTGATGGGGCTTATTTGTTGTTTTCCATCTCCTCTCAGCCAAACAGGAATATTTTCAGTTGTATACCCAAAGCCTCCAGTGGTTGGTGAGTAATCACCGCTGATTCACTTGGCTAGGGTCCAGAAAATGTTGACTTTAAACACTGACGTTCCTAAAATGTATGCAGTGATGCATATTACTAAGTGAAAGCAGACAATCTGAAAAGGGCACATACTGTATGACCCCCAGCTATAGGACATTGTGGAAAAGGCAAAACTATGGAGACAGTAGAGAGATCAGTGGTTGCCAGGGGCGGAAGGGGTAGCAACAGTGGATGAATAGTCAGAGCACAGAGGATTTTTAGGGTGGTGAGACCATCCTGTAAGAGACTATAGTGGTAGGTACATGTCATCGTATGTTTGTCCAAACCCACAGAATGTGCAACACCAAGAGTGCTATAACATAAACTATGGGCTTTGGGTGATGACGTGTCAATGTTGGTTCATCAGTTGTAACAAAAGTACCACTCTGCTGGGGATGTGGATAGTGGGGGAGGTTACACCTGGGTGAGGGCAGGGGGAGATGGGAAATCTCTGTATCTGCTGCTCAATTTTGCTGTAAATATGCAACTGCTCTAAAATATGAAGTCTATTAAAAAAATGTATGCACTGCATTCTGTCAGCAGGCATGTGGGCTGTGGAGGAAGGTGAGACTGGCCATGGCTTAAGGCCTTGGGAGATTTGCTTCTTCCCCACCTTCTATGTTCTCTCATGGACTTGATGACCCAGCCCAAGTCTCTCCTGGTACAACCAATTCCTGTCCATGATATTAATGTTCTCTAAAGTTGCTGCAAACACTGAATTAGCAAATAACGAATCTTGGCTCCCAGGGCAGAGAGAGGGCTAGGTTCCCCCATGAGCCTCTGGTCACATCCTTTCATCAAATGATTAATATATTACCTTGTTTTATGTATGTGTCTTGTTTAAAGACACTTTATTTAATATATATTGTTGATTCGGGGCGCCTGGGTGGCTCAGTCGGTTGGGCGTCCACCTTCGGCTCAGGTCATGATCCCAGCATCCTGGGATCGAGCCCCGCATCGGACTCCCTGCTCGGCGGGGAGTCTGCTTCTCCCTCTGACCCTCCCCCCTCTCATGCTCTCTCTATCTCATTCTCTCTCTCAAATAAATAAATAAAATCTTTAAAAAATATATATATATATATTGTTGACTCATTAACACCGAACCCATGGCCAATGGCACTATTGCTCATGCCTGAAGGAAGCTTATTTAACACACATACTTTCTTCGTAAGGCACAGATGGCCTTCTTGCACTTAGGGATATGAACAGCACTTTAGCACTACACATCCCATGGGAGCCATTTAAACAGCAAAATCACCAACAAAAAGCAAAAACATGCAAAACAAAAGATTGGCGCCAAGTAGACTGAGAAAAGGACGCTTGTCTATAGTATGAGAGTTGAAACAAGAAGGCAGAGTATATTACCTTGTTCAACCTCAGTTGGGAACATGAGTGTCAGGCAAGTCAAATTTTTCACTGCTCTCTGCTTGCCCACAAATTGCCACGAAACACCGTAGTATTGATTCTGTGGCTGCAGATAAATTTAATGGAGCAGGTAAATTTGCCAATACCGAAATCTGTGACTAATGAGACTAGACTGCACATGCATTGGATCCGGACAGGGGCTTCAGGTTGCTGTATCGTGCTGGTTGTCCAGGATCCTTGGCATAACTCTGGCTCGAAAGACCTGGAAAACTTTGGTAACTTGAGAATGCTGTTAGAACATTGTGTGGGGGTTTGTTTAGAGAAGAGAACATTTCAGCTCCATGTCTCTGTGGACCATGAGAAGAAATACAGCCTACAGCCTGCAAAGGTCAAGGCGCCCAGCCTGTGTTGACATAGGCTCTTGCTCATTTCTCTCTGTTGGCACATCCGTCCAGATCAGAGAGACATCCCATGTGCTGCCCTGAGTGCTCCCTGGCTGTCACATAGCGTTACCCCCAGCTTCCCCCATCCTCTGTTTGCCAGTATTTTTCATTCATTAAAGCCTGTGTCCGTCTTGCCCACTGAGGACCTTTCTCATCTATCAGTGACCTTTGTCTTGCCTTTGGATGTGATCATAATTCACTTTATCCAGACCGCGACCATCCAGGGTGGCCAGGAGAGCTCATCTGTAATCCTGGCATTCCATCCCGTACTGCCTCTTGGAAAGATGTGAATGTATACAACAAAAACAAGGCAAGGCTTTTGATAATATGCATTGATATAATAAATTTCAAACAAGCAAAGGGACACAAGGAAACTTTGGGAGGCGATGGATAATATTTATTACCTCAATTGTGGTGATGATGTCATGGGCGTGTGCAGATGTCCAAACTCACCCAGCTGTATACATTAAATATGTGCAGTTTTGTTTTTGTATATCAATTATACCTCAAGAAAGCTGTTAAAAATTTCAATCAACAATTGTTAAGTGTATGTCCCATTCAATATTTGAGATATATTAAGAAATTATTTATTATTTACCTGAAATTTAAATTTAATTGTCTTCCCTGTATTTTTACTAGCTAAATCTGTCATCGCTGTCTCTCAGGAGTCCCGTGGGGCACTGCCCAGAGCTAGCAGTGGTGTGAGAATCACATTAGTGACCAACTGTGAGGTCTCAGGAAAGTTAACTCCCCTCTGGGCCTCTGTGTCTCCAGCTGTGAAAAGGACGTGATTTCTAATATCTGCTGCTGTATGAGCTTGTCACTAAGAACCAGAGTTTGGACCTTGTTTTTTACATTCTTTCTTCCTACCTGGTAATTTGGTAGTTTAGAAGTTCCCAAAGGGAGCTCAGCAAATACATGTGAATGTACATACTTATTTTTCGGCAGAGCTTTTCTGTTGTTGAAAGAAAGCCCACCCATCTGGACTGCCTTGGCAGGAAAATTAATTTGCTGAAAATCATTAAAGTGCTTTCTCCCTCACCTCCCTGCCAGGCCCTGATGCACAGGATATCAAGAGCAGATTCTCTGAGAAGACAGGATGGCGAGGTGCAGGCCCAGGGCTGTAAATCACCACTTCCAGCAGAGTGACAGCCTGAGTCTCTGTGCTCCACATCCCAGTAGACTGTGCTCCACGCACAAAGGGTAGTTCAGGAACTAGGCCCCATGGGGATTTAGGATGGTGACAGCCAAAGTCTGGTTCTCTACATCCAGCAGACTAAGGCAAGACCCGGGTTGTGCATCTGTGAGCACGTCTTTAGCTGTGGGGTGTTGCTACTCAGAGATGAGCTGTGCTTTCCACAGGGGTGGCTGGTGGGCCCCTGGCAGGGCCGCGGTCTGCGCTGTGAACAGAGGCACCCATGCGGGGGTGGTGGGTGGTAGCAGAGGGCTGAAACTGGAATGGGGAGACAGGTGCTGGGATGCATTTGCTCCAGGAACCCCCATTTCAGAAACTTCAGACAGCACTGCCCTCCTGGTCTGAGCAGAGGCCTGGCTCCCCAGGGAAGATTTCCCAGCAGATGTGGTCATCCAGAGAAGGCCTTTCCTTCAGGGAGAACCCCCACCTGGGAGTGGTGGCCGGGCCACTGCAACCACAGACCAGTGGGCACCTGGCTCTGCTTTCATTGGCCTTGAACCCAGTTCCATCAAGGATTTGAAGGCTCCGGGATCCCTGCATGTTGTGATTAGCAAATGCTCTCTGAGATTCTACGTCTCTCATGTATCTCAGGTAGTGGACAGGTGGGGTGAAATAAACAAGTAATTTTGTCCCGATAAGCAAATAATTTTTTCGTATATCTATGTTTCATGCAATATTTGGGACATACCTATACTAAAAATATTTTTGTTGATATCCAAAGGACAAACTGGTTTGTTGCCAGAAGTTTTTATTTTAATGAAGTACAATGATGAATTTGTTCTTTTATGTTGTTTTATCTAAGAAATCTTTGCCTTACTTAACATCACAAAGATCTGCATTATGCATGTAAGTCTGAGCTCTAGTTTAGGTTTAACTTTTGTGTATGGTGCAAGGTACACGTTGCAGTTTCTGTGTTTGCATTTGGAGATCTGATTGTTCAGCACCATTTGGTGAAAAGGTTATCCCTTTCCTCACCAAATTGTCTTTGCTTCTCTGTCAAGAATCAGTTGCCCGTTTATGTGTGGGTCTAATTTTGGACTCTGTCCGGCTGTGCTGTTTTATATGCCTAGCTGTACACCAGTACCATCCTGTTTTGGTTACTGTAGTTTACAATAATTCTTGATTATCGTAGGATCAGCTCTCCAACTAAAGCATCAAAGCCCTCAGAGCCGGTGGGGGGCAGGGGGCGGGGGGCGGGCACTAAGAATCAACTGGTCTAGTACTTGGTGGTCTTCGGAAAAGAAGGCTGAACTCCATTTACATTTAAGAGAACAGAAGTCTAACATAGTAGGGAGAGTGGTGCATGGTGTTGGTACATAATGGAGAAGAATCTAAGATCGAGCTCTCCTTCTCCTGGATCCTGAATCTAGGATCCAGCTAGTAGATAATGGAAAAGAATCTAGAATCCAGCTCTCTTTATCAGAACCTTAGCAAAATTCTCTTCTAATTATCAAATATTGATAGTAATAACTAGATATGCCATTTTTTGAGTACTCGCTATGGCACTAAGCATTTTACATGTAGTATTTCATGTAACTGGGGCGCCTGGGTGGCTCAGTTGGTTGGGCGACTGCCTTCGGCTCAGGTCATGGTCCTGGAGTCCCGGGATCGAGTCCCACATCGGGCTCCCTGCTCAGCGGGGAGTCTGCTTCTCCCTCTGACCCTCCCCCATCTCATGTGCTCGCTCTCTCTCAAATAAATAAATAAATCTTAAAAATAAATAAAGTAAGGCATAAAACTGCTCTCTGAAATTTATATGAAAGGTTATCATTTCTTTTTATATTCCAGAGCTCGATTTGAAGAATATATTGGAATACCTATTTTTAGAGGCAATTTCTTAGCAATTTTATTATAAATACTAACATAAAGAAAATAAAACCATCCTTTCGTCCCTCTAGGTTAATTTTTCATTGGAAACTTTATTTTTTATTTTATTATTTTTTAAAGATCTTATTTATTTATTTGACACAGCGAGAGAGGGAACACAAGCAGGGGGAGTGGGAGAGGGAGAAGCAGGCTTCCCGCAGAGCAGGGAGCCCGATGCGGGACTCGATCCCAGGACCCTGGGATCATGACCTGAGCTGAAGACAGACGCTTAACTGACTGAGCCACCCAGGTGCCCCCACTGTAAACTTTTTATTGAGGAATAACACACCTATGAAAACATATAGTATAAGCATGTTATATATTTGCAAGGTTAATACACTCATGCAAACAGCACTGCAGATTGGGCGCCTGGGTGGCTCAGTTGGTTGGGCGACTGCCTTCGGCTCAGGTCATGATCCTGGAGTCCCGGGATCGAGTCCTGCATCGGGCTCCCTGCTCGGCGGGGAGCCTGCTTCTCCCTCTGACCCTCCCCCCTCTCATGTGCTCTCTCTCTCTCTCATTCTCTCTGTCTCAAATAAATAAATAAAATCTAAAAAAAAAATTTATTTCATGTAACTGTGAGCATGTCTGTGATGCTGTCCTATTCTGTGCTTGTGGCCCATGGGGAAACTGAGGCACAGAGAAGTTGAGTCATGTGTGCAAGGTTGTACTGCTAGGTGGCTGGGCTGAGCTACAAATCCAGGATGGCTCATGGCAAAACCTGCATTCAAAGTGAAGTCCCTGATCCAGCAGCATTAGCCTCTAACAAGGGGAGTTTGTTAGAAATGCAAATTATGGTCCCAGCAATATTCTGACGGCCACTGAAGTCAGAACTACTGAAGGGACTAGTCCTGCAGCTCTGCAAGCCGGCAGCTCCTGTGTGCTTAAATCCTCAGAGAGATAAAAGATCCCAGAGGCTGGAGGGGGGGGGGTGTATCCGTGCTTCTCTCTCTTGGTCATACTCTATGGCAATGACTTCAGGGGAAGGAGTAATGTATGCAGAGGGCAAGTATCACATACAAGTCAAGTGCACGGGCTTGGGGGGATTGGTCAGAGCCCAGGGCACCTGATTTTACCTCTCAACTTTCTTTTTCCTCCTCTGTAGCATGGTGAGAACAGGAATACCTGCCTCCTAAGAGAAAGTACTCAGGATAGGATCTAGTTTAGTCCCTTTAGACGCTTACTTCAAAGACTGACCACAGACTGCTGTCCTTCCATGGAACTCCTGGGGGAGGCTTGTGTGTCTCTGCCTGGTAGGGTTGCCAGATAAAATACAGGATGCCCAGTTACGTTTAAATTGCAGATAAACAGGAATTTTTTTTCAGCATAAGTATATCTCCTGCCATATTTGGGACATACTTGCTGTAAAAAATTTTTTTCTTGTTGTTACCTGAAAATTACATTTAACTGGACATCCTGTAATTTTGTTTGGCAAATCTGAGAACTCCACTACCCGAACAACAGTGATTCTTTCAGCCGAAGGGATTAGCTCTGCATAGTAGAGGAAGTCTCCTGCCCCAACTCCAAGCCCCGTCTGTTTGCTTTCTGGGTGGGGCTTGGGATGTGTTCATGTTGCCTGGAAAGAGGCAGCATGGCCAGAGACAAACAGGGCTCCTGTTTCATCCCCTCTTTGACAATATTCAGCCACATGGTATGAAACAACAGAGACAGGTTGAAAAGCACAGGGTGGTTAAGGGGCCTGCTCAAAGTGGCTACAATTTGGCTGCAGCTGAAAAACCCAAGTGAAGACACCAGCTGCTTTGTTCTGGGAGATAGAGAAAAGTCCCCCACCAGCAAAACAAGCCCCACATGGACATTTAGCCAGAAGTAGATTTATTTAGTCTTCTGAAGCAGCTTCACGTGAGGCTAGCTTTCTGTTTTATGAATCTGAATTGCACGGAACTTGCGTGGCTCGGCTGAGAACATCGCGGGAGATTTACGGGCGGTGTCCATGGCATTAACTGCGGAGCCGAGCTGTATTTAACCTGAGAATAGGGGCTTCCGTTAAAAATCCACCTCTTCCAGGTAAGCCTGTGTTCCAGGAACAGCAGAGTTTAAACCTTTATTTTTTATTAAAAGCTTTTATTTATTTATTTATTTGAGAGACAGAGAGAGAGAGAGAGAGAGCACAAACAGAGGGAGTGGCAGAGGGAGTGGCAGATGGAGAGGGAGAAGCAGACTCCCTGCCCGACAAGGGGCTCGATCCCAGGACCTTGGGATCATGACCAGAGCGGAAGGCAGATGCTTCACCCACTGAGCCACCCAGGGGCTCCCAGTTTAAAAATTTAAAGGCTGTAAATTATTGATGGCCGCCATCAGTACTCTGACAAGCCGCATACTGGGTGACTGGGTTGGAAAGCCAGGAAGTTGGAAAGCGCTGGATCCCTGTGGGTGGAGATGTTCGGAGTACAGTGGACTGTGGCAAATTCTTTCCCAGAACCACAGACCATGGGGTGAGCCCAGGGGCCAGCGTGGTGTCCTCTCTCCATGTCCTCCCTGCATGTCCCCAGGCTGCATCCGAGCCCCGGTCCTCAGCCTCTGCTCAGCTCACAGGAGGGGAGGCAACAAACCAGGTGGGAGAGGGAAGCGGGCATCTGAGCAGAAGCCACGACAGGCAGAGATAAAAATGCACAAAGGAAATCTTGCACTTCCTCCTCATTTATTCTTTCCCCTCCTTATTCAGACGGGGATTTTGTTTTTAATGCTGATCTCTTGCTTCCTCGCAGGAACTGTCTTGTGTAATTTTAGCTGGTGGCGTAGCTGAACTTAATTTGATGGAATGAAAGGAAATGTGCCTTTGTTTTCTTAAAAAGAACAAATGTTTGCCGTTTCTTATTTATGAATACAATAAACCAGGCTCTGCTGGGAAGAGATGTGGCAGGGAAGCAGCAGATATGCGGGGAAAAGGACATGATGTTTATAACTCTGCGAATGAAACCTTGAAAACGGACAAATGGGAGAAATCCTCCCGCAGAAGGGACATATGTATTGCTTGGAACTCAAATGCACACGTCCCAGCATCTTCTTTGCCATCATGCTGAATGCCGAGCTAATCAGTAATGGGAGAATTTGATATGAAGCTCGTGTTTTCAAAAGAATTGTCACATGTACTCATATACACATCAAATGCAAGTGAGGAAACCATGTAGCATCTTACTTCTTTCTGGAAGCTTTTCAAGCTGAAAAATGCCATTCTCAACCTGTCTCACAGTGGGGGAGACTATCTCAAAGGAGAGAATGTTTTGACTTTAAAATGTAATGAGCAGTTCCACACCAAGGTATGTACACAGAGCAGGGGAAGCACACGTCCGCACAAGGACTTGCTTGAGAACGTTCATAGCAGCCCAAACCCAAGAAAGGACTTTGAGTCATCAAGTGGAGAATGGATAGATAACTTGTATATTCATACAGTGGAATAGTACCCAGCAGTGAAAAGAAACAGACTGTTGGCACATAGAAAAGTGTGGTTGAATCTTAAAAACATTATGCTGAACAAGGGAAGCCAGACGTATGTCAAATCTGGACTTTGTATGGAGAAAGGATATTCCAGAGGATATTGCGAGGGTAGGGGCTGGATCCTCAAGGAGACCATTCCGACCTTAAGATCAGTGAGTGTCTCGAAGGTTAGGCACACAGGATTCTTCTTGATTGGGAGGTGTGAACAAAGCCAGAAAGATGCCATGTGGGGAAGTGGGGTAAAGGGGAGTGGTTGGATAACAGAGCGAGAATGTTCTACCCTGAAGCCAGCCTGTGTTTAGGAAGGGCGATGGAGTCCAGGCTGTTTGTTTGGGAGGGGCTGTCTGCTGGCTCAGGCTGAGGTTGGGGGAAGGTGGGGCAAAGGTCACAGTCTGGGGAAGGAGAGACTCTTACCCCAAGTTTGGTGAACAAGCCTTTTGTTCTGATTGATTAATGGGGCTAAGCCGTTCAGCTAATCATTTATAGAAGAAAGGGAATTTGCAGGGTCTGTGTCTGACCCCTTCTTATGTAAACAAGGGGGGCCATCTAAGTCTTGTGAGGAGGGGTGTTCTTTGCAGTAAGCTGTTTTCCAGAACACAAAAAAGTGGGGAGTTCCTCTGTGCTGTTTTTCAGGAGCCCAGGGCTTGGGTACAATTCCACCTTGTTATATTAAAGAGTATCATTCCATTTCCATGACAGTCTAAGCTATGGGGTAGAAAGCCGATGGGCGGTGGTGGGGTGAAGACTGGCAGCAAAAGAACACCAGGAAACTTCTGGAGGTGACAGAAATGTTCAGGATCTTGGCTGCAGTGATGGTTGCATTGAGTGTATATTTCCCAAAATTCATGGAGCCAGACAGGCTTGGGTTTGAACACGAAATCCATCCCTTGTGAGCTGCCAGGTGGATATCGGACAATTGCTTATCCTCCTTAAGCACCATTTTCTCCACTAGTGCCCACTGCCTGATTGCTCAGAGCTTTAAAACCATCAACCTAGTGGGAACTCTATCATGTGAGCCATTATTCTGCAACAATCGTGACTCCATTTCCCTTCTTGTGTGTCTCCCGGACAGTGTGATTTCTTGGAGAGAAAATGGAATTTCAAGGCAGGATATCCATGCTGCATGTTCTTTTTTGTTTGTTTGTTTGTTTGATTTATTTGTTTGAGGGAAAGAGTGAGAGAGAGAGTGAGAGAGCACAAGCAGGGGGAAAGGGCAGAGGGAGAGAGAGAAGCAGACTCCCTACTGAGCAGGGAGCCTGATGCGGGACTCGATCCCAGGACCCCGGGATCATGACCTGAGCCGAAGGCAGACCCTTAACAGACTGAGCCACCCAGGCACCCCTAGGCTGCATGTTCTTTAGCTTCAGTGTCTTCAGATGTTAAATCTCTACTCAACTACATTACAGTGTGGTTATGAAAATTAAATGTGAACGTGGTTGGGAAAGTGTTCATAAGCTAACACAGTATCACAAGTGCAAACAAGCTAATAAATGGGATCGATCATGAGTTTTCTTTTTCTTAATTATGCCTCTGTATTTTCCAATTTCCTTTTCACAAAGAAGATGGATTATCCTTATAATCAGGAAAAAATTATAATTTCCATCCAGAAAAAGATGCTGTAGGCCTGGAATAAGTATTGAGATGTTTATTTGAAAAATAGGTATATAAGAAGAAGTGATTCTATAGTTTATCTTCTAAGGTCACTTTTGAAAGTTGAAAGAAGGTGCTGTCACTAATGATGCCACACAGAGCAGACACTGGACAGCTCCTTGTCTGGGAGATCAAAACAAACACCCCCGATGAGTAGCCGTGGGCATTCCGTGCCTCTGGCTGTGAGCCCCTGAGAAGGACAAACTGCCATTGGGCAGAACTATCTGATCATGACGAAACATCAGAGAGACCCACTTTGAGCAATTCATTTAAACAAAAAATTAAAAAAAATAAAACAAACATAACTGTTCTGAATTAAAGTAGAATTTCCTGATAACTCAGGACAGCTTTACTTACTATAAAAACAAAACAAAACAACAACAACAATAACGACAACGACAAAAACAAACGACCTCCGTTCTCCCCAGATGGGAACGTGATGATGGAGAGAGAGGTCAAGTGAAAAAGTCTAGAGACATGACCAATGAGTGCATGATCCCAAACTGAGTCCTGTGCCCGAGGGGAAATTGCACAAAAGGCATCTTTAGGCGACTGACAACATTGAAATAAGGTCTAAATTTAGATAAATGTATTTTAGTAATGTTGTTTTTCCCGAATCGGTAACTGAACTGTGTTGTGTTTTTTTTTTTCTAAAGAGAACATTCTTGTTCATAGGAAATCACACTGAAATATTACTAGGCAAGGAAGCATGATGTATGAAATCTACTTTCCAAAGGTCCAGAGAAAATAAATTGTGTGTGTGTGTGCACGGAAGTCATTTACTGAGACTTTGAGAGAACATGATAAAGCCAAAACAGCAAAATATTAAAAATGGATGAATCTGAGTAAAGGACCCAGGGGAACACTCTGTATTATTCTTGTAAGTAGTTCTATACATTTAAAATTAGTGTGAAATAAAGGTTTTAAAAAATTCAGGAAGGTGCTAAGTGGTGATGAGAAATTGGCTGTCAGGCTTTCATAAAGCCCAGATGGAGAAGGGGCTGCTGCAGGGATAAGCTGGCGACAGAGAAGCTGACCCTGGTTTGGAGACACAAAGGGAGAATGAGGGCAGGCAGTTCTCTTTTGCTGCTGTGATTTGGATTTGTAGGCTTTGCTGGGGCTGACAGCATGGGGGACAAGAAGTATAGGGAGAGTTAGTGCCGATCAACCTGGCTCTTCTTGTAACTAAGCTCGTGGGAAGATCGAGATTGTCCAGTAAGGGGTCATTGCCTCCCCAAAAGTAAGTACTTTATGCATTATAATACCAAATGAAGATGCCAAGTCATTCCTACAGAGGAAGGTGTCCTAGAACAGGCTGCGGTTACACCCTTTACAGAGTCAAGTGCAAGTCAGAGCATCAGGCCGAGCACATAAACACTGAAGAACGTCATTTCTGAAGCATCTGATGAAGAGCCAGGCATTGAGGTGGGCAGTTAGATTAACGAGCTAGACTAAAGGTGACAATCCAGTCATGGTTCTTTCATGGCAGCAGTACAAGCAAGAGGCAAAACAGAGGTACTGACTCCCCGGCATTCCCTTTACCCCATGGGATGGTACCAGGTGAGGGTCAGGTGTTAGGGAGACAATAGTCTCACTGCTGAGGGGCTCTGAACCAAGGGCTGCCGCCTCTTTATGGACGCAGGGGCCAGAGGGCAGGAATGGGGTAAGGCTAGGATTGGAAAGGCAGTTGGGATGGAGAGAATTCCTTAGCCAAGGATCCCTGATAGGCAGGTCTTGGTGGATGCTCTGGGCTACGAATGAAGATGTGTGTATGAACATGGCTGGCCTAGCGGGGCTCAGGCCTTGACTGCAGCACCCTCCAGGAAACCGCAATGCAAGGCTGTGCACCAAGGGTGGTGTGAGGGTGGCAGCTTCCCTGCTGAGGCCTGCCAGGGAAGGCCTTGCGTGAGTCAGATTCTCCAGAGACACAGACCCAAGGAGTCTGAGAAGTCCAAGGTTTCTGATTGGCAGGCTAGAGACCCAGGAGACCCATGGCATCATTCCAGACCAAGTTGGAGTTCAAAGGCAGGAGAAGACCAATGTCCCAGCTGGAAGATAGGCAGAGAGCTAGGATTGGGCTTGAAATATCTCACATAGGATTTTTTAAAAATTTGAGTACAGTTGACACACAATGTTATTAGTTTCAGATATACAACATAGTGATTCAACAACTCTTATGCTATGCTCACCACCCTCTGTCACCATATAACGCTGCTACAATATCAGCAGATGGCCAACAGACACATGAAGAGATGCTCAACATCACTCGTCACCAGGGAAATGCAAATCAAAACCACAGTGAGATGTCACCTCACACCTGTCAGAATGGCTGAAATCAAAAAGACTAGAAATAACAAGTGTTGGCAAGGATGTGGAGAAAAAGGAACTCCGGTGCACTGTTGGTAGGAATGTAACTTGGTGCAGTCACGGTGGAAGACAGGATGAATGTTCCTCAAAAAATTAAAAATGGAGGGGCGCCTGGGTGGCTCAGTTGGTTGAGCGACTGCCTTCGGCTCAGGTCATGATCCTGGAGTCCTGGGATCGAGTCCCGCATCGGGCTCCCTGCTCGGCAGGGAGTCTGCTTCTCCCTCTGACCCTCCTCCTCCCTCTCATGCTCTCTGTCTCTCATTCTCTCGGTCTCAAATAAATAAATAAAATCTTTAAAAAAAAATTAAAAATGGATTCCCTGCATTCTTTGAGGAAGAAAACCTGAGTGAGTTGGAGACTGCTCTCTGTTGGGTGGTGCTGGGTTGCACTTTCTCCATGTAGGAGCCCAGTAGGATCTTGGGGACCGAAGATGGAATGCCCAGCCAGGCGTTCTCAGCTCCTGGGAGCAGGCTGTGCAGGGTGGCAGATGGGCTTCAGTGTCTTGTTGGTGTTCTGTGTGCTGGTAGCTATGTGATCTTCTCCTAGCTTCATTCCTTTCGTCTCCTGGCTTCTGCAGGACAAAGCTTGTTGTGACACTACAGGAAACTCAGAGTTGAGAGTGCGCTTCTTGAGACTGCCCCGTGTCACCATTTATAGCCTGTGGGGAGGGGACTGCCATCTGTGGCTGTGAGTTGGAACCCTCGGTGACAGTTCTGAAGCTCTGGGCCAGTGCAAGTGGATAGGAAAAATCACAGTTGGTGACACAGAGATGGACTCCTGTGCATCCTCAGGGCATAATTTAAATTCATTCATTTGTGAAATCATAAGGGTGGTGGGCATGATCCTCAGCAGACTGTGGCCCATTCATTGCTTTCAAGAGCAGGAAGGATATCCTTGGTTGATGATGAAAAGATAGTGCACAGAGGAGGGAGACACACATAGCCTGCGTCTACATGGGGCCATCCACCATTCGGCTGCTTTGCCTCAGATAAGGAATTGGAACTATACCTCAGTTTCCTGTCCTACGATTTGCTGATTTTCAGAGTACCTCTTTCACAAGGTTGTTGTGAGAATTGAGTAAGATGATGCTTGTAAAAGCACGAGACTAGTTGGACCCACTCTGAGTGCTCAATGAGCGCTGGCTGTAAATATAGGTATATTCACATACACACATATATTGTATATCACACCTGCGTGTAAGTATGCAGTGTATTATATAGTGAATATATGTATAGAGACATATATATACAATGGAAAAGCATATTGGTGGTCAGAGTAGAATGAATCTATTTGCATGCTAGACAGCAGTGATCATTTGGCCAAGCTTTCAGAGCAATGATATATTGAAAAGTGACTTTTGTTTAACTATGGAGATGGACTGGTTTTCCTTCCCCAAAGACATACTCATCAAGGACAGAAGGATAGAAGCCTCTGTTAGCCTTACTCACTGTGGGGTTAGAAGCGGGCACTTCCCTGAGGTCAGGAAGTGAGAAGTGGAAGGTGGACATAATTTAAATTGCTGATGTTATGCACATGCGCGCACACACACAGGGATCGTGCACCCTGTTACGTGGGACCTGACCCGTGACTCTTTTCAGGTCCCCCCTCTTCCAGGCTTCTCTTCTTCCCTCCATTCTTTTCTCTTTCTCCCTTTTCTGTTCTTCTCATATTTTCCTCTCTCTGCTTTGTCCTCTGGGGTTTGCCTCCTGGCTGTCTGGCATCTACACTTATTCATTTGAGAGTCTAAAAAAGGTAAGAAGAAAGCTGGTATGTAATTTCAAAGTTCTTCTTTACTGCTAGGAACACCTCCCCCTGTTCAAAAATGGCCGTGAAACTTGGTTCATGGGAAACACAGAAGGACTTGGAAAAGTGTATTTCTTCTTGACACATTGCTGGTGAGTCTGGGGTCATCCACAGCAGTGAAGTGCTAAAGGAGGAAGGAAGCAGCAGAAGGGAGGCACGGGGGCTGTTCTCCATCAGAGAGCATTTCTGGCATGTTCCTCAGCCACAGCCTCTATCAGGGCACTATGACTCCACTCTGCCCCCAACCCTGCCGTGGCAGGCTGGAATGTCTTCTTCCCCCTTGGATCCCAGCAGTAGGCTCCCAGGAGTTTACTCCAGCCTGCCTGGGTGTGCCTGAGACTTCTGAGCACAGAGAGTTCCACTCACGGTGAATTTATGGAGAATCTGGTCATTCAGGATAACAGATGGAGCCTGTTGCAAGTGTATACTAATGAAACTGGAGATTTTGTTGTTTTGTGGAAAATGTTTGCAAATCTCCCATCAGACAGTTTCATGAGTGCTGTAAATGCAGTGAAATGGGCAACCCACATGCATTTTGTTTTCCAGGACAAGTTTGACTTAAGATGTACTTAAATAAATCAGTGGATTGATTTGGAGAAATGATTCCATATGCTAATTAAAAAACCCATGTAGAGGTGGGTGACTCAGTTGGTTGAGTGGTTGACTTGATTTCGGCTCAGGTCATGATCTCAGGGTCCTGCAATTAAGCCCCGAGTCTTGCTCCACACTCAGTGGGGAGTCTGTTTGAGATTCTCTCTCCACCTCTGCCCCTCCCCTCGGGTCTCTCTCTCTCTCTCTAAAATAAATAAATAAATAAATCTTAAAAAAAAACCCCACGTATACAAAGATGGAATGTAGGAAGAAAAGTGAGAGAGGCACGCATGATACTTTGGATTCCAGTAACTTCTATTTTGCACATAAAAGAAAATTGATTTTTATTATTTCCTTCTATTATTATTACTCTTTCATTATTCTTAAATACTGGTGATGGAGGTAAGTTTGATGTATTTTACTCTAGGATAGGCATGAAAATCTAAATACCTTACTCTTCCAATTTACTTAGTTGCCACTTGTTTATCTTCACAGCTAAAGAACTCATTTTGGAGTTGACTGAATATGACACGTAGTTCAAAATGATTCCTTTAGTGTCCAGAATTCTCATCACTGCAGCATAAAACCGTGTGATGCCTATTATTCAAAACACGGTGCAAGGAACCCAGTCATTCTGCAGAACATGAGTCTGTGTTAAACATCTTCATCTGAATGCCATTCTATGTCTGGCAATTTTCAAAAGCAGTTGTACTCACATCAAATACTGATGTTTGAAAATAATATGTTTGAAGCGCAACAGCCATCTTTTTCTTGAAAGTTCTTGTTTTCTCCCATTATCTTTGCTCAGTGTGTTCCGGAGTCATGCTCGAAATGTTTGGTTTCCTGAGTGTCCACCCCGAAATGGACTTTTCTCTTCCTCTCACATTTCCTGAGTGCAAAGTAGCTGATCAATTAGTACTCTATTGAATGGCAGGGACAGGAATATCCAGACCTCATGTGCTGGTGACTTCTCAGACACTAAACATTTGATCAGGAGACAAGTCACCCATAGCCAGAAGTTGGGAGGACTTCTACATCTCGTGGCTCTTCACACCATTGTCCTTCATGTGGATGGCACCTGAGTGTATTGGAGAACCTCAGGGGCTGGGTTGGACAAGAGGGTCAAGTCTGAATAGCTGGGCTGGAAACAATTATGACAACTCTGTGTTAAGCTCTTTACATTTTAATCTTATTTGATATTCCCAAAAATCCTATGAGGTAGATTCTATGATTATAATAAGAAGACCTCAGCTAAGCCAGAGATTGGACCCAGATAATGTACAGGGCTAGAAGGATCAGGCGAGAATTTGGGGAAACTAAGCAGAAGGGAATGCTGAACTACCTGAGATGTAGAGTATTCGTGTTCATGAACCAAAGGATCAGAGAGCCGTCAGGAAGCAGTATGAGTGAAGAGGGAACCCTAGCGGCCAGTTCTGAGTCCAGGGCTGGCTGGCCCACTATCGCTGGCTTCTAAGGATGGAGGAGGGGGCTGCTTGCGGTGGTGTACTTGACCAATGCAAGGGGTCATGGTAAAATCAGCAGGCCATTAGCTCACCTGAGGGGTGGCCAGGATTCACAGGGTTACATTCCCTTAGGCTTTAGAAACAATAGAACTTCCCAGGCCAGCTCCACAATTCTGACAGGAGCCATCTGGGACTCCAGCTGACTCATCTGCTCAGCCACTGGGCTCCACTCAGGCGGTTGGTGTGCAAAGCCATGAGCTAATATCCTCAGCATTTGTTGTGTTTTTTTTTTTTTTTTTTTTGTCTTTTGTTTGTTTTGGTGTTAAGAGATAGCCAAAGCTTTGCAGGAACAATTATGCTGTCAGAGTGTTTGACAACGCTGAGCTAACTTCTTGCTGATCAAGCCATTACATTTCTGAATATCATGTGTTTGTGTAGCTTGTTTTAACTTCTGAGTTGTCTCAGGAGGGGATGACAAGTTGGTAGCATGACAACCCCTGTTCAGCTGGATGACATCGCTAAATGGTGATGTTACCCAAACTCAGCCTCAAAATCTTTCTCACTGGAAATTCTGGGCAGCCACTTTTTATTGGTTATAACCACCTGCCATTCTCCTGGAGAATGTGATGATATCTGAGTAGCCAGAAATTAAGCTTTTAAGAATGTTGACTTCCAATGGCTTCTTGGACTATAGCATTCCAACGATCAGTTGTCAGTAGATATTTCATCATTGATGTGGTCTTAGTTTGTTGGACATGCTACTCCTGCTGATTGTAATTTTACTTAGGACATCCTTTGCCTCCATGCCTTTGTCCTCATCACAAGCAGAGAAGATTCAAAATCAACTACAATACTATTATTACAGCACTCCGTGTCAGTAATTCTGCTCAATGCTTCCAAGTCTTGTTCCCATTGATTCTTCACAGCAACCTCACAAGGTCGGCATAAGTATTACCTTCACTGAAGAGATGGGGACACTGAGACTCAGAGAGGTCAAACAACTCTCCCAGAGTCACACAATAGATGGCAAAAGGAGGATTGGAAACCTGGTCCACCTGACTCCAGTGTCCATGATTTGTTCTATGATCTTACACCCAGCTTGTTCGAAAGGCTCATTCATCCCTTGTGCTATGGGAAGAGACTGGATAATGCCATCATCCATGTGACCAGTCTGCTAAGGTGGTCTGTTTTCCACAAATCTTCCTGCAAGCAAGGTGTCCTGAGGATGGTCCAGAACTCACCTAAGGGCTGGGCTAGAACCAGGACGAATAGAGCTGACTGGAATAGGAGGCCGATCTAACAGGTGGTTGACAGAAGTGGGTGGGTGGGGGCAGCAGAAGCAATTTTGGAAACTCCTGGCTGTTGTTTTCTGAGGCACACTTACTTTGTTGTATTTCATGGCAAAAGAACACTGTTTTGGTTGATTTTAGGAGGGGAGGGATTGAAGGAACCAAGGCTGGCTGTGAAGGGGATTAAGAAATTTAAGGCTAGATTCATTTTGGGCTGGATTTTGGAATTCAGAAGGTTAACACAATCTGAATTTAGGAAAGATTGTCTTCTCCTGGCTCAAACTATTGTGCTGTTGTTGTTGTTGTGTGTGTGTTAAAAAAAACAGTGTGAAGGCACCAGTATTAATATTCATAGTAAAAGTTAGTGTCTGTGAGACTCTAATGGGCTGGGCTCTCTGTTTTTCTTTTTTAATTATTAACATCAGTTTAGCACCCTCAGAGAAATTATTAGACTCAGACGTCCTGTGCCATTGCTATGGGAATAGGAGTTAATGCCATTCTCCTTTGGTTGTAAATCCAGCTTTTAAAAACAACACTCTGCCCATAAACAATCCCAAATACTATGTGATCACCACCTCAGTCAACAAAAAGAATATTAATGAGATTGTGTCCTGGCCGTTGGTACAAATGCTGTAGGCTTTGGGCAGAATTACTATTAATGATTGAATCATAAGCTTGGGTTAGAAATGATAACTTTACTCAAAAACTCATTGCAGAGATTACGAGGAGCATTCTTCATTTTATTTAAGGCATGTAGACAGCTTGATTAGGGACTCAGGGCACCTGCCATATTTCCCCATTTGGGAGTGACCAGTGCCTGACCTGTGGGCATTTACTTGGTTTCAGGGCAGAGGAGCCGGTGTGAGTACAGGACTGGTAGAAATGTTGGGGGAGAAACAATTATAAGAGCCTCATGCTCTACCGTCTGAGCTAGCCAGGCAAGGAGAAACAATTTTAAACCCTATTAATTCTGCTGTGCTCCCTGAATTTGGAAAAACCCTTCAGTGTGAGTTGGCCTGGGAACCCATGCCATCTGCCACAATCGGGCTTTTGTTCCCAAGATGTCTGCGAAGGTGCAGCTTAGTGACCTTAGACTAGCGCTTTAGTGCTGGACAAAGATTGGGGTGACACCCTTCTTCTAGGCTATACTTGCTTATTTTTAATTCTAAGATTTTAAAAACACCTTGGTGGAATTTCCAGGACACCAGGAGTCCTAGCAGTCCTGAGAATGTTCTTTACTCCAAATGATACTACTTGACATTCAGAGGGTTATATCTCTGCTTGAGAGAGAGTTTTTTCCAAGCCTATGAGTGGATATGGATAGCCCTCCTACAATTTTGCAGGGGTAGGTGTAGATGGTTTTGCCCATCTATGGAGATGTCCTGATTCTGTTTTGGACCTACCTTTGGGCTACAGCATTGAACCTGACTTTATAAGTCCATTTCCTCCCTTGAGCTGGTTCCACTGCAGAGCCTTTTGTCTTCCAGGGGATGCACTGTAGTAATAAGGGAAGATTCAGCACCATCTTTGTTAAGCATAATTGAAGGATTATGTGCTTTTTGTGTAGCAGAGTGTGTAAGCTCTCTTCTGAAGAAAGGACTCACATATCTCAGGTTCATTTAAGTACAACTCTGACAGTTTGCTGGTTACAGCAGTTCCCTAAAAGGGAGCGGAGAACAATCTCTAATTGTGCAGCAAAGACTAGGGAACTTTGGACTGTAAAAGGAATTTGAACAAGGATCTCCTGGCACATTGAGCCAAGTCATATATTGTCTGGGTCCTCTGAGAGCATGTATCAGGATGGGATTAAACAGGTGTGGGCTTTATTAGGGGAAGCTACTGTTGAGAGAAAATGGGGAGAAAATCAGGGCAGGCTGGAGGATGCATCCTGGACTCCCATGCTGCTAGTCTCTGGAAGGTTCTGGGAGCTGTTGGGGAACACTATGTCTTCAGGAGCAAGCCTGTGTGGGTCATTGGCTGGGAGCAGCCTGGGGAAACTGTGCAAACACAGGGATGATGGATTTCAGCTCAATACTGAGGCCTTGGTCAGTTACAGTCTCCGCAGTTGGAGGTCTGTGGGGCACCTCCAAGCGTTGCCACCATCCACTTCTTTGAGCTTCTGTGTCCTTTACTAAAATAGAGAACTTTCTTTCATTAAATGCCCATTTTGTTCCAGATGCTGGACACATCCTGGAGTCATAAAGGGCTGCCAGAGGGAAACAGGCGGGGGCCACGTTCCCTGCAGCAGAGGTACTTTCCCCACCAGCCTCCCTCTACAGACCAGAATTTTATAGGCTTGCTAGCATGTGAGCAGTGGAGGCAGAGTTAGGTTCACAAAGAACAAAGCCTCCTAGTCTGGTAATGTCCCCTGTCCCACTGCTATTGATCATCACCGATTATGGCTGGACACCAGCTCCCATCATTTAGGGGTGGCTTTTGTCCTTGCTGCCTCCTTTTCCGAGTGTTGTTCTCACCCTCCCTTGATGAGGCACAATTCAGGAATTTTGTCTCACATTCCTCTGCCAAGTTTGTAACAGGAAGGAGCAGCCACTCACACCCTTGCTTAATCGGAAGTGAGGTTCCCAGCTGCCCTTTTGAATTTGTGCAAAAAATTTTTCCAGTGTCCCTCTGTCTTCTGCTGAGTGAGGGTCTCATGTTTCTTGAGAGACAATGCCACATGTGTGGGGCCAGACCAGCCTGCCTACCTGCCTCTGAGTCCATTTTGCACCTGCTGGCTGCGTGACTTATGGTATGTTGTCCAAATCTTTACTTATAAACAGGGACAGCAGAACCTGTGCACCAGGACATTGCTGTCCTGGCTCCTTCTGGTCTAGAAAGCCATCCAGGTGAAGGAGCTGGTTCTGCAGAACTTCTTGTATCCTTTCCAGGCTTTTCCATGGCTCTACCCTATTTCTCATTTTCTCAGAGCCTGAGTCTTTCCAAGGAATGAATAGAGCAACCAAGAGACAGTAGAACACAAGGAATAGTTGGGAGTCATCCTGAACAAGATCCATGGATAACCATTTTGGCTGAGCTTTCTTCACTGCTTGGATTTTCTCCATTTCCAGGCAGGGTCACTCAACTGCTCTCCCCATTTCTCTCTCCATCACTGGCCTGGATAGGACAAAAGGAAGACCAGGGCCCACTTCCAACTGTGCTCTGGACATGGCCTTAGAATTAATTCCTCCCAACACAGTGCTTGAAGGAGTTTGAAGTTATCAGTCAGAGATGGTTTTGGGGATAAGGTACATTGGCATCCTGACTTTGGTACAGAACACTTGGGCCATGGATGAGGTTCCAGGGAGGTGAGATGCTTGCACACAGCCACATAACTGGGCCAGGAAGAACTTAATTCTGCTGTTTATATCCACTGCTTTCCTCCATAATGTTAAATTGCTGCTCATATAAAAATGTATTGGTATTTTAACAGTGACTCTGGGAAGTATATGGGTTGACCTTAAGGAGAACCTGTGATTTTAGGCATCCAAGCAGAGGTGAGGACAGGGATCTCAGTCTGCTAATGGAAGCCCCTGTCCTTCACCATCAGGGTCTGCCCACATACCTTCTCAGAAGGAGCACCTTTCATTCTATGGCTAGCATGGAAGGATTCCCATGGCTCTGTGGAATGGTAGGCCATTTTCTGCAAGGAAAAGTTCTTCTCAGAATCAAGATCACCATAGGAAAATCTGCTTGGACAGTGTTGGTTAATTTTATGTCGTCAACTTGACTGGGCCAAGGAGTGGCCAGACAGCTGGTTAGACATTACTTCTGGGTGTGTCTGGAAGAGAGGAGCATTAAATGAGCAGATGGAGTAAAGCAGATTGCCCACCCCAGTGTGAGTGGGCCTTGTCTAATACACCATGGGCCCAAATTGAAAAAAAGGCCGAGAGGGAGGAATTCTCTCTCTCTGCCTGACTGTTGAGCTGGAGCATCATCTTCCCCTGACCCCTTGAACTTGGACCTGGACTTACATTATCAGCCCCACTGGTTCTTGGACCTTAGGACTCAGACAGGAACTTAGACCATCAGTTCCCCTGGTTCTCAGACCTTTGGGCTTGGACTAGAACTATAACACCAGCTCTCGTGGGCTTCTACCTTGCAGATAGCTGAACTCCCAGCTAATTTGTTTTTCTATTTTGATGCCAAAACCAACATCCAATAAACAAGCACAGTATGAACATCTCAAAACAGGCTCTCCTTCAGTTTTCTGGAGCAGTTTCTCTGGGTAACACTGTTTATATGTAGAGTAGGCAGCAATGTTTGTGACTTCATTTCAGGGACGTGGTAAGTTTCTCCAGACTAAAATCTTTACTTATGTTATTAAACTTTATCAAACTCTTGAAATCAATCTCAGGTTTTATTGGATTGGCTTTCATAATGATGGACTAGAAGCATGCTACACTTTCCTACCTACACTCCACAACCCCTAAAATACTGACAGCAGATAAGTTAAGACTGAATAGGGATGCCACAAGCCAAGATAGGATCACACATATGCTCCTGTAGAAGTTGAGAGCAACATCCAGGCCTTTTCTAATGTGGATTGGAGGAAGCAGGGAGCAGACAGAGTCCCAAGGAACCCTGAATCCTGGTTTGCCAGGGTGTGATTGTGGTAGTCACCAGCTTTGTTCACTCCATCCCTTCTCCTTTCTCCAAAATATTTGAGCTGTAACAATGTATGAGAGAGAATTAATAGAACAATCAGGATGTATAATTAGTTTATTAAAGAAGGGTGAAGGTTTTTAGAAAGAACTAGATATCTCATAGTGATAGTTGTCAAACTTATGCAGTAATATTCTTAACAAGTACTTTCTTACAGTAAGAGGTCCTTCTGTCCTCACTGAGTGGTGTTCTTCCCATGATTAATCCTGCAATGTGTCCCTTCGAGTCCTCTGTGGCCTATAGTGAGTTTTGCCTCCAAAGAGCTTGGATTTACCACAATATTAGCTTCACATTGATGTGCACTGAAAAAAATTGGAGCAATAAACTCAGCTTTGCCTTGTTAGCAGGTTGTTGTAGTGGTATTTGGGGGAAGTCAGGATTAAATAGATACAATGTAAATTCCCTTTGTGTGCATAAACAGGTTGGACCTTGCATCCAAAATGTGGTTTGGATGTTGAGACTGATGAGGCCACACACCAAGAGGATATGAAGAGTTTATTACTCACATAATGAGGCTTTATGAGAGCATGGAACAGGTTCCTACACAGGTCTGATAATGTCTTGAGAGAGCAGACAGAATTTTTAGGGCATTTATGGTGGTTAGGGGAGAGGGGTTGGGGTGCAGGTTCCTGTATATGGGCTAGAACTTGCATGATTTGAATTTCCCATTGGTGCTAATCATGGGAGCACTTAGATTTCTTTAGCTGCCCAGATGTGGGGCAGAAGAAGAAGCAGGTATGGTGGGGCCTGAAAACTGTCAGCAGTCAGACACTAAAACATGGAGTCAGACTCTGCATTATACCTCTACTCAACCCTCCCATTTCCCCCTCTCTATCCCCTTCAGCATCTAAAGAATCCCATGAATAGTCTACCCACAAATGTGAAGGGGATTGAGGGAATACAGTACATTGAAAGTTGTTATACTCAATGTTTTTAAGAATTCAATCAAAATTCTAGTATGTAGTACTAACTTTAGAAACAAAACACTAAACTATGCTGTGGTAGACAGACCCTAAGGTGAACCCCATTGACCTGCCTTCTGCTATTCATACCCTTTATATAATCCTCTTTCCTTGAGTGGAAGCAGATCCTACAACTTTTAGAATACGGCAAAGATCAAAGTATTTTTCAGATGCAATCAGGATCCCAAAGTAGTTGATTATCAGTTAATCAAAGGGGAGATTATCTTTCGTGGACCTGATAGTTAGCAAAAACCTCAGAAAGAGAGACAAGACCTTTCCTGAGGGAAAAGGAGACTCCCCTTGTTGGCTTTGAAGAGGTGAGGTGCCATTTGTGAGAGTCCATTGGAGAAGGCCATGTGGCAGGGAGCTGTGGGAGGCCTGAAGGAGCTGAGATTGGCCTCTGGCTGACATTCAGCAAGGAATTGGGAACTCAGTCATACAACTGCCAGGAGATACATTTTTCCAACAGCTTGTGTGAACTTGGGAGTGAATTCTTCTCAGTCAAGCCTCCAGATGAGAATGCAACCCAGCCAACATCTTGACTTCAGCCTGGTGAGACTGTCAGCAGAGGGCCCAACTAAGCTATGCGCAAAATCCTGATCCACTGAAACAGTGAGATAATAAATGTGTGTTGTTTAAAGCCATGAAGTTTGTGGCCATTTGTTATGCAGTAAGAAAGAACTGATGCATACGTATTAAAGTAATAGTTTATTCTCTCAAGGTAAAGAATGGAAACAATATCTCAAATTGCCTTAAGAATATAAGAATAAAAGCAGTTAGTGTATTTGGTGTACTTAAGGTATTTAATAGGGTAGTCTTATTATACAAAAATGGATTGGCCATTGTTTCAGTAGCTTCTGCATTTCACTCTCTAAGGAATACTGTCTTTCCTGACCAGGTTTTCCCTTGCTATCAAGTCCTCATTACCTTGCATGTAATGTAGGCAGCCAGCCAGGAGTGTCTGGTCTCCTGACTCAGTTCACAGATGCCACAAATATTATCTACTTGTAATGGGAAGACTCTAATTACACACTGACAATTGGATCCATTCCAGTCTTACAAACTTCTAAATTATTTGCATCAGAACATAACCCCTAAGAACCATTTCCAGGTATATGGCACCATAAAACATAACCTAAATTAACTTGGCCAATAGCTTCATACCCTGTAGCTGAATGTTTGCTTGCTAATATTTGCATAACTCATTACTACCTTTTTGTGTGTTTATACAATGTACTGTTCATTTCTCCCTGTGATTAGCATTTTATTTAGATGTAGTCTTTTCTCTATTCTCTGGCACAGCCCCTCAGGCAGAGGCTTGGGGCAGTTCCTTACTATGTACTTGTTTATGGGGTGGATGACTTGCCTGTGGCTTCTTTCCGGGTTGCCTAAGGCAATGACTATGTATTCTGAAATAAGTCATTGCTAATAGTTTTTCTTTCTCATAAGACTCTCTCTTCCTGCTTGGGGAAACAAACAGAGGGTTATTGGAGGGGTGGTGGGTGGAGGGATGGGGTAACTGGGTGATGGGCATTACAGAGGGCACTTGATGGAATGAGCACTGGGTGTTACATGCAACTGATGAATCACTAAATTCTACCTCTGAAACTAATAATACACTATATTTTAATTAAATTGAATTTTAATAAAAAAATAGTAAGCTCTTCCTCTTTCCTTTTTTTTTTTTTTTTTTTAGTTTGCAAGGGCAGCACCTCCCCCCACCTTATCACTCTGCCCAGCACTATTTTGATAGACACTATGTGAAAATATAGCTTAAAGCTTCCTTTGCCTACTCAAAATTATATATATCCTTACTCTCATTCAAGGGAATATTTTCTAGAGAATGTATAGGACAGAATACATGTTCAATAAAATTATGAGTGGGCCAAAGTCTATTTGGCGACAAAGCCTATTTTATGACAATTTTTTTCTCTGTGGGAATCCCTTTGGCATCTCTATTAGTTAGCCAGGGCTGCCATAACAAAATATCATAGACCAGATGGCTAGCCAGCAAAAATTTCTTTTCTCACAGTTCTAGAGGTTGGTTATCTGAGGTCAAGGTATCAACAGGTTTCTTCTGAGGTTTCTCTTCCTGGCTTGTGGATGGCCACCTTCTCATTATGTCCTCATGTAGCTTTTATTCTGTGTGTGTGCATATCTGTGTTCTAATCACCTTTTCTCAGGAAAACACTAGTCATGTAGGAATAGAACCCAACTTAATGACCTCACTTTAACTTTATAACTGCTTGAAATCCTGATCTCCAAATACAGTGACATCCTGAGGTACTGGGAATTAAGGGCTTCAATGTATGAAGTGGGGGAGGGCACAATTCAGCCCACAGCAGCATCCCACTTGGAATCTGATTTCACCAGTGTAATGAAGATTGACCCTGGAGGTGGAGGAGCTCCTGGAAACATCTGAAGTGATAGGTACAGAATTGGTCTTCAGGGCTGGCCAAAGTCACCCTTGGACAGTGAGTCAAGGATGGCCCATGGCCGTTCTCAGAGGTTCGGTCAATGGAGGCAAAGCCAATGCCAGTTTTCTCCAAGACCCAAAAAGGCAGTAGAAATCCAGAATTCAGATTTCCTTCTAGGACATTTCAGAGGTGGGCTAGTGTCCACAAAGAAATTGGGAAGCTTAGGGGTACCTGGGTGGCTCAGTTGCTTCAGTGCCTGCCTTTGGCTCAGGTCATGATCCCAGGGTCCTGGGATCGAGCCCTGCATCAGGCTCCCTGCTCCGTGGAGAGCCTGCTTCTCCCTCTCCCTCTGCCTGCCGCTCTGCCTACTTGTGCTTTCTCTCTCTGTCTCTCTGTCAAATAGATAAGTAAAATCTTAAAAAAAAAAAAAAGAAACTGGGAAGCTTCATG
The DNA here is from genome assembly GCF_029215605.1 of Mirounga angustirostris. Classification (NCBI taxonomy): domain Eukaryota; kingdom Metazoa; phylum Chordata; class Mammalia; order Carnivora; family Phocidae; genus Mirounga; species Mirounga angustirostris. Next base: position 3,806,882 of record NW_026991709.1, on the reverse strand, counting down.
CTGTAATGGTAGATGGGAGGGTCTTACAAGGGAATGGCAGATATAACACAGGACCAAGACAGAACGAACTCCTTTGCTCCAGTACTTATGCAAAGAGACGGGCAGTGGAGACAAAACAATCCAAGGTGCTACAAACAAAAATAATCAGACAGCCAAATGGTTAGGAAGGAGAGGTACTATAGACACACATTGAGAACAGGACTGCCCATTACTCACCCCAGGAGTCTAGGACAGGAGGCTTGGACACTAAAGCATGACAGGACACTCTTCTTCTGAAAGGTGGAGAGACAGGTGAGCTTCTCTTGGAGGGGTCCCAGAAATCTCATGGACAATGTTCCATACTGCTGCAAGGAATTTTTGATTTGTGGCAGTATTATGATGTTTTTGTGATGCAATCTTGTCCTTAGGAAGTTTCTGCTCTGCAGGGTTTGTCTCAGAATGCAAAAGTTTAGGAGGGGAGCTTTTCTTCTAAGATGTGTGAATATTTCCCAGGCTCCCAGGCTGACATGTATGACATATTGAATGTAGGACAGACTTAGACTATGGGCAGAAGAGGGTCAGGACACTTTCCCCCTTCCCAGTGATAGAACCTCATTCATAGACTAAGAAGACTGAGCAAGTTAGTCTTCTGGATTCAAATCCCACAAACAAACAAGGAAAACAAAAGGAAAGCTTCTATCTGTTTTGATCCAAAGCCTGTGGACTTTGCATCCCTTATAACATTCCTTTAAGGGTGAGGATGTAGTTATGACACCAAAGGGGGAACTTTCTAAGCTACTAACTTAGGGTGTGCTGTAAGTATGTCTCCCTGAGAACAAATATCACATGGTGTAGAGTTTCATGAACAGAGTGTACCAGACACCTGATGGGTGCCTGGGTAACTTAGCCAGTTAAGTGTCTGACTCTTAATCTCAGCTCAGGTCTTGATCTCAGGGTTGTGAGTTTAAGCCCCACATTGGGCTCCATACTGGTGTGAACCTACTAAAAAAAAAAAAAAGAATGTATCAGACACCTGACTGAAGACCTCCTACATTCACATAACCGTCAGGAGGAGGATCTAAGGATGCTAATATCAAGATACTTCACTTTCCTTCTAGGGAATTCCTTCTCAGTAAGAGAATAATTTTGTTATTTGTTTCAGGAATTCCCCAGATCAATTTATCCAAACACTAGATGTTTCAAACAGCCCGCTTTCTGGATGGTAGATCATCCAGCTGGATAAATTACTGGTTTATTATCCCACAGTTTACTTATCAAGACTTGCTTCAAAACCCTGGTTGAGCTGTGCTTCTAATCCTAAATGAATATACTATGAACTTTGCCCAATCCTGGTTAAATCCTTGCATAGAAAGACATACCCTGAACCTCTGGAGTCCGGACTCTGAAATGCTATAAATATCCCCTGTGATCTCTCCCTTCTGAGACAAGTTTTACTCTGTCAAGATGGCACTCTTCTTCACTGCAGTGGTTAGTAAACTTGGCTTTGCTTGATCAACAGATAATTCTGGCAGCCTCTCTTGAGAGTTGGCAGTTGACATGCTCCCAAATTAGTTTCTAATGAAAAGTTAAGGTCTTGGATGGTTTCTTAGGTCCATTTTCTACCTGAACATTCTGGCAGAGTATGCGAAGGAAATATCAGAAATGCAAAGTAACTCTCCTTTTGCCTTCCTCGGATCTGTTACTGTAGACAGTACCATCTTCTTAAAAGGCAAATGGAATCAAATGACTCATGTGCCTCTCAATGTCCTTAGAATCTCCTCATGCTCTGCTCTCAGCCTGTCCCAGCGTCTATGCCTAGGACTGAAGGACTGAAATGGGCAGAGGCACCTGTCACCAGATGCTTACTGTATTCTCAGGTCAAGTCTGAGGAAAGGTGTGGCCTGTTTGGATCTGCTGAGGGCTGATCTGGAATTGGGTGTTGACCACATGGGGGGCAGGAGCAGAGCTCATTTTTCGGTTTCCATTGTAGGCCTCAGTGACCTCAAAGGGGCATGAATCTGCTAACCATCACACAATGCCCCCATTCATCTCTGAGCTTTAGTCTCCTATGATCCAGGACTCTCCTCAAGTCCCAAAATTTCCGGGGGTCCACTTTCAAGTCCACTTTTGTCACAGAGATCACGTGATTTGTGAGTGACTCCCTAAGCACTCATTAGCAACAACAACAAAAACATAAGAAAGAAAGAAAAGAAAAAGAAAAAGAAGACCTTCTTCTGTAATTTTATATGAATCAGGACATGTTTCAGCTGTGGATGATACACATTCAACTCAAAGTGGCTTAAAGAGATGACATTTACCATCTGTGGCAGGAGAAGGCTGTGAGTGCCAAAAATGTTACCCACAGTGGTTGCCAGACGGCTGTTCTAGCCTGCATATCATATCCTTAAATAACTGTCTAATAGTAGGAAGGTATGTGTGGGGAAATAAAAGTCTCCAGGATTTCTCAGTGTTCCCATGAAAAGTCCTGACCTCCTAAGACTCTTCACAAATGAGGACAATGGTATCTATAGCCATCTGGCTAATGTCCACTGATGGATGAATGGATAAAGAAAATGTGTCTATACATACAATGGAATATTATTCGGCCTTAAAAAAGGAAGGAAATCCTGCCACATGCTACAACATGGATGAATCTTAACGACATACTAAGTGAAATAAGCCAGCCACAGAAGGACAAGTATTGCATGATTCCATGTATACCAAGTATCTAAAGCGGTCAAACTCATAGAAACGGAGAGCAGAATGGTGGTTACCTGGGCTTGCAGGGAGGAGGAATGGGAGTGACTGTTCACTGGGTACAGTTTTCATTCTGCAAGATGAGGAAGCCCTAGAGACCTGCTGTGCCCACAGTGCCTGCAGTTAACAATATGTAGCGTGTCCTTGAAACTTCGTTAAGAGGGTAGAGGTCATATTATGTGTTCTTACCACAGTAAAAAAAAAAAGAAAAAGAAAGAGAAAGAAAAGGAAACAGTATTTTTAGCATTTCAGAAGCAACCTTCCTGCCCCCTCTCAGTCAATACTTCCCCAACGTCTTAAAACTCAGTATCTTTGATAAACAAATTAACTTTTTTCTAATTTGTTCTTCATATGCATATAATTAGAAGAAATGTAACTTTTTTCATCTGGCTTCAACTTAATGTTGTTCAGCATTTTATATGTGAGCTCTTCCACACTGTTACATGGTTCATCCATCCTCATTGGTGTAAATCGCTCCACTGCATAAATACACCAACTTTATACATTTTACTGTTGTTGGATATTTGAGTTGGCTTTTACAAACAGGATGCTGCTGTATAATAACAACAAAGAGCTGCTATGATTGAGCTTGTAGGTACATGTGATAATTTGATGAAAAAACAAAAACAAAAATGAAAAAACTTAAAAGGATATTAAAACTTTTCTTCTCACCCTCTAAACTCCAGGTAGTTATAGCCCAGAGTAGGAACCGAGGTTAAGCCTGGCTGGGGTGCTAAGAAGAATGAAAACTTTATGCCTAGGTTTTACATTTCAAGGGGGGAAACAAGACCTGGAACACTCCCAGGTCTTAAATGCTGAGACACACCTGGAGCTACCTGGCTTCCAGGGCGATTCTTTTCAGGAGGGGAGTTGCATCCTTTTCTTAATAATCAGAGAAAACTCATTTCTCTTTGTGCCCCATTTATGGGCTATTGGGCCACTTGTGCAGAAAAACCGCCATAGGCTGTTGCCATGTTGCCTCTTGGGTCAACACTGAAGCAGGTGCAGGTAGGTATTCTTTACTACAAGGTGTTTAATAAGAAACCCAAGTCTGACCCAGAACATCTTGTGTGAGCATTTAGGATAAAACGAATAAAAACAAATATTAAAAATGCAACAGTAGAGCACAGTGTCTCTTCTACCTCATTCTCTCTTCCTGGACGAATTTTTTTTTTTTTCCTGAAAACCTCTCTTGCATAATTTCCCTTCCGTCTAATGGAGAGCAACTGGATTATAAGCCCGATCCTGGCTAAGAAGGTATGTCTCTGGCACTCATAGCCCCTCCATTAGAGGCAGGGTCCCAACAACAAGGGGGAGAGACAGAGAAGGGCTGCTATACAGGCGATCAACATCATTTCCACGTATTATTGATATCAATGATGACAGATGCGGTCTTCCAATAAAGTCCACGTTTTTAGTCAATTTTAGAAAATTCATTACTTTTTGTCCAGGGCCCAATACTAAATCTTATTACCCATCCCAAATTAATTTGTATTACATTGAAAATTACATGAGCAAAAGTTACTCTGACAGAAGAATACAATATTGATGGAGACAGAGGCAAGGCGGTTACTCCTCTGGAAAATGTCCAGGCTGGTTGCAGTCCTTTTGGGCTCTGAGCTTGCAAAACCAAGCCAAGGATATACTTTCTCTCACGGCAGCTGCATTTTGCCTGAAGCTAAGGTCAGTCCACTAACCCAAGACTAACTTCCAGCAATTAAAATACCATTACTTGTGTAAGGGAGACCTATGTCTGTCTGTCAGAACAAAATAGTTCACCCAACAGATTATTTATGTCAGACGGGGCTCAGAATGGTGCTATAATGGAAGGATATGTGAGGGTTTCCCTGTTCTCTGACCATGATCAGCAGCCCACGGAAATCCAAAATTGCTAGGTTTACATTGTCCTTGGGGATGGCTGTGTTTCTTACAAGGGAAGACTAGAGAAGGTTTCACATCTAAACAAAGACACTGGTAACCTAGGACATACACACACACACACGCGCGCGCGCGCGCACACGCACACACTCTTTTTCTCTCACACGCATGCACTGGTACGCACTCATTATATTCCAAGCCACCAAAAAGAAGGGCAGGCTGTGACCTGATGTATTCAGTTTGAATATATTCTAAATATTCCCAGATTCTTTTCCCCTTATTACTTAGATCTGAATATAGTATACCCACTACAATTTGGACAGATCAGAAGAGGACAGACTATCATCCCTCTTTTCTTAAAAACATAACTCTGCTCTTTCAACTTAATACAAAATTTATTCTTGGATGCTTCGTATTATGTCTGCGTGCTCCCAAGATGTTTAGGTTTTGTTTTATAATCCTCATTGCTGTTAAGTCATGTCTTCTAAATGAAATTCAGGTTGGGGTCGGATGTGGGGCTTTGGCATAGGATATTCTCTCAAACTTCCCCCCCACCCACCTCTTTCTCTCACTTTTTCCTCCCTCCTCCCCTCTCTCTCCCCTTACCAGGTTTCTCTCCCCTTTAACTGATTTCTCCTTGATCTCTTTCCAATTCTCCATACTCAAAATTCACCTGCTAAACTTTTTTTTTTTTTTTGTATTTCTAATTGGTATCTACAACACCACATTTTGTAAATTATTGCTCACCAACTGTCCATGTGCTCACTTAGACAGAAATCCTGACCAGGACGCTGCAGGATGAAGTAATGAACGTCATTTCTAAGCCAAAACTTCCAAAAACTGGTGCCTGACCCTCCTGCTTTTTCTATCAAAGTGACCATGGGTGCCTTGTCTTCCAGAAGGTGCAGGAGCTTTGAGTACTGGTTTTATAATTAAATTTCTCATCTTTTGAACAGTTTTATGTGTGTCTATAGTCAAATATACTAAGATGCTTTATCAAGCCTAACTGCTACTCATAATATGTTGATCTGGTCTTGGTTATATAATGTAATTTATTCTTAGTAGAATATTTTAAATTAATGCAGATACTTAGTTAATGCCAAAGGACATTTTCTTCTTGAAATTGAAAATATTTCTGGTATTAGGGTTGGATAAATACATTAAGCAGAAAATGGTTTCTTTGATTTGTTTTTGGCTCTCTTCCATAATTGTTAGAATTCCACTTAACATTCTTGGCTGTCAATAAAGAGTCATGAATTACAAGAGCTTAAAAGTTAGCCTCTTACAGTTGAGATTATGATTCATCAATAAAAATGTTACATGTTAATAGTTTCTAGATTGATTATCATCACATAAAAGACCACATTAGGTTGTGATCATCTATGATTACATCATATAGTGTGAAGCACTGCTTGGGCAACAACGTGATGATTTCCTATTTTCTCAAATTATTGCATGATATCATTTCACCTAAATTATTTGCTCTTTACATTGAGGGGAAACTAAGAGGAAAAGAAAAAAAACTCTTAATGCTTAGCTTATTATCCAAAGTTTTATCATCATATTTATTTGTGGATCTATACAAGGTTCTTTTTTAATACCCGGTCGATCAAAGATGATAGAACTAAATTTGCTGGACTGATTGGAAAGATGATACACAAGAAAAAAAAAATGACTTCTATTGTTTGTCCCTTAGGATTCATTTGGTCATTGCATTATGACTGAAAACTGGTTAGGAATAGTGTTTCTGAAGATTAGATTCTGTAAGGCAGCCAACAGAGTACCCTCTTTCTATCTTATCGTATCAGAATAAATTAATCCCCTTATTGGCCAAAGTAAGAGAAACAAACACTTACTGAGTGTTTAATCACTCTTCATGTATGAGCCCACTATTCTCCTTCAGATCATTTGGCTCTATAGCTGGCTCATCTCTGCATTGGTGATTCTTGATCCAGTCCTTTCCTGGACTACATTACTTTTTATTCCTCATCGATGGCTGTTTTCCTGCTACAGTGGCAGAGTTGAGCTGTTGTTGCAGAGATCATATGGTTGCAAATCTTAAAATATTTACTATGTGGCCTTTACAGAAAATGTTTGCCAACCTCTGGTTTAGATAAAGTTCATGAGTCCTAAAATGAAAATGGTATTATTTGATTCACTCTATTTTAGTTTTCATGAGATGACACAATACTTTCCCCCGTGATCTGGCATTTCTCTAAATCTCAGTCCAAGATAAATAATTCTAACCATGGAGTATGTTGTTTCCAATTCATTCAACCTTATTTCAAGTTAAGAGAAGAGATAGATGTCTAGTTATTACTGTATTAAATACTATGTGAATTCTCAGAAGCCTACAACAAAAATGCCATGTTTCAGGTTTCAAAACAGCTCATCTGGGACTAGAACAGGGGAAGGAGTTTTGATGCACTTTTTTAGAATTAGGTTCTGAATATCACTGAGTCATAAGGCGGGCCACCCCATTTTGCCTTTACTGGAGAACAGCAAGCATTGCCAAGAAACTGTCAGCACCCCCTTTTCCTCCCCCACACAAACTTAGCCTAATACAAACGGCTCAATTCCAACATCTATACTCAAGCTCAGTACTTCTCAGCTTTCTCTTTCCCCTGTGAAAAAAGAGCAGTGATTGTTTTTGCTGCTGCTTTAAACAGTGAGTCTGATGGAAAACCCTAAAACAAAAGGATTTCCTCCTCCTAAAGTCCTTTACAAATTATCTTGTCTTATGATCCCACCTTTTGCATTATGCTGGATATTAGCAAATCATGTGAGTTTAAAAGGGGGTCTGGAAAAGTGAGAGTTCCAGGGACTTCCGCCACCTTGATAGAAGGGACGTTCAGTAGGGTTCAGGAGGCCAGAGCTTGTTTGAGCTGGGAGAGAAATGGATTCCTTCTATCCTCTGCTGTCTGAAGAAGCCCTATGAAGATGGGAGTGGAGTTATGGATTTAACGAAGAACTTGTCTATAGGACAATGTTTCTCTGGGAAGGACTGGAAAGGATATCTAAGGATGGTTGGGGAATTCTAATCTTGAAAGTTCTCTCAACATAGGATTTCAGCCACCGGCCTTAAAAGGTTTGGCTATAGATTTTCTTATAGTCAGGGTAGGTAGGGATGGGGGTGTGTGGGTACTTTCAGTTTGGTGACTCTGGGCTAAGCCTTTGACAGTGGACTGAGCTGATCTTTAAGCAAGAAAGCACAGATACACCTTGGCTCATCACCAATGGGACAGGCATGGTCCCTGTGTTGGAATGTGGCTACCAGAGTGGACTTAACTCTGAGTGTCTTAGTTTCCTAGAACTGTTGAACCAAGTTACCACGAGCTGAGTGGCTTAAAGTAGCAGAAATGTATTCTTTCACAATTTTGGAGACTAGAAGTCCAAAATCAAAGAGTTAGCAGGTTGGTTCTGTTTTGGAGGTTCTGAGGGAGAACTTATTTCCATGTCTCTCTCTCAGCTTCTGGTGATTGTCAACAATACTTGGAATTCCTTGGCTTGTAGATGTATCACCCCAACATATACTTCTGTCTTCTCATGGAACTTTCCTCTGGGTGTCTGTGCTGTGTCCAAAGATCCTGCTTCTTATAAGGACACCAGTCAATTGAGTAGAGCCCACACCAGTCAATTGAGTAGAGCCCACCTTAATCCAGTCTGTCCTCATCTTGACTTCATTATACCTGCAAAAACCCTATTTCCAAATAGGGTCACATGCACAGGTCCTAGGAGTTAGGACTTGAACACACCTTTTTTGGGGACACAATTCTACTCCTATGCTTAGCATGGATTTTTCAAGGAGGCCCATGCTGGTGAGCCAGATGGTTTCTCCTATAATCTTCTGCAGAAATCCGACACATCACGTGCTGACTAGTTGTGCTTCTGGGACCCAGAACAGTCTGGGAAGTCCCTCTGCCCTCCTCCCATGACACTTCATGCTTCACTCTTCCTCCAGGCTTCCCTTACTTCTTTCCCCCACAGGGTTGTGTCCAGGGTCTGGCCAGAAGCCCCTGAGTTGCCATCAGCTGATACCTTTTTATTGATTGCCCTCTTGGCTTTGGAGAGAGCAGGAGACTTGAAGGGTGGTTTGAAATTCTAAAGACTTCACCAAACAACTGCAACTCTTACCTCATGGGCTATATTTTGCAACAATTAAAATAAGAAATCATGGGTGGTGACAGCAGGTCTAGTGTTTGGGTTTCTGCATTCTGAGTCTAAAGATGATAAAGAACATTTTTTCATGTGTCTGTTAGCCATTTGTATGTCTTCTTTTGAGAAGTGTCTGTTCATGTCTTCTGCCCATTTTTTGACTTGATTATTTGTTTTTTGGGTGTTGGGTTTGAGAAGTTCTTTATAAATCTTGGAAATCAGCGCTTTGTCTGTACTGTCATTTGCAAATATCTTCTCCCATTCTGTGGGTTGCCTCTTAGTTTTGTTGACTGTTTCCTTTGCTGTGCAGAAGTTTTTATCTTGATGAAGTCCCGAAAGTTCATTTTTGCTTTTGTTTCACTAGCCTTTGGAGATGTATTTTGAAAGAAGTTGATGTGGCCAATGTTGAAGAGGTTACTGCCTATGTTCTCCTCTAGGATTTTGATGGATTCTTGTCTCACATTGAGGTCTTTAATCAAATGGCTAACAGACACATGAAAAAATGTTCATTATCATTAGCTATCAGGGAAATTCAAGTCAATACCACATTGAGATACCACCTTACACCAGTTAGAATGGCAAGAATTGACAAGGCAAGAAACAACAAATGTTGGAGAGGATGTGGAGAAAGGGGGACCCTCTTACACTGTTGGTGGGAACACAAGTTGGTACAGCCACTTTGGAAAACCGTGTGGAGGTTCCTCAAAAAGTTAAGAATACAGCTACCCTATGACCCAGCAATTGCACTACTGGGTATTTACCTGAAAGACACAGGCGTAGCGAAAAGAAGGGCCATATGCACCCCAATGTTCATAGCAGCAATGTCCACAATAGCCAAACTGTGGAAAGAGCTGAGATGCCTTTAACAGATGAATGGATAAAGAAGATGTGCTCCATATAGACAACGGAATATTACTCAGCCATCGGAAAGGGTGAATACCCACCATTTGCATCAACATGGATGGGACTGGAGGAGAATATGCTGAGTGAAATAAGTCAAGCAGAGAAAGTCAAGTATCACATGGTTTCACTTATTTGTGGAACATAAGGAATAGCATGGAGGACATTAGGAGAAGGAATGGAAAAATGAAGCGGGGGAGATCAGAGGGGGTGTTGAACCATGAGAGACCGTGGACTCTGCGAAACAAGCTGAGGGTTTTAGAGGGGAGGGGGGTGGGGGGATGGGTTAGCCTGGTGATGGGTATGAAGGAGGACGCGTACTGCATGGAGCACTGGGTATTATATGAAAACAATGAATCGTGGAACACTACATCAAGAACTAATGAAGTATGGTGACTAACATAACATAATAAAATAAAATAAAATAAAATAAAAATAAAGATGATAAAGAAATCTGGGAGAAGAGGTGGCTGCATTGGATATCTGCAGAGTGTTCCAAAACCCATGATTCCTCCAAATGGTGCAGATGCACACAGACACCAAGCCATCAGTTGGCTCTTTATGTGACACATCAAGGAGTGAACAAAACGACAGCTGATTTAGAAATCCTAACTGGTGAACAGAGCTTGTTATAAGACAACATGAGGAGAAATACTGTGACCTTGTCCTTCACAGAAGGAAGAACAACCTTAACTATTAGTCTGATTTAAAGTTGAGACCTAGAGGTTGAGCTCAGCTCTACCACCCACCAGCTGTGGCTTTCCGAAAGGAGCTGGTGGAGAGCTACACAGAGAGCTCACTTTGTAGATGGAGCAAATATAGAAGGTCTCCCGGCTGGACCACAGTGGGGTGGGACCACCCGTGCCGGGACTCGAGCCAGTTCGTTCTCCCACCCTGCTGATTCCTCTCACCGGAAGGGCTGGGGAGGCCATAGAGTGGAGTGGAGTTGAAACTCCTGCTTGATTGTGCCCACTGTGATTTTTAGGGTTGAACAGTAGCAGGGCAGTAGTAAACAAAATGCTTTTGAAGGTTAAAAGTGAAAAAGGCAACAAAGTACTTATTGGATCCCATGGAAACTAACATGTAAGATACTGACCCACTAGTTTCTTCCTCTGCCCCATTACCAAACCAAATGAATGTAGTTGGGCTGGCAGCAACCTGTGTTTGAAAAACCAAATTCAAACAGACAAGTGAGCAAGTAGACAGATTATGTTACCTTGATCCTTGAACCAGCCTGGATCTGCGGACTATCCAGCTCTTTCCTCATCTGTGAAATGGGCAGAAAAAAGTATTGCCCTCCTATGGCTTTTGTGAGGTACACAAAGAGAGCTCTTAGAGCATCACATGGTGCATAACGAGTGCTCATTGTGTGGTTGTTGTTATGAAGTGGAAATCTCTTTGCATCTCTCACACGTACCAGAGCCTCTTACTTAAAGGATTTCTATCCACACTTTATTCATTTATTACATTTGTTTACGTGTCATGCTGTAAAAGTAGCATTTGCTCCCAGTGAAAAATTTAGAAAACATAAATGTAAAAGAATCATGTATGAGCACTGTTTTTGTTGCATTTTAACCTTTTAAAAATGCATACATTGTTATTTTTATAAAATTGGGATCATACAACTGTTTTGTATGCCTATTTTTAAATTTAATATAATATGTCATGTATCTTATATACATATAGTATATGTAATAAAATTTCTCTAGATCGTTAGGTATCTTTTGAAAACAAGAATGATTTCAAGCACACACAGGGAGAGCGCCACGTGAGGATACAGGCGGAGATTGGGGTGATGCTTCTACAAGCCAATAGATGCCCAAGATTGCCACCAAACCCCCAGAAGCTGGGAGAAAGAGTGGAACAGATGCTCCCTCACGGCCCTGAGGAGGAACCAACCCTGACGACACCACACTTTGATCTCGACTTGCAGCCTCCAGAACTATTCCAATTCAAGGATAAGAGAACATCCCAAGATGGCTTGAACTCCATCATCATGGGGCTTGCTAAGGGCGGAATGGATGAGGCATTGTCAGTGACTTCAGCTCTCGTCCATCACACATTGACTTTCCAAAGCACACCAACCAAGAAGGCAGATACTAAGTAGGCTTGTTCTTTATCTTCTGTCTTCTTGACAACCGAAACTGTTTTTACAACTAGAAGATCAACCAACCAAGCAAGCAAGCAAACAAACAAAACCAAGAATGGCCAGAGATCGGGAAGGTAACATCTGGATAATTTGGAAACCTTGATGGGGTTTTTGTGGCAGGGACCAGTTGCATTTGTTTTTACATGGAAAGGTGACTGTATTTTAAATTCCATACCCTCCGTTTTTCTGCCTCTTCTGATGCGAATTAATAGCCATGTATGGCGTGTTGTCTTTCTGAACTTTTTAGTGTTTTCCATTGGTCTATCCTATAGAGGTTTTGCATATTTTGGGGCAGATTGCTGAATACTTGATATTTTCATTGATAATTGATTTATTTAAATTATTTTACTTTGTTTTTCCTTTTTTAATTTAAATTTAATTAGCCAACATATAGTACAACATTAGTTTCTGATGTAGAGTTCAATAATTCATCAGTTTCATATAACACCCAGTGCTCATAACATCACATGCCCTACTTAATGCCCAGCCCCCATTTACCCCATCACTCCATCCACCTCCAGCAACCCTCAGTTTATTTCCTATAGTTAAGAGTCTGTGATGGTTTTCCTTCTTCTCTGTGACTTCCCATTCAGTTTTCTCTCCCTTCCCCTCTGGTCCTCTGTGTTGTTTCTTATATTCCACATATGAGTGAAACCATACGATAATTGTCTTTCTCTCATTGACTTACTTCGCTTAGCATAATACCCTCCAGTTCCATCCCTGGTGATGTAAATGGTAAGCTATCATCCTTTTTGATGGCGGAGTAATATTCCATGGTGTACAGATACCACATCTTCTTTATCCATTCATCTGTCGTTGGGCATTTGGGCTCTTTCTACAGTTTGGCTATTGTGGGCATTGCTGCAATAAATATTGGGGTGTATGTGCCCCTTCGGATCGCTATATTTGTATCTTTGGGGTAAGTACCTAGTAATGCAATTGCTGAGTCAGAGGGTAGCTCTATTTTTAACTTTTTAAGGAACCTCCATACTGTTTTCCAGATTGGCTGCCCCAGCTTGCATTCCCACCAACAGTGTAGGAGGGTTCCCCTTTCTCTGCATCCTTGCCAACATCTGCCATTTCCTGACTTGTTAATTTTAGCTCTTCTGACTGGTGTGAGGTGGTATCTCATTGAGGTTTTGATTTGGATTTCCCTGATTCTGAGTGATGTGGAGCATTTTTTCCTGTGTCTGTTGGCCATTTGTATGTCTTCTTTTGAGAAATGTCTATTCATGTCTTCTGCTGATTTCTTCACTGGATTATTTGGTTTTTTGGGTGCTGAGTTTGACAAGTTCTTTATAGATTTTGGATATTAGCCCTTTATCTGATAAGTTACTTGCAGATATCTCCCTCTATCCCATAGGTTGCCTTTTGGTTTTGCTGACTGTTTCCTTTGCCGTGCAAAAGCTTTTTATCTTGATGGAGTCCCAATACTTCATTTTTGCTTTTGTTTCCCTGCCTTTGGAGATGTGTCTAGCAAGAGTTGCTGCAGCCGAGGTCTACGAGATTGTTGCTGTGTTCTCCTCTAAGATTTTGATGGATTCCTGTCTCACATTTAGGTCTCTCGTCCATTTTGAGTTTATCTTTGTGTATGGTGTAAGGAAATGGTCCAGTGTCATTCTTCTACATGTGGCTGTCCAATTATCCCAACGTCATTTGTTGAAGAAACTGCTTTTCTTTGGGATTTTCTTTCCTGCTTTGTCGAAAATTCGTTGACAACAGAGTTGAGGGTCCATTTCTGGGTTCTCAATACTGTTCCAGTGATCTCTGTCTGTTTTTGTGTCAGTACCATGCTGTCCTGATGATTGTGGCTTTGTAATAGAGCTTGAAGTCCAGAATTGTGATGCCACCAGCTTTGGTTCTCTTTTTCAACATTCCTCTGGCTCTTCTGGATCTTTTCTGGTCCATACAAATTTTGGGATTATTTGCTCCAGCTCTGTGAAAAATGTCAATGGCATTTTGATAGAGATTGCATTGAATGTGTAGATTGCTCTGGGTAGCGTAAGACATTTTAACTAATATGTCTTCTTCAAATCCGTGAACATGTAATATTTTTCCATTTCTTTGTGTCTTCCTCAATTTCTTTCATAAGTGTTCTTTAGTTTTTCGAGTATAGATCCTTTTCCTCTTTGGTTAGGTTTATTCCTAGGTATCTTATGGGTTTTGGTGCAACTGTAAATGGGATCGATTCCTTAATTTCTCCTTCTTCTGTCTCATTGTTAGTGTATAGAAATGCAACTGATTTTTAAAAAAATCATATTGATCACTTTATTTAATATCAATCTATGTTCAGCAAAGGCTGGATAGCAAAACATTTAGGTTTATTTGCAGCTTCCTTTTTTTTTTAATTATGTTATGTTAATCACCATACATTACATCATCAGTTTTTGATGTAGTGTTCCATGATTCATCGTTTGCGTATAACACCCAGTGCTCCATTCAGTACGTGCCCTCTTTAATACCCATCACCAGGCTTCCTCATCCCCCCACCCCCTCCCCTCTAGAACTCTCACTTTGTTTCTCAGAGTCCATAGTCTCTCATGGTTCATCTCCCCCTCCGATTTCCCCCCTTCATTTTTCCCTTCCTGCGACCTTCTTCTCCTTCTCCTTCTTTCTCCTTCTCCTTCTCCTTCTCCTTCTTTCTCCTTCTTCCTCTTCTTCTTCTTCTTCTTCTTCTTTTTAACATATAATGTATTATTTGTTTCGGAGGTACAGGTCTGTGATTCAACAGTCTTATACAATTCACAGCGCTCACCATAGCACATACCCAACTGATTTCTGTGCATTGATTTCATATCCTGTCACATTGCTGAATTCCTATATGAGTTCTAGCAATTTGGCGGTGGAGTCTTTTGGGTTTTCTACACAGAGTATCATGTCATCTGTGGAGAGTGAGTGTTTGACATCTTCTTTGCCAATTCAGATGCCTTTTATTATTTTGTTGTTGTTGTCTGACTGCTGAGCCTAGGACTTCTAGTACTATGTTGAACAACAGTGGTGAGAGTGGACGTCCCTGCTGTGTTCTTGACCTTAGGGGAAAAGCTCTCAGTTTTTCCCCATTGAGAATGATATTCTCAGTGGTCTTTTCATAGATGGTTTTTATGATACTGAGGTATGTTCCCTCTATCCCTACACTGTGAGGAGTGTTAATCAAGAACGAATGCTGTACTTTGCCAAATGCTTCTGCATCTATTGAGAGGATCATATGGTTCTTATCCTTTCTTTTATTAAAGGGATGCATCAGGTTGATTGATTTGTAGATGATGAACCACCTATGCATCCCAGGAATAAATTCCACCTGGTTGTGTGACTAATCCTTTCAATGTACTGTTGGATCCTATTGACTAGTATTTTGGTCAGAATTTTTGCACCCATTTTCTTTTTTAAAAAATTTTTTTATTGTTATGTTAATCACCATACATTACATCATTAGTTTTTGATATAGTGTTCCATGATTCATTGTTTGTGCATAACACCCAGTGTCCATGCAGAACAAGACCTCTTTAATACCCATCACCAGGCTAACCCATCCTCCCACGCCCCTCCCCCCAGAACCCTCAGTTTGTTGTTCAGAGTCCATCGTCTCTCATGCTTCGTCTCCCCCTCCGATTTGCCCCCCTTCATTCTTCCCCTCCTGCTATCTTCTTCTTCTTCTTTTTTTTTTTTTAAGATTTTATTTATTTATTCATGACAGAGAGAGAGAGAGAGAGGCAGAGGGAGAAGCAGGCTCCCCGCAGAGCAGGGAGCCCGATGCGGGACTCGATCCCGGGACCCTGGGATCATGACCTGAGCCGAAGGCAGACGCTTAACCATCTGAGCCACCCAGGCGCCCCTCTTTTTTTTTTCTTAAGATATATTGCATTATTTGTTTCAGAGGTACAGATCTGTGATTCAACAGTCTTGCATCCATTTTCATCAGGGATATTGGTCTGAAATTTTTTTCGTTGGGGTCTCTGTCTGATTTGGGGATCAAGGTGATGCTGGCCTTATAGAATGAGTATGGAAGTTTTCCTTCCATTTTTTGGAACAGTTTCAGAAGAATAGGTATTAATTCTTCTTTAAATGTCTGGTAGAATTCCCTTGTGAGCCCATCGGCACTGGACTCCAGAAAGCTAACTGCACAAACTTGCCTTGCTCACTGAGACTAGACTGTTTCGGCCCTGTGTTTGGCCTGTGCTGTGCCTTCTGCCAGAAAATCCCCTGTATCAACCACCTTCCCCCACTCCTATCCCATCATCATCTAAGGATCCTTGCTACTCCATGTCTGGCCCCAACATAGAGCTCACATGGAGGCCGTGCTGAGTTTCAGCTCCACAACCTGAGGAATCTGAATCGTTCTGTGACAAGGTCTCCAAGGATTCCTATGCTCTTTAAACTGTGAAAGCACCATCGGGAACTCCTCCTCATCGATCAGTATTCAGCTCAGAGGCCTCCTCCTCCGGAGAGGCCCCTGCCCTGCCACCCCACCCCAGCCTGCAGCAGGGACAGTTAGAGAGACGGGATGGCCCAGCAATGAGAGCACATGCCACCTTCAGGAGCACTTCCAGTCCCCGAGCCTCTCTCTCCTGCTGCCTGTGACTCTGTGGGAGGACACGTAGTATTTGCCGTGGTTCCCACCGGTAGCAGCGTCGGCTCCATCAGGTAGGACGTGCGTCCCCTTGGAAATCCTCCCCCTGCACTCCAGCCCCTCCCGAAGCTGCCCTTGGGGTCCCTGTTGTGGGAGCAGCTGGGAGGTGAGACCATCTGCTCACGAGGGCCGTCAGGGACGGTGGAAACCTGGCAGGAGCCCGAATGGACAGGCCTTCTCCACGCCGCACTCCTCAGAAAGCGGGCTCCCCACTGCGTGCAATGGGTCCATGCCTTGCTGACTCTCCTCAGGGCCCCACGCAGAGATTTCTCTAAGGGTTCCTTGAGGACGCCCAGACAACACACAGCGATCTTCCAGAAGGTGGGAGTCTTTCTTCCTGCCTCTCCTCTGACCCCCCAACTGCCCCAACACAGCCCCGATCTGTCCTCCCCCTCCATCTCCATGATGACCACCCCAGTGCCAGCCCCCAGTGTTCCATGCAGACCCCGTGAGCCCCCTCCCAGAATCCAGCCCCATCTCCCCCTCCCCTCGTTCCCTTGTCCCCAAAGCCACGCAGATCTGTGCAGAACACACATCACAACCGTGGCCAGCCACCAGCCCCTGTCTCCAGGTCTACACCCGCCCCGGGTGTCTCTACCCTGCACGAGGGAGAGCTCTGTGCAGGGGCCCTGCTGCCTGCCCCCTTCCCTCTCACCTGTGCCCGGTTTCCCCAGCCCGGGCAGCACAGCCCTGCCTCGGCCTTGACACTCCTGTGCTCCCTGCCTGGAACATTCTGCCCCCTGCTCTCCCAGACTACCTCCTGTGACCTTCATCTCAGCCTGAATGTCCCCTCTGGTTGTGGCCCCTGACCCCTGTAGTCATCACCCTATTGGAATTCTCTGCAGAGCAGAGATTGCTATTCCTTGTCCACTTGTTCTTGATTCCCTGGCCTTGCCCCCACTAGGACAGAAGCCCTGGGGGTCCTCGGGCCCCACCCCATGCTGCAGGACAGCGCTAAAGACATCTTAGAAGCTGCAGAGATACTCACTACATATGTGGGTGTGAATGAAAGCAAATAATACACACAGGCACACTTCGGATCAAATAGAATCATGAGTGCTCGTCCTTGTCCAAATTGCTCCTGGACCCTTTTCTGCCTGCCCTGTGCCCGAGGCTGACTCCCCTACCTGCACTCAGGCCCTCTGGAGGCTGCCTCCTTGCCCAGCAGTCCATGGAGGTCTGGATGGCAGAGGGGGGCACTTTGCCCCATTCCTGGGACAGCCCCCCCACTGGGCTCAGCAGATGCCACTTCCCTGTCCTCCCTCCAGGCCCAGGGGTGGGACCGCCTCCCCCTGTGGCTGGAGGCTGGGAGCCCCTTCCTTGGTCCTGCCCTACTCCCTGCTGCAGCTGGGGACTGTCCCCGGGCCTCTTCCTCCAGACCGTGTGGGAGAAGCGCTCCTGCCTGGGATCTTCCCTCGTCCATCGGGACACTCTGCTCTCTGGGCAGAAGATCAAGGAGACTTTCCTCTCTTTACACATTACACACACACGTTTTTTTCCTTTCAGTAATTTATTTATCTACAAGCAATTAATGAAATTGTCAATTCTGTTTTTACATTTTCAGGTACTCACAAAACAACTACAAGAGTCTAGATTCTGCATCCTGGGGCGTGTGCGTGTGTACGTGTCCACGTGCATGGGAATGTATGCTTGTTATCGGGAGAAAACTTTGTATTTTGACTGCTTAGAATACATAAGTGTTAAACAATAAATAGTATCTTAAACAAAACAACAAAGATTAAGAAAAAAATCACGGAACAAGGAAGAAATGGTTGCAGATTCTTAAGCTTTCCTATCTATAAGTTTAAGATTAAACAAATCCCATGAATTTAGGACTAAAATAAGAATTAAGGACTAAAATATGAATTCATAAAACAACTACAATAGTCTAGATTCTGCATCCTGGGGCATGTGCGTGTGCACGCGTCCACGTGCATGGGAGTGTATGCTTGTCATCGGGAGAAAACTTTGTATTTTGACTGCTTAGAATACATAAGTGTTAAACAATAAATAGTATCTTAAACAAAACAACAAAGATTAAGAAAAAAATCATGGAACAAGGAAGAAATGGTTGCAGATTCTTAAGCTTTCCTATCTATAAGGCTAAGATTAAACTAATCCCATGAATTTAGGACTAAAATAAGAATTAAGGACTAAAATATGAATTCATAAAACAACTACAATAGTCTAGATTCTGCATCCTGGGGCATGTGCGTGTGCACGCGTCCACGTGCATGGGAGTGTATGCTTGTCATCGGGAGAAAACTTTGTATTTTGACTGCTTAGAATACATAAGTGTTAAACAATAAATAGTATCTTAAACAAAACAACAAAGATTAAGAAAAAAATCACGGAACAAGGAAGAAATGGTTGCAGATTCTTAAGCTTTCCTATCTATAAGGCTAAGATTAAACTAATCCCATGAATTTAGGACTAAAATAAGAATTAAGGACTAAAATATGAATTCATAGAACAACTACAGTGGTCTAGTTTTGCATCCTGGGGCGTGTGCATGTGCATATGCCCACGTGCATGGGAGTGTATGCTTGTTATCAGGAGAAAACTTGGTATTTTGACCGCATAAAATGCATAAATGTTAAACAACAAACAGTATCTTAAACAAAACAACAAAGGCTAAGAAGAAAAAAATTGCAGAACGAGGAAGAAATGCTTGCAAATTCCTAAGTTTTCTTATCTATAAATTTAAGACTAAACTAATGCTATGAATTTAGGACTAAAATATGAATTCAGAACTAAAATATGAACTTAGGACTAAATTGTGAATTTAGGACTAAAATTTGAATTTAAGCTAAAATTTGAATTTAGGACTAAAATTTGAATTTACGACTAAAATATGAGTTTTAGGACTAAAATTTGAATTTAGGACTACACTAACTACGTCATACAGCTTGAGTGAGATGTTGTTTTGTTTAAGTTTTTTCTCTCTCTCTTTTTTTAAGGCAATCACATAAATACTGAGTTATTTCTGCGGAACTGTAACCCTAGTCCTAGAGCACAGAAATGGTCTTGTTTGAAAGTCTCTATCTATGTCCACGATAGAGGATGTCTTCAGTCCCAGTGCCATTAATTTAAATCCGACCACCATACCGACAGCAGAGAGTTCTAAAGCGTCCGGCGGGGAAGCTGTGTATTCACGACAATGTGGACAAAGCTCTAGCTACACAGTCCGCGATGGGCTTCCACCGCTATCCTGCGGAGAGTCACTGTGGCGTCAGTTCCGAAAGAGGAGCCGTTTCCCTAGAGAGAGAGCCATCAGACGTTCTTCACGGAGCTCCGCGCAGATGCTGGGCCGGGCTTTGGCTGCCCAGAGCCCAGCTGCCCTGAGCCCGGTCACCCTTGCAGGCGACTCCGGGTCCCGGGGCCCTCACGGTGGGCCTTCCATCCCCCCTGGGGGCCCGATGACCCCAGGGACCCCCGGACACTTCCCAGCCTGCGTGGGCTGTGGGCGGAGCAGCAGGACCAAGAGGGTCCCTCAGGACAGGCCGGCAGCTGGACTCCACTCCGGCTAGCATCCACCTCAAGTGCTCGTTCTCTTTCCTTAGCTCCTGGAACTCCCTCTCTCTGGATACAGCTCCCACCCAGCTCTTTGCGACTCTGTCCTGATGGAAGAGGACCAGCTTGCGATACTGGGAGGTGGTTGTCTCCAGCTCCTTGCCCAGGTCTTGGGCCATCTTCTTGTAGAGGTTGCGAATCTGGCACGTGAAGTTCATTTCTCTGTACGTGCTGGCCAGTTTCTTCTTCAATTCCAAGCACTGAGCTTCCGCTTGAAAGACTTTTCGGTGAAGTTGCCCGATGTATTGGTCCTGTTCATCCAGGGGGTTCTGAAGTTTCCGCTTCAGCGGCTGAATCTCCCTGTCCAGCTGTGAAGTTTCCTTCTGCAAAGAGGCTTTCTGGGTTTGCAGGCTGTGGATTTGTCGTGTCAGCTCCGCGATCTCTTGCCTTTCTGCCCACAGTTGTCTGGCTCTGTGTTGCTGTTCCCCTTCGGGACTTGGAGGGGACCCAGGGCAGCCAGCATCCTCAGGGACGCCCTGCAGATCCACTGCTGCCCGATGGGCGGGCTGAGCGCCATTCCCTGCTCCCCTCTTTGGCTGGACTCCCCGGGTCCCGGCACCGGCGTGCTCTGCAGGGAGGTCAGGCGGGGGGACGGCCTGCAGCCCGGGTCCGGCCCTGGACGGGGACCGGCTGGCTTGATCTTTCGGGACCAGCTCCACGCATGCCTTCGACGGCTTCAGGCTTTCTTCCCCCTCCTTCTCCTGCCCTTTCTGCCTCCATCTCGAAACTTCTTGGTTGAGCGGTTCGGGTCCTTCT
Organism: Mirounga angustirostris; assembly: GCF_029215605.1. Taxonomy (NCBI): domain Eukaryota; kingdom Metazoa; phylum Chordata; class Mammalia; order Carnivora; family Phocidae; genus Mirounga; species Mirounga angustirostris. The sequence goes on along the minus strand of NW_026991709.1, from coordinate 3,786,108 downwards.
GGAAAAGGAGTGTTTTCACTCTGATCCTTCGTTCTTTTTGTCAGAAGCTGTTCTCCATCCTTCTCCGATGTTCTGAGGATGGGTTTTTCCCCGGGGACCTGGGGCAGGTCGGGAGGCTTGCTCAGTTCCTTCAGTGCCTTGCTCAGAAAGTTGACAGTGTCCGTAACCACCAGCCTGCTCAGCTCTCTGTTCATTGCCGACAAGCACAGGGCTTGTAACGAGGGAGGACTGGCCACCACCGCGGGCGGCCTGAGGGCGGCCTCGGCTTGTGTGGTTGGGCCACTCTCCTCAGGGCGGGCTCCACACACTCCGTGGCGGGCAGAGCCCCTGTGGCCCAGCGCCTTCGCGCTCCTTCGAGGGAGTCGTCTCTTCACTAGGAGACCCAGCAGCAGAGTCCATACGAGCACCGCCAAGGGCAACATGGGGAGACTCGGGCTGTGTCCCCCGCTTCCAGAAATCAGCTGCAGCGCCCCCCACAGGTGCTCCCACACCAGCTGGCAAGTGGATCTGGCGGCCAAGAGGGGGCCCTCCATGGCTGCGTCGGGCTCCCCAGCTCTGTCTCCAAGTGCCAGAGTCCTGTGGCCGCAACTGACCACTCAGAAGCCTGTGGAGAGTTCCACCTATGAGGTCAACGGTGCCCGGCAACCAGGGCAGAGCAGTTGGGCCGGGGGAGGGGAGGCCAGCCAGGTTCCAGAAAACAGTTGCCCCTGACTTTGCCGTGAAGTAGAAAGTGGTCTCAATCACACAAGCCCTGGGGGAGGTGGGAAGGGCTGATCCCGGCCCGGAGCTCAGCCACTCAGGCCCACCTGGCCCTACAGCAAACCTCGGGGCTCAAGGCAGGGCCAGGTCACGTCCGTCCGTGCGCACAAGACAATCAGGGCAGAGTGTTCAGGCCTCCTTCCCGGGCGAGGCCCGTTCTCCTGATCTGAAGTTTCCCTTGGCTTCAGGGACTCCTGGTCCTGTCTGCAAAGGTCCCTGGGATCTCCCTCCATTTTTAATTGCATCACATTAATAGCCTTTTTGATTTCAACACGAGCCGATTTTAGTTCTTTTGTTTCTCCAGAAAGAGATTCTGTAGTGTCTTCTATGCTTTTTTCAAGCCCATCTATTATCTTTATAATCATTATTCTGAACTCTAGTTCTGACATCTTACTTAACCTCCATACTGATTAGGTCCTTGGAAGTCAGTACTGCCTCTTGTTCTCTTTTTTTGAGGTGAGTTTTTCTGTCTTAGACCATTTTGTCCAGGAAGAATAGATGAATGAAAGAACAAAATACCACAATGACAGCAATGACCCCAGAGAAATAGACACTAAACAAATCAGAAGAGATCTTAAACTAAAAAAAAAAAATTGAAATTAAAGAATCAAAAGGAGAATATAACCAGACAGGTGAACAGAATAGAGCAATACACTGGATCCTGTGTGTATTTTGGTCTGTTTGTTAGAAAACTAGATCCCCAAATTGTAAAGTAAGAAAAACTTACGTGTGTACAATAATAAAATTAAATACAGCGAAAGGATAGAATGTAACTGTAGAAATGAAAATTAAAAAAGAAAAAAATGAAAAAAAGAAGAAAGGAACATAAACAGGTGAACAGAACAGAGCTATACATTATATCCTGAGCGTATTTTGTTCAGTTTGTTTGAAGAAACTACATCTCAAAATTATAAAGAAAGAATAACATATATATACAAAAATAACATTGCCAAGAACTTTGTTAAGTACCCCAAATAGTATTATTGAAATTAAGTGGATGACAGACATTTTCTTTTTTTTTTTAAGATTTTATTTATTTTGAGAGAGAAAGAGAGAGCACACACATGTGTGAGTTGGGGAAGGGGCAGAGGCAGAGGGAGAGAGAGAATCTCAAGCAGAATCTATGCTGAGCACAGAGCCCCACGGGGGCTCGATCTCATGACCCTGAGATCAAGACCTGAGCCTAAACCAAGAGTCGGATGCTTAAGCAAATGAGCCACCCAGGTGCCCCCAGACATTTTCTGGAGATGCAATTAATTAATACCATGAAGTATTTCTGGGGTTCACTCCCTTCAAAATGTCCCCCCTGGTTAACAGTGGGTGAGGGTTTCTTGCTTCGCTCTCAAGTGCCACTTTTCTCCAAGGCAGAGATGTTTTCTTATCCTTTGTGTCTCCACAGTAGCTCTAGCCTCTGGAGGCCCCCGTGCTGGGGGTGAAGGCTGTTTCTGCATCTGAGTCTGACCTGGGGTCTCCCCAAGTTACCCAGGAAGACACTCTCAAGACTGGAACACGCAACAGTGGGATAGAAGACACAGCCTGCGGGTGGGGGTAGGAGGCAGGACCCCCCCCCCCCATGGTGGTGTCTGTGGCTCTGGTGGAGATGGGGGCCTCCGATCGGGCCCACGAGTGAGGCGGTGGGGGGCGAGCGCCGTGTCTGTGAGGGGTGACGGCTGCAGCCAAGGAGGGCGGGGTGCGGAGCTCTGCGGACCCTCGTGCCTCCACAGGGTCAGGGGCTGTCCCTGTCCCTGGTCAGGCCTTGGCCCTCTCCTCACTCTGCAAGTGTGTGGCCACGTCGGGAAGCCACATGTCCCCAAGGGCCCGTGTGGTCCCCAGGCGGCGAACCTCCTCTGAGGGCCTGGCAGCCACAGGCAGAGGACACCGAAGCTCTGTGGCCCCCCAGAGCGAGCGCCCCTGGGCCGGCCATGAGCCCGGGGCATCTTCCATGAGCCCAGGCCCCGGGCGCCCAGGGCCACGGAACTTGTCCTGAGAGCCACGGCGTGAGGCGGCCCCGCAGAGGCTTGGCGCTGTTTGCTCATCTCACCCCTGGGGAGGGTCAGGGGGGAGCCACGGAGAGCAGATCCAGACTCGGACCCCCAGGACCGGCAGAGAGGAAAGACAGGGGGGTGTCCACTTGCTGGGGGGAGAGTGTGGCGAGCGCTCAGGGACCAGCGCCTGGGGGATGGTTGCCGGCCAGGCCCAGGTGTGAGGACTTGCACGGGGGGAGTAACGCACGATGTCAGCCGGGGTCTTGCCCTCCCATCGGGACCTCGAGGGACACATCTGCCCACCTAATACTTTCCGCTGATGGGAGCAAACTCAACCCACCACCCACAGGAGAGCGAGAGCCCAAGGTGACCAATCTGGAACATGCCCGAAGCCTTGTTGTAACTGAGGAAAGGGCAGGAGGAGCAAGGGGGGTCCCCAGCGTCAGGTTCTGGGTGGGCCCTGTCCCTCCGGGGCACAGGGGCAGACAATAGGCAGTCCCCGGGCAGGTGGGGAGCGCAGGGGGAGGGGGTGTCCGGATCAGGGCTCAGGCATGGCAGAGACCAGCAGAGACAGGTGGGCCGTCACCATCGATGAGGCTCTGCGGCCGCAGAGCTGGGCCCCGGAGGCCGGGTGGGTAGCAAGGGGGATGGTGACAGCACCGCCCCGTCACCAGGGTGACCTCTGAACCCCTCCAGCTAAGATCCGGCCCGGCCTCCAAGGCGGGGCTTGGTCTGTGAGGAGAAAGGGACACAGAGGCAGAAGGAGGGGTCTGTCCAGGTGAGCACCGCCGTGGGAGCACGTCCTCTGGGGAGGAGGCTGCACTTTGCACCTGCTGCATGGTCTAGGATGTTTCCAGAAAGGTTCGCTCCCTAGGCCTGGCAGGTGCAGTGGCTGGAGATTAGAAGGAACACACAGGGCTTTGGATTTGGAGGCCTGGGCGTCCTGCCTTGGCCTCCTCACAGCAGACCCCACTGCGTGGGACTTTTAAAGTCTTCTTCCTTATCTTTCCTTATCTGTGAAGCAAGGGTAATGATATCTCACTTCCGGGGACGTCGTCAGCTCGGGGGACCTGGCCCCAAGTGCAGACCCCAAAACAAAACCTCTGTTCTGATGGGAGCCGGTGTCTCTTTTCAGTAGGAGGACGACTCAGACCAAGAGACCCCATTTCTGTGAGCTGCAGGACGGGGCACGCGGGGAATCGAACCTCTGGCCGTAAGAGGCTGCGGGCGCCAGCAACAGCATGCAGGACGCCTGGCCCGAGCAGAGGGTCGCACTGAGCTTCCCACCCGGGGGCCCTGCGTGACATCGGTGGGGAGGCACGTGTCCCGGAAAGTCAGGGACGGAGGGAAGAACTCTGCATCTAGGGGTCGTTAGGACTTCATGAGAACGTGAGACAGAATCCTCATGGTGAGACTAGCTCATTTCTTCACAAAGCTGCCTCCGTTTTCAGAAGAAAAAGGTAAAAAAAGACCACAGCTATTACACTCGACTTGCAAATAAATACGAAAAAGTGCCAGTGGGTAAGATGGCTTTATTGGTTTGCTCTCTTCACGAAGGAAGACATTAATCACCTTTTTTTTTCCTGAAACTTATATTTGAAATGTCTTTTCTGAATTTGCACGAGGTGGTGGCCACTAAGAAGGCCACTGGGCCTCCTGTGGTGTCAGGCTTGGTCTGAGACCTGCGACATCCTCATGCAAACAGTGCAGCCACTTAGGGTCGTCTTTCAGCTCCAGGGTGGGGAGGGGGGCTGGGAGGCCCTGGGCTGGAGGCGCTCGCACCCCCTCCCGCCACCCCCCTCTGGGAGAGGCTAAGAAAGGAGAGCCACTTGGCAGAAATAAAACACAAGAGCATGGAGTCTCAGCAGTGAAGAACGGCCCTCATGCTGAGTTCGGGATCTTTATTCTTTAAGACATCAGGCCCCAGGCCCTAGCTTTCAGGGAAGGGCCTTGCCGGGAGCAGGGGGGGAGAAAAGCAGGGATGAGCCACAGCAGGCGAGGACGCAGGCAGGGTGCCCCGAGTGTGGACGGTCATTTCCCGGGGTGTCCAGGGCCAGTGGACGTTGCTTCAGAATCTGCATTCTGGAAACAAAGCACAGGCATGCATCCCCATGACCGGCCTCGACCTCACCCACTGGTGCCTGGCTTCTCAAGGTCAAGACAGGCTGCAAGGTCAGTGCCTTGGCCTGCGTTCTCCCCAAGTCACTGGGAAAGCGTTGAGCGTCTGACCTTGCGGAGAAAAGCCATATGTCCCACCAGAACTTAGGGATTCAGGCAGGTGATAGAAAGGATGGGCCTTGGCAGGGCCGCTGTCAGCACCCAAAGGAGAAGGTCTAACCCCCGACCCCCGCTGAGGGGCCCCAAAGACTGGGGACAGCCCGCAGAGAGGCAATGGACAACTCCCTCCTGGTCCCGAAGCCTTGTCTGGGCCTCTGCCCGGATTTGCCAGGAAGGGGGAGGAGGCCCGGGGCAGCGGGCAGGGGCCCCATCATCGATCCGGATGCTGGCATCAGCTGGAAGGCGGCTCCGCTCCCTCACGCCGGGGGACAAAGGGCGCGCGTGCTGATTCCAGGAAGGTGCCTTGCGTCGGCGCCTGTGTCCTTCTTAGAAGAGGAGCTGGCACCTGGATGGCCAGGTGGCTTCTAGCAGACCTCGCGGCCCAGATGTGGGGTGGGACTGACGGAGCCAGGGCTGCACACCCCGCCCACCCCACCCCGCCCCCGCGTGTGCGGACCCCTGCTTGCGGCTGAGGAGGGGGGTGCATCTGGGTGGAGGCAGGCTGGGGGAAGGTGGTGGGGTGCGGGGAGGCACCGGGGCCGCCACTGTCTGTCCCGCCAGGAGCACGTCACAAACGACAGGGCTTTGTTTGCGGAAGGTCGCTCCAGACACTAGCCCAGCTTCCCAAACCTGTGCATTTTCCACTTCGCTCCAGGAGAGTTTTTAAACCAGCCCCCTGGACGTAGCGCCTTGACTTTGAGCACATTTTCGAAACGACAGCTTTAGAGTCGGCACAGACCCCTCAGCAGAGGGACAGCAGGCACAGCCCCGACTGAGGCCTCCGCCGACGGACAGCCGCGGCGCTGGGGGCCCTGCCCGGGCGCGCGTGGCCTCCGGGGACCCAGGGAGGACGCCGCGCCCGGGGGCCGCTCACCTGTGTCCTGCAGAGGCGTGAAGCACCAGGGCACCCCGTGGGTGCTGGAGTCGAAGCAGCAGCCCCGACCGGTGCACTGCTCGGGGGTGATGCTGGGGTGGCCACAGTCCACCCTGTCCTTGGCCGGCACCTCACACAGGTTCGACGCTGTCCCAGACAGCACCCGGTCAGCGCGGGTGGGTCTGCTGACTTCAGTTTGCCAGCCCGCAGCCTCCCCCCAGCTTCCGAGTTCAAAGCAAAGGACCCCCCGCACCCCAACGTCTGCTTGAGGAGGGCGCTCTTCCCGCAGAAGGTTTGACTTGCCCTTGGGAGCTCTGGGCCTCGGCCAGGGTGCCCCTCGCACTGTGTGCCCCCAGGGCCCGGTCGGGGGTCCATGGGCCGCGGTTCCTTCCCGCTGGCCCTCTGGGGGCCCCCAAACCCAGAAACAAGGTTCCCCTCCCCTGTTTTATCAACACAAACTGCTCCCTTAAAAAAATGAATAGTGTAATAGGAGACAAACACTTAAAACAGAAAACCACAATGCGTGCTGTTTTCCCTTCCTTTTCCGCGTCTCCCTGTCCCCCAGTCCCTTGGTGTGTCCCATCTTTCTGGCACATCCTTCCGTCCTCAACACTTGGTTTTGAAGCAAGCCTATGTTGCTCAGGTTCTGCAATATTTGCCTGGTCACTTAACGGGGTTTTCCTTAGGAAAACAGAAACCACAGGAAATCCCTGAAATCCTCTTCTATTCCTGCCACTGGGTAATTCCTCATTCCAGGGGTTCCCGAACCTCGCTCGTGCTGGGATCCCAGAGACACTGTGGCGTGGGGGGGGCACATCCCGGGCTGCAGGATGTGCAGAGCCGTCCGGGTGACTCTGGCGGGCACCCAGGCTGGGAGCCACTCCCTTTGGCACCTGATAAGAGCCACACCTTAATTTCTTCAAACTTGGGTGGATGGGACAGCCACACCCCTCACCTGCAGGTGCAAGGCCAGGGCTAAGTGGAAATTGTCCGTGCGCACTGAAAACGTTCTGAAAGAGACCGTATTCATTGGTCTTTCTGTTTGGTAAATGTGCCCACACAGTGTGTCAAGACCTATCTGGTAATTCAGAAATCTGTGGCCAAAAAGGCAATGGGGTGGTAGGGTTGGCAGAGGCTGCCAGCCAGGCCAGGCTCTAACCTGGGTTCTAACCTGGTCCCAGCACCGACTGGGAGGGTTGCATGCAGTCAGTTACTAACTTTCTGAGCCTCGGTCTCCTTGTCTGTAAAATGGAAACAACAAGACCCAGTTTGTAGGGCTATTGAGAGGAACCCTGTGCATCTGGTAAATGGCAGTTACTAATTAACGTGGGGGCCTGGTCACCTTCCTCGAGCCCCCACACGGCCCCCAGAGCCTGCATCTTGCGTCCCTTTTCCTCCTCCTCTGCCCTCCCCCCACCCGCCACCAGCCCCCTCCTTCCCACGGCATGAAGAGGAAGCCTGAGCAATACTCACACAGGCCCTGGTACGCTGCTGACCAGCTGGAGGACCCCAGCACCAGGACCACCACCAGCAGCCAGAGCGCTCTGGCCTCCATGGTCACCGGCGGACGGGCTCTGGGGACCCGTCTGCTCGGAGAACGTGCCGCGTCGGCCAAGGGGACGCATTTATACCCTGGTGTTTGTACAGGTACTCTGGCTTCTGTTTGCTTGGGGACGGCCCTCCCCTCCTCTGGTCGCACCTACTTTTCCCTGCGCAGGACTGTGAGCCCCCGGCGGCTCATCTTCCCGAAGGGGGACAGGCCAGTCTGACCCCACCACCGTGGTAGCAAGCCGGCTGAGAGGCCAGACTCCAGTCTCCAGTTTACCACTCCTCTCTGGGGAGCTGGGCTGTGAGTCCCAGGCTGGCCTGGCCTGGGGGAGAGGATGAAGGCTCCGCGGGGGGCAGGACGGCAGCCAGAAACCCAGCCAGGAGCAGCCCATAAGGCGCCCTCCTCAGTGACCACAGCGCCCAGAACCAAGACCAGCCTTGGAGACTTGAAAAGACGAGTCCCGCCCGAGATTCAGGCACGCTGTGCGCACGGATCTCGTTCCTCCCTCGTAATTCTTGAAAATCCTGTCCTTTCTGTTTCTCTTGTTGACAGCAAGATTTATTTTTTATCATTAAGTACACTTTCATAAATGTATTCGATACACTTATTCAATATTTTAAGAAAATTGAGTTTGATAAATTGTAGCATTTTGATAAAAATAGAATATATGCAGTAGGTTTTGAAAGAGCAGACAATCCAAAAAACTCCTCTCCTGTCCAGAGGTATCTGCATTTAACACTTTAAGTATTTTTCCAGAAACGTTCTCTCTAGACCTAAGCACGTTTTTAACCCAAATGAGAACTTACTAGACATCTTTGTTCAGCTTGTCTTCTTTTTTTTAATGAAAGATATATCCTGGAAATTATTTTATAACAGCCTATCAAAACAAGATGGGAATAATTATACCCATCTTCCAGAGGAATGAACTAAGGCTCACAACCTAAGATGCCTGTCGGGGCTTCCTCTCGTGGGCCTGGCAGAGCCGGGATCCAGGAAGCTGTGTAGGACCCGGAAGCAGGTGCACCTGGCTGGTCACCTGAGCCCCCGGTGGGGGTGTGGTGTTGGAGGGGGACCTGAACCACCCCAGAGTTTGTCCCCAGAGCTGTCCTCCACCCAGTGACTGATGGGGCCTGGCTGTGCACGCGTTGGCAATGAGGGTTGGGTCCCACCTTGCGACAGCCCAGGCCTAGCCCCTCCTACTCAGCAAGCCCCCACCATCTGCTTTTCACCCCCTCTTCCAAGACAAGTGCAGGCTGAAGACAGAGCAATGTCTGTGTTGTTTCAGGGCTTTGCTTTGCTCCCAGAAGGAGAGTGTGAGCCCAAGCTGAAAGATGGCATGAGTTTTGTTATGAAGAGATCATCGTAGAGAAAATCCCTGGGGGGACGTTCATCTTCCAGGAATGAATGAAAACCAGGCCCAGGACTGGTCTCCAGCCCCACCCTAACAAGGGGCTGCCCTGGGCGCCCCTGAATCTAGGGTGACCACACCCCGGCTCCTGCTGGGAGCTCTCTCCTTCCTCAGCCTCTGACGCCTTACCTCTGCCACAGTGTCCCTGGCCATGTGCCTGGACTGCCCTGGGATGGCTCCCCTGTGAATCCCTCCTGCCCTGGGCTTTGTGTGCAGTGCCCCAGGGAAGGTGAGGTTCCTCTGGACGGGTCCAAGCAGCGGGCGGTCTTGCCCTGAGTGCTGGGCTACCACCTCCCACCTGCAGAGCGCATGGCCATTGGCAAGTATATGCCACAAGCAGGGACTGAGTGTGGATCGAGGGCAAGGTGCTCCACCTGCTAGTGTTGGACCCTGAGGACACCAGGCAGAGCCCCTGACCTCAGAGCCCACGGTCCAGTGGGGGAGAGTAAGTTTTGACATGTGGATTGTGATGCAACGTGGTAAGAGCTGGTGGGACGCCGCCCAGCAGGCTTCTCGTTGGGAGTGCAGGCTGAACTGGGTCTTAAGGAGTGAAGAGGAGTTCACAGACGGGTGAGGGTCCGAGGGTGTCCCCGGCAGGTGCTGCTAACTCACCCAACACGAGTCAACGTGGCCTATACAGGCTTATATATTCCGTGCTACCTCTCAGCTCACTAAGATTGTCACTCTGGGTTATTCAAGCCAGCGGAGGGCCAGATGGGGGGAAAGATACACAGTCGGTTAATCGGTACACCTGGGTTAGCCCTGGACTCACCCGCCGGGGGAGCCTCCTGTTGACCGGCTGTTACTCGTTCTATAGCTGCCCTGGGTGTGGGCGCCTCCCTCTGTGCCCTACACAGAATTTCCTCCTGCTTCCTGGAGGGGGGCTTGCAGACCCTTCCTGGAGGCTCCGGTCTTTGGCGTGGTTTACACTGAAGACAATGGGGGGCGGGTAGAACTGCACAGATGAGTCCCCCACCCACTCTGGAGGAGGAGGGGAGGAGGACAGAGGGTGAGTCAGGACAGAGGCCGTGAGCCCTAGGAGGCCCCTCCTGGGGCTTGCACCTCCTGCCCCCAGCACTGGGCCAGTGTCTGTCCCACCGTATATGGGGGCATGAGACGCCCCCGGGTGTTCTGGAGGAACCGACGTCTAGCCCAAAATCTACCGCTGGTGGTTTCGGCCACAGTGGCCCTAACCCCGGAGGTCCTGGGGGCTGGGGCTGGGGCTGTTGCTTCAGCCCAGAGGCTGTTATAACAAGGAAAGTGTCCCAGGAATGAGTTAGCCAATGACCTGGACCCCGAAGGGCGACAGATCAGTCAGAAATAAACAGAGCTAATAGCCGGAGCAGGTGTGCCTGCGGGCACCAGGCCCCTCACGACAGCCCCGCCTTTCAGACCCGGATGGGCCTTTTCTGGAGTGACTGGACCAGCTCCAACAGGAAGCCCAGGCGCCGGTGGTTGCCCTGACGCAGGACAGGGAGATGCCCCGAACTGCACCTGTCGCTTGCCAGCCCCTGGTGCAGCCCTGAGCCGTGTCCCAGGAGGACGGCCAGGGAAGGCGGAAGATGGCCCCTGCCGACCTCTGCGCACTTCCCTGTGAATCCAGCCATTGTCGCCAAGTGACTTCCTAAGAGTGCTGGAATGGATAGTGTCGTTCCCAAATTCATATCCTTCCTGGAACCCCCGAGAATGGTTTATTTGGAATTGGGTTGTGGCAAGCGTGATGATTTAAATGAAGATGAGGTCGGACTGGAATGGGGTGGCCCTTAATCCAATATGACTGGTGTCCCTATAAGGACAGAAACCCAGACTCTCGGGGAGACGACATGTGACAATGGAGGCCCAGGCTGGGGGGGACGCAGCGAAGCGCCGAGGAGCGCCAAGGACTGCCTGCAGCCGCCAGGGGTGAAGGAGGCAGGAGGGACCTTCCCCCAGCGCCCTGGGAGGGAGCGCCGCTTCCCCACCTTCATCTCAGACTTCTGGCCTCCAGACTGTGAGGGAAGAGCTCTCTCGCAGGAACCACCTAGTTCAATGGCCTTTGCTACACTCGAGGCACATCTAGCTCTGAGATCTACCTTCACTTGCATCTTCTCACAACGGGGAGGAAAGCACACAGCCAGAGACCTGGAGAGCTTGTGTCCCGGGGAGAAGGTCCCTGACTGGGCTTCCCAGGAGCTCCGCCTGGTGCTTGGTGCCCCTGCACCCGGGACGCTGTCTGTCCTGCCAACCACAACCCTGTGCTTCCACACCCGTCCTGGGCCTACTTTGCCCTCCCTGTGCACCTTCGATCTCTGGTCTCTACAGATCGCTGGCCGCATGTAATCAATCACCAGTATTTGTAGAACCCTCTCCTGCACTCCCATACCTCACCCAAATAATCGTCAAGCAGTCCTTTGTTCTCATTTCCTTGTCTCAAGGGAGGTTAAGACAACACAGGCTGGTGGGCAAATGTGAGGCTCCCCTGGTCGAAGCTGGGCCAGGCGCCAACACCCGAGGCCAGGGGAGGCCCCTTAGGGAGGCGACTGTGTCATGAGTTGTCCAGACTGGGACACTTTTCAGAGCCTACAGAGCACTGGCAATGATTATATCGGGAGGAGAAGTGTGAATGGGGATCATCCTGAGCCAGTGGGACGAAGTCCACCTGCCGAGGTCCACCTGCCGCGTGGGCATCCCCCCAGCCCCCCAGTGGGTGGTGGTCATTTTCGAGTCCATGTGACTTTGATGGATCATGAGTGTCAACGTCTAGTGCGTTGGGGTCCCTGGGTAAGGGTCTACGAAATCACCAGGACACAGGGGATGCAGAGCAAAGGCAGCACTTGCAACTGCGTACTGCCGTTTATTTCTCACCTAGCTATATACTCGCAGAGATCAGATAAACATAACAATGTATCAAGCCAACATCTGTGAAGTGAAATATACACGAAATGCATTAAGAACAAAATACATCCTGCTTATGCTTGCAGAATAAAGAATTCTCTTAGCCATCCTTCCTTTGGAGACAACATGTTCTTTGCCTTTAGAAAGAACACTTCTGATTAGAAAGATACACTTTAAGCGAGGCAAGAGCCACTTCCTGCTGATCCAGGCATTTAGGCCTTGCAACATGAGGTAAGGGGAAGAGAACATTTTCTCCTCCTGGCCTAGGCCTGCCTGGCCGACCTTAACCTCAGTGCAGTCCTCAAATGACCCTGGCCTGCAAGGGGTCTACAAGCCTACACCATCTCACATGAGCACAGGTATTCTTCAAAGCTCTGGAACCACACAAGCCATGGGATCAAACGTGAGTGCGTCATGCTCCGTCATGTCCTGACATACGTGTTGTATGTTCTGATGGGACACTCGTGTGAGGATATGAGTGTGTGTGTCTGGCCCTCAGCGTGCTCAGGCTGCTCTAACAGAAGCCCATGGCCACTGGGTGGCTTATAAACAGCCTTTATTTCTCACAGATCTGGAGGCTGGAAGTCGAGGATCATGGCACCAACACGGTTGCCTTCTGGTGAGGGCTCTCTTCTTGCTCACCGACGTTTCCACCTCACGTGGCAAAGAACAGAGCGGGGAGAGGGGAAAATTTTGCAGTTTACTATCAAAATCCTTCCCGCAAAGTAAATTTCAGGTTTAGATGGTTTCACTGTGTCATTCTGTCAAAGAGCTCCTATCTCACGCAAACCAAGAAAGAAGATGAGGAAGGACTGTTTCCCAGATCATTTTACGGGGCCAGCATAAATCTCCTACCCAAACCTGGCAAATAGATTATGAATTATGAAAGACCATCACAAACATAGATTCAGAGAAACCTAACAAAATACTAGCAAGCTGAATCCAGCAACATACCATAAAGAGCAACACATCATGGATGACAAGGGTTTATCTAACGATAACAAGGTAGGTTTAACATCAGATAATCCATCAGTGCAATTCACCACATTAATAGAAAAAATGAAAATAAAAACTGTGATCATTTCAATAAACGTGTTAAAAGCATCTCACAAAAGTCATACTCACACATGGTGAAGACTCTCAGACAACTAAGAATAGAGAGGACCGTTCATCCGCTGATAAAGGGCATCTACCAAAAAACACCACAGCACCATTCTTCATGGTAAAATATGAGCCTTCTCCCTGTAAGACTGGGACCAAGGCCAGGATTCTTACTCTCATTTCTATTTAACATTGTAAGGGTGGTTCTAATAGATGTAGTAAGGCAAGAAGAAAACAAAGGCATAAAGATCACAAAAGAGGAAGTAAGATTGCCTTTATTCTTGGGTGATAACTTTACTTCCAATTGTTTGCTGCTGATATGTAAAAACACAACTCATTTTTATATTAACTTTGTGTCCTATAATTTTGTGGTTTTAAAGATTGCTTGGGATTTTCTAAAATCACACATATCTTGAAGGTACAGTTGATAGGTTTGACTCAATTAATATTCAGGCTACCTATTCAGCAAGACATGACAGGTGAATAAAAAAGCCAAGCCACCAACTAGGAAAAGATATTTGGAACCCATGCAATTGATAAAGGATCACTATCAAGGATACATAAAGAATTTCTACAAACCAATGAGAAAAAGACAAACAGCAGTTTTTAAAATGCACACAGAAGTAATTTACGGTAAAGCATGGAAAGAGGCCCAGTGTCCCTCATAGTTGGGAATGACAGAAGAAACGAACATTTACACGCCATTTCGCTCACATGGATTGTACCCATATCACAAAATACCGACAAGCGTATAGAGAAAAAGGAACTCTTCCTCAAAGTTGCTGAGTGTAATTAGTGCATCTACTTGGGCAAGCATTTTGACAATACCTAGTAAATGAAACAAGTGCATATTGTTTTGATAGGAAGACACTGGGGATAATATACGTAATTGCTTACCAATGGGGGAATGCACTCCACATTAAAATGAATGCATCAGACCTATTTTTATCAATAAGAATAAATTTCTAAAGTGTAAAATACAAGATCAAAAGCCTGTATATTATAATACCATTTCTGATTATTTAAAAAACAACAACAAAAAGCACCACATACTGTTTATGGGTATGCATAGGAATAATATACACTGACTTCAGAATGGTGCTTAACTCCAGGAAGGGAGGGAAAAGAACGGGTAAAGGTGGTACTTTCCTTGTTTTAGTTCTTCTTTATAAAATGAGAGGTATCAAGGCAAATAGAACAAAAGTCCAGCATGAATAAATCTGGGTAGTGTGTATACAGAGGAGCATCCTACCTTACATACTGTTTATCTAAGAAAGAGGATTTGACATCTGGCTGCTGAAAATTGTTATTTAAAAAATCCAGATACCATAAGGCGGTTTGGGAAGCAAGGGGAGAAAGCGCTGAGAGTGACCAAGCCTGGGAGAAGCCGGCTCTGAGGCTCGGGATCTGAACACCGGGGTCCTGGTTTGGAGGAGCCATTTTAATGTTCTGTCCGGGATGCCTGGTCAATATCAAAGAGGCTTATCTGGTCCAGGATGAGGGAGGGAGCACTCTGGAATCCCATCCAGCATCCATCTTAATAGCAAATAACGGCTCCAGTCATTCCGAGTTTTCTGATTTTGATTCCTAGGTCCCTGGGCCTCTGCAGTGCAATCTCAACTTTCTCTCCGTATTAGTAGGTTTGCCAAATCTGCTCGATATGAAGACCTGACTATGTCCCGGGTGGGGGAGGAAGAGCGTGCTTGAGCGTGACTTGGTATGCCAGCAGGGGAGTGCCGAGGAAGCGATCATGGGTTCATACTATTAATCTCTGAACCCAAACATGCTATTGGTGTGTCCCCTGCTGCGTACTGTCTCAGCCTTGACCTCAAAGTCCATCAGAGAGAATAAACTACAGATTGTGATTCTGACTTTCTAGAAATGAGCACTAATCCATCAGAGGAGAAAAAATGGCCCATTAGATTTTTCACTAAAAGGTAGCATAAGAATGATCAGAATTGAAAGTATCTCACGTCTCATAAAAGGCAACCTTATATCATACCTGATTCTTTCCACCACATCCCAAGTTTTAGCTCAGCTGCACTCGTTTTTAGGGAATTCAAAAGAAATTGAAAGCAGAGCCCACCCTTAAGAAATGCATTGTTTGCCCAAAGCAAAAAACATATTGAACCATCAATGAGAATGTGCAAGATGACCTGGGCCAGATTCTCCACATGCTTCCTTGCACCTGTCTATGCGGGCGAGGGAGATTCCTCGGAGCGGGGGGAGAAATTCCTCACAGCCAGCTCCCTCTGCAGGGCTGCTCCTCACAGGGATTCTGGCTGGTTTGTGTTGAAGGTGCCACATGGACTTTTGTTGGCTTTGAAACCAGTATATATCACACGTTGGCTCTTCCGTTACTCGCCATCACATCACCGTTTCAAAGAATGTTTTTGCCCTGCGGTCATGTATGCACCGCACTGAGTATGTAACCCATCGGGGAACTGAAAGCAAAGTGTGAGATCACGAAGAATGGCAACATCACAGGCAAGAGCCAGCCTCAGTGGCCAATGCCTCCCTGTAGTTCTTAGTTATAAAGGTGCCCACCGGGTCTCGAGGCTCATAATAGCCCTGTTTTGCATATCGAATGGCAAGAAGTTAATACTGTGGTTCATTAGGAGATTATTCATACATCCATAGCACTCTACGATACCTTGTTTTGAACGACTTGAAGGGTTTTGCCAAAGCATTAATATTTGTTGAGCTCCTGTAGGTGGATAAGTTGTTGAACAAAGGACAATCGGTCAATATTTACCAAACATCCTTTGTGTGCATGGGCTTCAGCCCAGGTACTGTGGGTGGTTATAAAGGAAGAAGATGATGTGGTCAACACTGATAAGTCAAAGTCAAAGACCACATTGTGGGATCCGGGCGCCTCCCTAGAGCTGCGGCGACTGTCCTCGGGTGGCCTGCACACGGGGCAGGATCCGGCAGGCGAATACATTAATTTCAAAAGTGAGGTCACAAACACACACGCGGGCTGTGGGAGGAAAGACATGTGGGCGTGGGGTATCAGCATTAGCGCCTTACTCTTCTACTGGAGGCGGTGTTGAAGGGACGGGAGACTGCACTGGGCTCTGCCACGCGGCAGGGAGGTCATCGAGTCAATGGGGGATGTGTTGCCTAAACGTGAGGAAGATGCAGCAAGAAGGTGCCTCTCTCCAGGGCATCAGGGCAGAGTGAGACATCCCCAGACTCGGAGCATATGTGGTGGAAGACACCCTGGGTGGCCAGGGGGCAGGAGGGTCCGCAGTGCTTGGCTTCCAGATGGCAAGAACGTAGCAGAGTGTCATGGGCCCAGAGACAGACTGGGAGTCAAGCTTCCACGGGTGTCCCTGGACGCCTGAACCACGGTTTCCTGGTGGATAACCACGATGCCTTCCAAGGCAGTGTGAGTCAAGAAGTGACGCGCAGAGCAACCTAACAGGTAAGATGCCATCCACTTACCAACAGTGGGGGCTGTTGCCTACATGACAGAGACCCATGCGGTGACTGCTTTATTATGACTGCAATGATCTGGGGGTGCAAACGATAGCCATCCTTGGTCCCTCGTGACTCAGTTCCACGGGACTTGGTCTAACTTGCTAACCAGACTCCTGAGTTTGATGCCCAGAGCTACTGACCGGTCCTGGAGCAGATCCCTGGCTTCAGCTGACTTTCTGGCTCTTCTCCTGAGCTGGAAGCTGCTTGCTGCTCAGCACCTACCTACGGGAGGACGGAAGTCCCTGCTCTCAGGTGTCTGTGGCCGCAGGATGGATCAGTGAAGGGAGTAAGACAGGTCGACCCTGGCCTGAGGCTCGCGGGTGAGGAATCCTGTAACACAGAGCTCCACCCTGAGGCCAGAAGTTAGTTATCCCGCAAACTGCTTCATTCCAGGCAAGCGCCCGGTGGCTACTGAATGAATGGAAATCGGAGGCTGAGCATTTGCTCATCATCACACTTACATGGACCCGTAAAACTAACTGAGAGCAGGCAGACAGGAACCCCGCGTGGTTTCATTTGCCATGATGAGGATCATTTGGGTCATAATTCAATACACTCAGTGCACCAAGTTACATTTTGCAGAACACTGTAGCCACAAAGCAGAAAAGTTCAGATTCTAGAGCTAATAAAGAACTCATGTGTTATTATGAAGATCAAGAGTGGTAGGCAGGATAAAAGCAGACATTAAGCAATGCTGCCCAACCCTCCCGTCTGTTGGCACCTTTCACAGAATAAAAAGCCTCAAGCCCTTTCGTAGGAATTACAAAAAAGAATGGGTAGTAACTTTGTAGGGAATAGGGTAAAGTGAATTGATACACAAATATTTTATTTCTGATAAGTGTTTCATTAAGAACATAATAGTTAATATTCTGGTCATTTTTTTTCTTTTTAACATTGTTTTTACTTTCTGGAGAAATGTGGATGCTCTCAACAAGATTTTTAAGTCAATCCAACAGATAACTTATCTGCTGAAGATCCGAAGATGGATTTTCACTGGAATTACTTGTATTATGATTCTCTTCATTTGCTTCCTGTATTTCCTGATCAGGATTCCATTCGCTTTCTGTGCTTAACCAATAGTCGTCATGATTAAAAATTATAATTGGAATTTATCAGTAGATTGCTAAAAATATAGAACTTTAAAACACTAATGATCAGAGGGGATTTATCTAGCAGGACACTGAGTGAGTAGGGGATGCCATCTCGATGATCCCACAAAATAGAACTCAGGCCAAAGCACTCACACATGACTAAGAAGGACACTTTATAAGCCACAAGTCACAGTGAGGATGTAACAGTTATAAATGTTTGTACCCATAAAAAGCTAGGCAAATGTATTCTGCTTTACAAACCAGAAAGAATGGGTCATGCAGGCAGAAATGGATAAAAACACAACTGATGAACGTTGGGGACACCATGCTGGGCATAAGACAAGTCATGTGAACAGAAAACTAAGTAAGGAAATAGAGACTCCAGCAAAGTAATCAGTAAGGTAGATCTTAGGGACACGTGCACATCAGGCGTTAAGTCCTGTCCGAGTGAAAGAAGACAGGCCCAGGAGCACACGCTGCTGGAATGTGTGTGTGAGATTCCAGAAGAGTCAAAACTGTCGTGAAAGAAGGTGGATCATTGGTCTCTTGGGGCTGGAGGTGGGAGGAGGGTATTGACCTTGAAAGGGCGGAGAGAATTCGGCATCTTCCTTGCGGTAGCGTCTCCATGACTGTGTACGTTTTTCAAAACTCAACGAACCAATTCACTTAAAACAGGCAAATTTTATTATATCGAATTATACCTCAATAGAGCTAATTAAAAAAAAAACGCTTTAACGTATAAGTGTTACCATTCTCAGTGTTACTAGTGTAAAGAGACTGAGCTGATTAATGATGCTGTGACTGAGTTGTTCCTCACCCCAAGTCCGTATGTTGAAACCATGACCTTCAGGTTGATGGCATTTGGAGACAGGGGGTGAGGAGGTGGGGGGGTGCTTTACAGATATGATTAAGCTTAAATGAGGTCATAACTGTAGGACCCTGATCTGGTAGTGTGGTAGGATCACAGGGTTCTTGTCTCATGGAGTTGAAGAATGAATCTCGAGGACACAAAAGGGTGAAGTGAAAGTTTATTATGTGAAGGTGAGAGCAGAAAGGAAAGAAAAGAAGAAGCTTTCTAGAGTGAGAAGGGTCCCGAATGCGTTGCCACGGAGGGCTTCTACTGGTAGTCCTTTATGGAGAACTGACCGGGAAGCTTGTGGCCTTGAGTTTCTTGTGCCGTCTTGGCTTGAGCATGGACTCTTGATGACCCCCTTCATGACTTAATTCTTTGGGGTTTAGTCATTTTCTATGATACACTGTAGCCGCCAAAGAAAAATACTCGCGGCCATCGAGACCAGGTGGTCTGCCTCCTTATGTCTTGTTCACTCTGGCTTAGCTTCTGCCTGCCAGGAATAGTCTCAGAGCCCAGCCAGGGGCCCCCTCCTCTCCCTGCCTAGACCTTAACCCTTTCCTTACTCAATAAGATTAGTGTCAATATAAGAAGAGACTGGATCTCTGTCCTCCCCCTCCCTCTCCCCGCCCCCTCCCCCTTCCTTCTTCCCTCTCTCCCTCCCTCTGCTTTGCAAACCCACATCAAGAAATCTGGCCCAATCTGACTTATAGTTTAGCAATTTACAATAGTTATTGAGATGACTCTCTTGACATTGGGAGGCTCAGTAGAGTCAGCACACCTTTGCTGCCCCTGGAGACCCACAGTGCCCAGTAGGTGAAGGCTGGGGAAGTCCGCTCCCAGGGTGGCCAGCAGAGGGCACTGGAGGACCGACGTGTGAGCATCCTTGGCCGGAAGCTCTTTGCGTTCATTAGCCACCTGTCCCAAGGACAAACAGAACGGTGGTCCTTCTTTCCTCAGAGCCACATTTCTGACTGTGCTAAATGAAGGTGGAGCACTTCCGAAGTTCCGTGCTCTCTTCGGAGGACAGGAGATCGTATGGAGTCTGCCACCCTCGGGGCCTTGGGGAAAGCTGGTCACCCAGGCCTGGAGCATGGTATTGGCACCTCCACGTCTGAGCGGCCAGGGGAGCCTGGCTGGGCTGGAGCAGAGATCAGGCTCTTTCGGGTGCCGTGGACCAAGGAGACTGCTCTGTCCAGGGAAGCTCAGACAACTCCCAGGAATGCCCCGGAAATCCCCCACAGCTGTTCACACAGATGCAGACGAGCCTTGGGCAAGGGGTTTGTGAAAAGCGGGGGACAATGGGCTGACAAATTCCCATTTCACTGGAACACCTCTGGCCAGGCCCTTCCCGAGGAGCTGGCAGCGGCATCGTGCCAACCTAGGACAGGACCACTGCCCACTGGGACCACAGCATGGCCAGAGCCATGGAGGAGCCCTGGGGAGGGGACTTGGCAGGGACTGGCCTTCCTGCATCAGCAGGTAGGATCGTGGAGGGTCTGAGAACTGTGCCCGGAGACAGTGGGGACACTTCCGTCTCCCCGGGTGGGGGAGCCTGGCCTGGCTGCGTGCTCACTAAACACTTGCTATGTGCCTGACACTGTTGTTGGTACGTCTCATAAATGAACTCATCAGACCCTCCCAACAAGCCTCTAAAAAATGATCCTGTTAATTTTAACCCCCACTTCGCACATGAGTAAAAGTAGGCACAGAATGTCTAAGTATAGCTCTCAAGGTCACACAGCCGGGAAGTGAGCTCAATATAGAGATCATCTAGACCAGAAGTGCAGTATCTCTATTTTGGAGATGTAATACATACACTCTGGCAGCACTCTGATTCCAGGGGCCCCACGGAGGTTCAGACTGTGCTTCGGTCTTTTCCTTTCTTTCTTTAGGCAAAGGGGGCGGGGAGGGGTGTCCACAGAGGGGCTGGGCCCCTGGACCCCCCAGCAACAGCTAGGGGCACATGTGTGTATGTACCACGTCTCCAAAACACATGGAGGGAATACGTAGTACCTATGATGAATACACAACTGGTCCTCATTATCCACGGATCCCTATCTGCAAATCCACCTACTCGCTAAAATTTATTTGTAGCATGAACTTTGCCAGCCGGAGTCCAACAAGGTGACGCTCTGCCTTCTGGTTTCAGCTCTCAGAGTGAAGGCAGATGTCTTCTCATGGCCTGTTGGGACCTCGCTTTATGCATTCTTGTGCTTTTTGTTGGTTTGGCTGTTTAGATGGTTCCCACGCACGGTGGGGAAGCGCTGTCGGGTGGCCTGGGGCGAGCGGCTATGACGCGCTGTGCACACGTGTACGTCCAGCCAGGGCTTACAGTGCTGGCTGTTGTGAGTCCGGTGTTCCTGCACCAACAATGTATATGAAATAAATGGTCTTTAAGCAGAAACACATACCAAGCAAGGTCATGAATTGATCCTTGATGAACTTGCTCAGGAGGCGCTCAGGAACCTGACCCTGTGTGTCCCCCAGTCTCAATGGCTCAGAGTTTCCTAATTCAGTGTCAGTGACTTTATGGAACACAACTACCTTGAATAGAGAATCCCACTGTCGCGTATTCAGTATATGGTGAATGTGTCGTGAATATAAGGAGTAGGTATGTGTTCTTGGGCTCCACCCACATTCTGGACGCAGCCATGCTGCTCTGCACACAGAAGGGGCTTCTCAACACGTCCCCGCCTGGTCCTGTCAGGACAAGAGAGCAGAGTCAGCTCTGTCCAGACTCTCCGGAAGGAGCCCACTGTGTACCAGGCAGCTCACGAAGATTCGTTTCAGTTCCCACTGCAACACGGCTAGGGATGGAATTAGTACCCATATTTTACAAACAGAAAGGCTGAAAATCTGAGAGATAGGAGAACCTCCCCGAGGTCACACACCAGCGATATCAGCCCACAGGTGCACTGTGACATGTCCTATTTTTCCCTCGGCCAAAAGGCTTCTCAGAGCATCTGTCTACCTCAGCCGGCCAGGCAAGGACTGCATGGCCCTGGGGAGCCAGGAGACTATGACAGTGGAATTGAGGGGCAGAACTGGACTTCCCCTGCCTCTGCTCCAGTTGGGGGCGACCGCTGCCAGACCCTGTGCACCAGCCTCCCCGCTCCCCCACCAGTGGGGTCCCACGGGAGCAGACACCACAGAGGGGACCAGGGAATTACCTCATCGCAGGAGGAGAAAGAGGAAGGTTGGCTTTTCTGATGGGGTGAGTTTGAATGTCACCAGCTGTTGTTCCAGGGGCAACGAGGACCCTAGGGTGGCCCACCTCAAGGAGGAGGTGGGGGGCAGCACTACCCCAAGCATGGTGGGGTGCCCCAGAGTGACCTGCAACCTGCAAGAGTCAGAGTACCTGACACGGAGTAGATCTGCCAAGTCCCCCGGGCCCGTGGCGACGGCCAGTGCAGTTCTTCCAGAAGCCGCCCTCAGTTATCAAGATCAGCTCAGAACCCAGGGTGCGCGCACTGGGGAGACCCCCGCCCAGGGAAGCGGGACTGGGGAGGGGGCATGAGGAGAGAACTCTGAGGAAGCACGCCGTGTCCCCGCACCCAGAGATGCGTGCCGAGGGGCCCGCGGCCTGAGGATGGGGGCCAAGGACCAGAAAATGCCCAAGGAGGCATGAATCCAGGAGCTTGCACTGAACCCAGGGTGCAGGACGGCCACGACGCCAGTGCTGGGGGCAGAACCCCGAGCTCTCCATCCAGGGGTGTCGGGACAGAAGTGCTATGCAGGTGGCATCGGGAAAGAAGGACAAGCCACAGAAAGATCTGCCCGTGTCCTCCCCCTGCATGCCCACCCCCGACCGAAGAATGCCAGGACCCTTCCGCGGAGACACACGCTAGGTTTTGTGCCAAAACCCTCCCATAGGCTGGCTTGGCCTCGGTGGCAGTTGTCAACCTCCTCTTTGGACCCAGACTTCGGCACGTCGCCACAGCTGCTCGGGGGTGGAGGATGGGAAGCGTCGGAGCCAGCCCACCCCGCCCCACCCCTGCGAGGACGGACGGTGGTGCCCCGCACTCCTGCAAAAGCCATACTCTGGGATGCATTTGGTAAAGGCGAGGCAATTTTGTAATTGCAATCTGAAATCAGACGTTACTGCAAGAGGTTTTCAGGGCTAAAGTCATTTGAGTTTCTATACAAATGATTGGGAATGGGAGCGATCGTGGATCGTGAATTCCCTCTTGCTGCTGGGGTGGTTTGCACCGGCTGGGTGAGTTGTCCCCACCCCCCCCACACACCCTCACACCCTCACACCTGTATGCACGCACACTCCCTCTCTCCCTCTGTCGCTCCACTTCTGTGTCAATGAAGCCAAAAGGAAATTTAGCAGACTTTAAGGGTTTTCTTTATTTGAAGAAATGTATGTTGAACCAGTGAAAAGGATAAAAAGCAGATTAAGGAAAGCCAGGAACTCTGGAGACGTGAGATGCGATGGTGAGTCTTCTTCATTTCCAAACACCCAGAGAGCCTGGTGGGTTCTCGGAAGGGACTCCTCTTAGTAATGGCAATCTGGAAGTGTGAAATGCCAGTGGGTGGGGACAGTGTCTGGGGGCCGAGGGAGTCCACGGCGACAGGCCTTGGGGGCTCCTGTCAACAGGCCCATGGCCAGACTTCCTGCCCAAGGAGCTCCCTCCCGGGGCGGGGGCAGGAGGACACTTCTCGGGGGTCCATTCTCCCCCATAACTGGCAACCGTCCAGAGAGACCCTTAGGTCTCTGCTGCGCTCTGTGGCTCACCCTGATGTTCTGAAACGGGGAAAGGAAAGCGTCCGGCAAGGGCACGCAGCCCATTTGGGGGCCGTGCCGGACCTGTCCTTGGTGTGGATAACTCAGGGTCGGAGACGCACTGTAGCTAAGGCGGGGGGACAACCAGACCCTGCCGGGGGGGCCCTGAGCAGGCCGCCATGGGCAGAACTTGACCCTCGTGCTCACGGGTGAGGGAAGAGCAAGGCCCACGGGAGAAGGCCCACGTCCGCCCCGGCACCCGGCACAGCTTGTGGCACTTAGTGGCCCTGCCAACGCGTGGCTGCAGGACAGCTGGGCGGGGATCCAGGGGCGTGGCGGAGGTGACCCGCTCTCCGCGGGGGTCGCACAAGCCCCCCTCAGAGCCGCCTTTTCCGGAGATGGTCCCCACTGGGCTCGGGGGCCCGGCCCCGATGGGGGCCAGGCCTGGGGCTGGCTTGGGGCCCGCCTTGGCTCCCAGCCCCCGCCCCGCAGGACGTTACCTTCCACAGACATTGGGAAGAAACACCAGGGCACGTTGACGATAGTGTCGGAAAAGCAGCACTTGCGGGACGCGCACTCCTGAGGGCTGATGCCCGGGTACCCGCAGTTCCTACGGGCGGACACTTCCATGACACACTGCTCCGCCTCTGGAAAGGAGCAACACGGAGACTCAGTGAGGGCAGCCCAGCAACCGGCAATGTCTCTGTCCGTCCTCCCACGGTGATGTGGCTGGGTTCAGCCTCCCTGTGCTAGGAGCGGCTGCTGGACCACGACCCCCCAAGGACCGTCTAGGGGCTGGCGCCAGCGCCTGACCACCCAAGGATCTGCACGGATGCTACAGGTCTGACGTCCTGGGGCCTTGGGAAACTCAGTTCACCTCTCTGGACCTGATATTCCCATCTGTAAAATGGGTGACCACCGTACTCTGATGAGAACGGGCGGTGAGCACCTTTAAGCAGGTGAAGCATCTTGCTGAAGTCCTAAAAGCCAGCAATGCTTCCACCAGAGAAAGGGCCCTGCCTAAAAGCCAGCCATGTGTCTTGTCCCCTTCGGAGCCCAGGGAACCTGCAACGGCTGCGGCCAGGGGGCCGTGGGTGCCGGGCTCCACCCCCACGGCATGCTCTGCACACACAACTTTCTTCTGTGCATGCCTCGGCACGAATAATTACCTTCTATTTTGCGAGTGTGCGCTGCCGTAAACCTCATCCTCAGAAGAACATCCTGGAAGTCTTAACTGAATCTCTTACCATTTGAGGCCTGTGAGCAGTTATGTGGAGAATGTCCTATTAACTGCCTTCATATCCCTTAAAAGCTCCTTCAGAAGTCGCAGCTTTACAGCTAAGAGAGGCCTGGGAGCTGTTTTTCCTTCTAATCATACAAGAAACTGTGATGGCTTCTCACAGATGTCTGTGGGAGGGGCGAGTGGCTGACCCTTGGGGCTCCAGGTGGGGACAGCGGGCCAGAGGCCGCTGTCTCTTCCCTTCTGGCTGGCTGGGGTGGGGACGGGAAGAGGGCCAGTTCCTCGGCCAGTTACCTTGCTTTGGAAGGGAGTGGAAACACCAGGGGACATTGGGGACTGTGGAGTCAAAGCAGCATCCCATGCCGAAGCACGTCTCAGGGGTGATGCCCGGGAAGCCACAGTTCTTCCTGTTCTGGACTGCGATCCGTGAGCACTGGCAGGGGGCTGGGGGGAGAGCCTCGGTCAACCTGTCCCCCCCCATGGGACCCGCCTGCTCTCGGGGGCACTTTCGGACCCTTCCCCAGGTCCAGCGGCCACACAGGGAAACCACAAAGTCTGATCTCTCCCAGATTTCAACTATGCGACGTCTTGAGGAACAAACAGGGCTTTGCAGAAATTATTAGTTTAAAAAAAAAAAAAAAGGAAGGAAAGACTTCAGGAAATATGGCAGACGGTGGACCTTGGGAAAACTCAAGAGGAAAGGTGACCAAGGTGGGCTCCAGATGCCCTGGGGGCCACCTGTCCCAGCCCGTCTCCCCAGCCGGCCCCCCAGCACCTGTGGTCACGGAAGGAGGCCTTTCCTGGAGGTCTCACATACCCCTGGGTGTTCCTCCCGAATGGCAGAAAAGGATGCACAAATGCAATCAGCCCACATCACCGAGCTCAGGATGCCTTTTTAGCTACTTCTGCTCTCCAGTGAGCCCATCATACCACCCTGTGGCTTTGAGGAAGACAAACAAGAACAGAGACCCACCAAGGGCAAGGGACTTGCATACGCCCATTGCATTTGGGGTTTCTCCCGGCTCGCGGGCCTGAATGCTCTGTTGCCCAGTCAAGGACGCTGAGCTGCACAGGGCGACATACAGGTGGTCACTTACAAGGTTTCTGGGCCGCCACCAGGGAACACAGCCACTTGTCCCCCAGGACGAGGAGCACGGCCAGGAGCTGGACGCTTCGAGATCCCATGTCCACGCCACACGCTGGGGCCGCCTACAGAATGCTCACCGCCCACTGCCATGAGCTGTTTTATAATGTCCTCTCTGTTTGCTCAGCAAACTCTAACTTTTCTCTGTCCCCTGTGGCACCAACCCCTCGGGTCCTTTGTTGGGAAAAGGAGCTGAGATAGGCCGCTGGGCAGGAGACCGAGTGGCCGTGCCTACGGGCAAGGCTTCCGGCAGGAGCTCCCATGCCGTCCCTGGGCCAGGAGCCAGGTCGCACCAGGATGCCAACGTGGAAAAGCGGCCACATGCACGTCTGGCACTGGGCAGCCCCAGGGTCACACCCAGGAAGGGATAAGCCTGGTATGTCTCCTGATAAAGTACGTGGTTATCACATAATTTTTTTTTTTTAATATTAGACCCAAGGTTACCGGGGAAAACGACCAAGCCGGCAGAGGCATAGAGAAGACCCCACCTCAAGGTCGTCGTGGATGCCTCTGCCAGCCCCTAGTCTTCTGTGTCTCCTTGGCTCCGTCTTGGGGAGGGGCTGCTCCCCGTGGGCATGAGGCTGGTGTGTAAAAATCACAAGCTTGTTTCAGCAACCCCCGAAATGCCTCTGTTTTTCTTCCATGGGAGCCCTGTGTGTTTCCTAAAGACATGAGCATGCCCATGCGCAGGGGTGCAATGCTCTGGGGCAGAGTCCATGGATGGGATGGAGAGAGGGGAGAGGAGGGACAGGGAGGCACCCCAAGGGACAAAGAGGGAAGATTTGGGGCAGAGAGGAGGCCGTGAGCCCCCACCGCCTGATGCCTTGCAGGAGGGGCCCCATCTGTAAATCGCGGGTTGAGCAGCCAGGGACCCAGAGATGCACAGAATCCAAAACCCAGCGTTCTCGGGGTCCAGAAAGCTTCTGCCTGACCCACTCCAGCCCCTCCAGTCCAGGTCCCTGACCCCCTGGGCAGCCACCACATTCCTTGAAATCTTGGAAAGTCAACTTTCCCCATCCCATGTCCCCGCCACCTTTGGTCACCAGCAAGACATAAGGGTCCCGAGTGACCATTGTCTCCCCACTCTGCTTCCTCTCCCTGACCTGCTACCCACTTCCTCCCACTGCCCCCATCCTGGCCCTTCCAGGAGTCCTGCAGAACCCCCTCATCCATGCCGAGCCCCTGGTCTCTCCCCCTCACCCCCGGCACCAGCAGAAGCCTGTGCCTTCCCAGACACGCTTCCCTTCCCGGACACGCTTCCCTTGTGCTCATCCCAGGAGAGGTGCTCAGGCCCCACCCAGGGCACCAACTGTCCACACGGTGCTTCTGTACGAGTTAGAAAAAGGCTCACTTGCTTCAAGACAAGTTACTTGGAGCTGTGGGCAAATCATGATAATAGATGCAACATCTCCCATGTCAGCGGCGCCCTACCTGAGTGCGGGGCTGTGCTCAACACAGCCTCCGAGACTGTGCTCGGTGGCCGTGTGCCCATCACAGGGGCTCAGGCTGGGGGGCTGGATGCTGGCCTTGTGCCCCAGCGTCTCCCCGTGCATGCAAAACCGTGCTCCTCGGGGATGCAGGCTGTGTCCTGGACGACTTCCGATGCCCCTGCCCCCTGTCATCTCCTGACCTTCAGCCTGTCAATTTCGTTAAGGATTTAGCACTGAGTTCAGTGTCCCTTGTCACGCCACAACCTAGCAACATCCCAGATGGCTTCTGCATTCCAGTGAACAGTTCATCCAAATTCATAGCCACTTGGCTTTTCATTTCGTCCTCATCTCTAGAAACATCCGTCCCTACTCCATGTCTGCTACGTGTCTCCCACAACCACACTTGGAACTCATCCTCTACTCAGAAAGAAGACATGCTAATGTCCTTGCTGTTCAGGATGTCCTAAGCGTCTAACATCTTCTCTGTTACTCCCACCACACCTGTTCTTCAAATCCTAAGGCCCTCCACTGCCTCAATCCCTCTCTTTCCCTCTGTGAGCACCATCATGCCCGTCCCTTCCACCCTCCCTCTTTCCCAGCCTGGTCCGCACGGTCCCCACTCTATCTGCTCCTCCCGCTGTCCTGGTACGCAGCGTGCACCCATCTGCTCGCTGTCTCCAGGCCCAGCCCCACAGCTGAGCCCGCCTCACACCCGCCTCTGACTAGGGCCACTGTCGATGCAGGGTCTCAGACGGATCCTGGCTCTCACTGGCATTATAATCCTTCTTTGAAGCTATCCTTCTCCACCCGCTCTCACTACCATTCTGCAAACTTTGGGGGGTGGTATTGTCTATCAGTTCACAGAGAAAACAGAAACCATCAATGGGAACGTCCTCAGATATCACCCGCGTGGACCTCTGCTTCTGACTATGATGGAGAGACTGGTACCAGACTCTCCCTCCCCGGCATAAGAAACTGGAACTATGTGACAGAACATGTCCAGATGCTGAGCAACAGGCAGAGGCCGGCTGAGAGAAGGAGGCAGTGCAGGAGTCCCTCGGTCACCCTGTGCTCTGCCTGGAGCTACCGTCTGGACCACAGCCCAGCGAGGCGACCGCACCGAGCAGGCAGGCTCACCAGGCTGTGGGGATGGACGCTGGAATTAGAAGCCACAGAGGCAGTGGATTTTCAGGGTAGGGGCCCAGAGAAGTGGGCGCTCCAGAAATATGAGGTGGTCTCTCTGGGGTTTTAGTCAAAGACTTAGCTGCCCCTGAAGACAAGGGCAGGCGGCAGAAGCTGCCGGGAAAGAACATGCACTTGAGGGGGGAGAACGTAGCGGGCCAACCACAACACAGAAATCGTCTGAGCTCTGACCGCCATGGGGAGAAGGCTTACTGGCCAGGTGGGGCATTCAGCAGGGACTCATAAGGCCGCGTCATGTCTTACTCAAAATACCACACACACGGTGCCTTAAAGAGCTGACATTTGTCTCTCACAGTTCTGGAGGCCGGAAGTCCAAGATCAGGCTCCCCACATGGTCTGGTTCTGGGGAGGGCCCTCCTGCTGGTCTGCAGACACCACCTTCTCACTGTGTCCTCACCTGGTGGAGAGAGAGAGAGAGAATAAGCTCTCTGGTGTCCCACCATGAGGACTCCATCCTCAGGACCTCACCTAACCCTAATTACTTCCCAAAGGTCCCACCCCCAAATACAATCATATTGGGCGTCAGGACCTTAACAGATGAATTTTAGGGGTACGCAAACATTCAGTCCACAATATGCCATAAAAGTAGGCTTGATCTAGTTCTAGAGGAAAGGCACTCTGTGCCTATTCTAGCATAACGGTAAAACAAGTCTTAAAAGAATCAGGTTCACCTGGCAAGCAAATTAACTGCCCAGCAGAACAAACTCAGCAATTTACTAAGGGAGACAATAAAACCCAGACACACGACATTGCATCCATGATGTTTCACACAAAACCAGACACCACCAGATGTGTGAAGAAGCAGGAAAACATGACCCATAGTCATTAGAAAGACCAGTGAATAGAGATAGACCCAGAAGCTGCATTTAACTGCTCAAACATTTAAAGAAACACAAAAATATAAAGAGAGAACACATTTAAAAACCTGAATGGAGAATAGAAACTAGAAAAGAAGCAAGTGGAAATTCCAGACATGAAAACACAGTATCCGAAAGGAAGAAATCCACTGTATGGGCTTTAGATTAGATACTGTGGAAGAAACAGCTGGTTTATCAGAAGCCAGCGCAGTATAAATTCTCCAAACTGAAGCAGAGAAAGGGGGCTGAACACAATGAACAGAACTTCAGGGCCCCTGGGGGACAGTGTCAAGGGGTCTAACAGACTTGTAATTGGTGTGCCAGAAGGAGAGGAGAGAAGAAGTATTTGAAGAAATAATGGACAATCTTCGGGGGGAAACTTGACGAAAAACATAAACCCATATATCCTAGAAGCTCAATAAACTCCAAGCAAGATAAATACCAAGAGAACCATATCAAGGCAAAGCATGATCATATTGTTGAAAATAAGTGATTACAAGAATTCTTACAGCCCCTGAAGTTCCCCACATTCAGGGCAACGCAGCTGACTTCTCGCTGAAACGGTGCACACCGGAAGGAACAGAATGATGATTTTTAAGTGCTGGAAGAAAAGAAACCAACTGTTATAAGATCAGAATTTTATACTCAGTGAGAGTATCCCTCAACGATAAAAGCAAAATCCTCTTTTAAAGCATGGATTTTGTTTTTTCAGAGCAGTTCTGGGTTCACAGCAAAAATGAGCAGAAGGCACAGAGATTTCAAAATACTTTTTTTTTTAGACAAACAAAAACCCCGAGAATTGGCCACTTGCAAACCTGTTGCCTGAGAAATTTTCAAGGCCGTTCTTGTGGCTGAGGAGGGCATGAGTCCCACAGGAGGTGCCACCACTTCCCACCTGGCCGGGTGCCACGCAGTCCGGTCGGCGAGGCTTCTCCCTTGGTTTGCAGCAACTGTCTCCCATCTAGGGTCTCAGCCACAGACAAAAGTTGGGGGTTTGGGCCCCAACCAGACAAAAGCTTGCTTCCTTAATTATCTTTAAAAAGGGCAACTCTATATATGTCACTCCCTTGCCACCCCGCACTCCCCACAACCTGTAGGGTAAAGACCAAGTACAGGTTCCTGGGTATGAAAAGCAAGACTCTGTAGGAACTGGTCCCCCCACCCCATCACCACCACCACTCTCTTGTGCTACTGGGCCTCTGACAGTGTAAGAACTTGCTCTTCTCTAGACGCACCCTGACCGTTCAGCCTGCCCCTCCTTCAGCTCCTAACTAAGGAGCCACCTCTTCCAAGAAGAATTCACTTTCACCAGAGTGAGGACAGGCACCCTTCACCCCCCACACACACCCTCGTTCACCTAGTTCGCAACACCTGCACGTGAAGTGGATTTCCACATTCCTTATTCCTTTATTGATTGTACGAAAGAGAACAGCTAACACGCATTGCAGGCTGACTTTGTGCCAGGTGATCCTCTAAGGATTTCACATGCTCTATCTCGTTTCATCCCTACAACCATCCCGAGTCAGAGCTAAGATTTCACCCCCATTTCATGGTCTGTAGAGGTAAAAGGATTTGCCCAAGTAACACGGCAAGTTCGTGTAGGGTGAGATGGAGACCTCGCCTCACTCACGTTGTATCCCGGAAACCTGACCTAGTCTGCTCACATGACTGGGAACCGAGGCAGGAACTTGTCCACCTTGTGTTGCCTCTTACCCAAATTACCTTCTGTAATTCATGAAACAGTATCTAAATATGGATATATGCAAATAAACTAGGCAAGCCTCCTCCTGTCTCCTGATTAGTGTCCTCATCTGTAAAAGGAGAGGTGGAAAAAGGAATTTTAAATGCTTTTCAAAGTCTCACATGCCTTTTAAAACCTGAGTCGTATAAATATCTCGTTGTTACAGTATCATCAGGGGAAAACGTATTTTTATTTCCAACGTTTACATGCATAATCACACCAAATCCAGAAAGGCAGAGGTCCCCACCAGTCTTCCCAGCGTTGTAAGTTTCTGGTTTGGTTTCTGCAGTTTAGTTGTGCTGCTCAGTAAGGTGGGTAAATAACAGAATCCTTTAAAGCCCAGGACTAAATGCATCTACATAATAAAGAACGTGGCCAAAGCTGGGAGAAGAAATAAGCAAATCAACTGATGCTGATGGGAATTTTGATACTGAATCTGGGAGGGAATGACATCAAAAATGTCTTGATAAGTTATATTTGAGGGATATAATTGGACAGACATAAATTTTAGCACATTTTTCAGGGTGTTGTGTGATGAAATTCCTCCTTGAACTTGTCTGAGAGATTTTCATCAAGGTTTAAATTACTTTAAGGTGTCTCTTTGGTGTCTGAGTGGGTGTTTTGTTTTGTTTTATTTGGCACCCTGCTGAGACAAGCCGGGATCCGGCCAATCTTAAAACTTAAAAATGTTTGAGGGATGCCTGGGTGGTTCGGTCGTTAAGCGTCTGCCTTCAGCTCAGGTCCTGATCCCAGGGTCCTGGGATTGAGCCCGCATCGGGCTCCCTGCTCGGCGGGAAACCTGCTTCTCCCTCTCCCTCTGCCTCTCCCCCTGCTCATGCTCTCTCTCTCTATCTCTGTGTCTCAAATGAATAAAATCTTTTAAAAACGTGACTGTGTCCTAGGAGCCTTTGATACCTTCCTATAAGTTCCATGCTGGATTTGCCAAGTGTGTCTCTCTCTTATTAGCTGATGTTCCTATCAGGGTCGCAAGCATTGAACATTTCCCCCGACCACCCCTCCCCACACTCAAGAAGAAAGGCGAGGGAGTTTTCTTAAACTAACAATATCCTTCCCAGTGACCCTACAAATAAGATCTTAAACCACAATTTGGCTTCGAGAACCGGTTCCTGGTCTAATCCTTAGATCAACATTTTCTGAACAGAATCCTGTTATTGTTTAGAAATTATCCAGAAGCAATGGAAACCTCCAAGTACACGACCAGTCACAGAACAGAAAGCCTTGTGGATCAAAGCCACAGAGAATGGAAAATCAATGGACACCATGTGTGAAAATCAAGAGGCAGGAGAAGTGGCAAGTTAATGCTTTGCCAGGGGTGCAGGTGGGCGGAAGGACCACATACCTGGACCCTGGGTAATGTTCTGTCCTGCTCTCAGCCTTCCCACCAACGCAGGCTACCCAGGACCAGCAATGGGGCTTGAGCAAGGGGCTGGGACACGGACGGCACCAGGGGCCACCATGCCTGAGCTCTATCAGAGAGACTCAGGGCAAGCATTGCCGGCCCAGCTGGAGCCCGTGGTGACCCACAGGGCAGCCGTGACATTAGTCTGTGTTTCTGGGGCTGACACATGGGCCTGATGAGGGCCATGACAGGGGTTATTGATGGGTCCCTGATTTAGAGATATCAGAGTTTTCAGCCTGGACACTCACAGTCTGCTTCCGATCGCTTGGCCTTTCCATCCCTGCCTATCTATAGTACATTTCTGCTCATTCCTTTCGTTTTATTGTGTAACGCATCCTACAGGTTACCAGCTGTCTACATTTAAGACATCTCAGGAGCGCCACCCACATCCACAGGCCACAAGTTTCCCACTCTCTGTACTTGACACATTTTCAGTTTCGCATATTGCATTTGTTTTCCTACCATTATCGGCAGATTGACCAGTCTCAGATGTAGAAGATGATCATGACACCTCCCCTGTGGTGATCTGCATCGATTAGAGCTCCTTGGTAGCAAGGAACAGACACCAGCTGTCACGGGCTGAATTGGGCTCCCACCCAATTCATCTGTTGAAGTCCTGACCCCCAGTAATCAGAACGTGACTTGATTTAGAGATAAGATCTTTCAAAAGGTGATTAAGGTACAAGGAGGCCCATAGGGTGGGCCCTGATGCAGTGATACTGGTGTCTTAGGACACAGACATGCACAGCGGGACGCCCATGGGAGGATGTGGGGAGAAGGCTGCACACACGGACGGGCGGAACCAGCCCTGCCAACGCGTGGATGTTGGACATCCAGCCTCTGGAGCTGGGAGACGATAAATGTCTGTTGCGGAAGCCATACAAGGTGTGGTCCTTTGCTGCCGGGATGGTGGCCACTGACTCACACACCCACTCACACTGAAGGAGAAGGCGGGGGAGCGGTTAGTATCCGGAGCCCCAGCCCCACCGGCCTCAGGGGCAGCACGTGCTCCCACACTGCCCTGGGCCCTCTCCATCGTCCTCCCCACCGCTCCACCCCTGGAAGCTCCTCTGTCACATTCTGAGATTCCGAGTCTAACGAAGATACAACTCTCTCCCCCGCCGGCTGTCTACCTAGGAGATCCCCAACTCCCCCCGAAACGTGGAGCTCCCCCCACGAGAGAGGTCTGAACTTTTGTCTGAAGTCCTTGAAGGACATGGGAAGTTTTAGAAGGTCTCCTGAGTTGCCGCTTTCCAGGCTGGTAGAAGATGGGCAGGATGGCACAGACGGCTTTGCCAGGTGTTAAATGGGTCAGGCTGGCATTTCAGCTTCATGCCTAGTAAAACCAAGCCAACTTTAAACAGACACATCACTCCATTGCATTGCTATGAGGTGGAAAGCCTGTTTCTAAAAGCAAAATAGGAAATATATAAAACTTTCCACTGCCAAGCAATGTATTCAAAGACTGCAATTATCAGGATGGCCTCCTCTCTTCTGAGGGAAATCCAACGGTGCAAGTTGCAGAGGGCTTGCCCCCAAATGGCCACCTTCAGCCCAGCTTCCCCGGGCCCTTTAACAGCCAAGTGTGTGTGTGTGCGTGTGCGTGTGCGTGTGTGTGTGTGCACGCATGTGCATGCGCATATGCACATGCATGAGAGACACGTCCTTCCTTGTGCCTTATCGGCAGAACTGTTCCCACGAAAGGACTTTATTGTTATAGCTGCCTGTTCCCACCCCTCTCCCAAGGTGCCTCAAGGACTCAGGGGCCTCAGGCAGCTGCCAACTGGCCACCAGGGACTCTCGCTGCTGGGAGAGGGGGCCTGGAAGGGGGCTGGGAGGGGGCCAGGAGGGGGCCAGGACAGTGGTCTGGAGGGTGGCCTAGAGGGCCCAGGAGGGGCCTGGGAGGGGGCAGGGAAGGGGGTAGGGAAGGGGCCAGGAGGGGCCAGGAGGGCGCCAGGAGGGGCCTGGAAGGGGGCCGGGAGGGACCCAGAGGGGGCCTGGAGGGTGGTAGTCTGGAAGGGGTCAAAAGGGTGGCCTGGGGGGTAGATGAGAGGGGGCCGGGAGGGGCCTGGAAGGGGGCCGGGAGGAGCCCAGAGGGGGCCTGCAGGGTGGTGGTCTAGAGGATGCCAGGAGGGGGCCTGGAGGGGGCCGGGAGGAGCTCAGACGGGGCCTGGAGGGTGGTGGTCTGGAGGGTGCCAGGAGGGGGCTTGGAGGGGGCCTGGAAGGGGCCGGAAGGGGCCAGGAGTGGCCAGGAGGGGCCCAGGAGGGCCTGGAAGGGGGCCGGGAGGAGCCCAGAGGGGGCCTGGAGGGGGGTTGTCTAGAGGATGCCAGGAGGGTGCCTGGAGGGGGCCGGGAGGAGCTCAGAGGGGGCCTGGAGGGTGGTGGTCTGGAGGGTGCCAGGAGGGGGCTTGGAGGGGGCCTGGAGGGGGCCGGGAGGGGGCCAGGAGGGGCCTGGAAGGGGGCCGGGAGGGGCCCAGAGGGGGCCTGGAGGGTGGTGGTCTGGAAGGGGCCCTAGGGGGGCCAGGAAGGTGTCCAGGGGTCCACCCCACAGGCTGTGATGACTTCTCTGAGTTCCCAGCCCTGAGGGCACAGCCCCTCACATTGTCGTTGGGCCTCTCTGTCCTGCCAGCACCATCCATTCTCTCTTTGAACCCAAGGAGGAAGTCGCACGTCCCCAGTGCCCCCTGCCCCCAGCTCCAGCCTCTGCACCTGCTCATGCAGCCTCAGCCTCCACCCCTTGGGCTCCACAGCCCACCCAGCAAAGCTGCAGGGAGCTGGGGCTCCCAAGGGCTGGAGGGACCAAGGGATGGAGGGGCACATGCCGGAGACCTGCCCTGAGCATTCCTTGAGGCCCTCGGGTCCTGGAGCTCTTGGGGTGCGTCACCCACTGGCTCTCTGTCAGGCCCCCCGCACTGGCCGCCCGACTGTTTTCTTTCCCTCCCCTCGGCTGCAGCCTACTAGCGGATGCTTGGGGAGGTTGCAATTTTCCACAAGGACCGAGTGGCCTAGACCACTCCCTGTGTCCCACCTCCCCGGCAGGGACACAAAGACGTGGGTCCCCACCAGCCTGAGGCAGGGCCATCCCGGCAAGAATCCCCAGGCTCTCTCTAGGTCTGCGGTCCAGATGGTGGAGCCAAGATCATGCACCCCCACATCCTGGACGGCCCATGGTGGATGGCGGACCCGGATTTCTCTCCGTGTCACATGCTGGGAGGGGGAGCTGAAGCCACTAGCCAGCCCTCCCTCGCTGGGGACCCACCTAGTCAGTCACCTTGTCCCCTGGCTGGGGCCCCCCGACCGGATGCATTCGCCAGGAGAAAGGCCCGTCCCTGCCGGGCACCCCCAGCCACAGGAGCACTTCTAGTCACGGAGCCCCCGGTCTGCACATCATGGAAAGTGTCACCAACACCACACAGCTCTGGGGGGGGGGGTGGTAAAGGGAGACATCTCATGATCAAACTCCCCACTGTGTCAGCCCCACTAGAGACCTCATCTATTCAGTGCGTTAGGGCACCTGTGCACAGGAAGGAACAAGATGGGGGTTGCTCTAGCCGCCCCCCCGAGCTTCCTCTCATTGCATCCTTGAAATTATCAGTAAGCCTGTGATCCACGAGGGTGGCCGGGCCGGTCGGGCTGTGGGTCCGTTCACACAGGCGAGCTGGTAAACAGTCTCGGCCCCGTTCTCGTCAGTTACGGAGGGGAGACAGGGGATGAAGACAAGGATGAAGGATCATTCGGAAGGGAGCTGGTTTCGAGAACAAAGACATGCCTTTGACTCCCCCCACGCCTCCCTCTGTTGCTGCTCGCGTCTGATGCTGAGCCCGAGGTTTCCAGCCGAGAGCCTGAGCCGCACAGATGGCTTAGGGAGAGGTTGCCAGGTGCAGAGGCGGGAACAAATGGATTGCCCGCAGTCCTTTAACAGCTCAAGGGCCCGGCCTGGGGGACTCAGCCTAAGCGGTTCACGTTGGGCGAGAGTGTGCCCCCACCCGTGTAGCTGGGCCCTGGTGATGTGCTAACAAGGAAGGGGAACCCCAGCCAACAGTGCTCTAACCCGTCAGAACTTTTGGGTTGACTCAGCATGAAGTCTCAGGGTGCGTGAGTCAAATCATAGCTCAGGGATGTCAGGGCTCTAGTTCTATGGCTTTTCCTCATTAGCACAGAACGGCTGCTCGAAGCACCGCATCGCACTCTCACACCACACATCCAAAGGCAGGCCGCAGGGGCTGGCCAGGGCAGCAAGAGGGAGCTCTTCTTCCAAGGAGGAAAAGTCATTCCCCAGAGCCTCCAAGTAGATGCCCTGCTGCCTCATGAGTCAGAACGAAGTCCTAGAGACTCCCCCGGCTGAAAGAGTGGCCCCCGCTTTTTATAGACTGGAAGTCAGGTAAGAAATAAGGTGGGGAATGAGTAGCAGGTCCCCAGAAAACAGGCCTGGTGCTCCCTGTCAGCGGGGAGAGCCCATCTGCCTGGCGCTGGGGGCCAGAGCAGCTGCACTCCCCAGGACGCTCGAGCTGCCGGCCACAATCTAACAGCCTTGTGCGCTGACACCAAGTGCTGGCACACACACCTCATTCCCCCCTCTGAGCCCACGCCTCCCCGAGGTGGGGTGAGCCCACGTAGGACGAGAGGCCACATGTGGAAATGGGGTACCTCCCTCTCCAAGAGAGGACAATCATTTGCAATATTTTAAAAAGAACTGAAAGCACGAGTCACATTCATCTCCTTTAATCGTTCAGCCATTTTTGAGTCCAGGGGTGTGTGCCGTCTGTCCAGGAGCCGAGGCGCAGATGCGGAGGGCCCCGAGTGCCTGCCGGTGACGTGGCTGGGCTCCTGGCTGCCGGCTGAGGCCATTGCAGCTCCTGGCGCGTCTACAAGGAGCATTCCTCTGAAGGGTGAGGTGTGAGAAGGAGACACAGGCAGTGAAAACCCCACGGTTTGTTCACTTGTGAATAACTACAGAGATGCCACTCGGAAGCAGCAAGGGGAAAAGTCCTTAGAGAACACTCCCCACCTTCCTATTTCAGCTGCTCTCTCCAATCCCACCCAAGCAGGGATAAAGCGCTACCAGGATCCTTCACGGGCTTGCACTCAGTGATGTGAAGAAACACAGGGACAAATAGGGCTCTTTGCCAAGCGGCCTCCCAGCCTGGTCTTTGTGTCCCCAGCCCGACATCAGCCTGATGCAGGCTGCACCACCTCCCCACGCTCGCCCGCGGCCCCTGGTGCGGGTACAAACACAGCTGGCCGTGCAGACTAGGGCCCCCGCTCCCCTGCGGTTTTCTCCCTAATCCTACACCCTCAGACCCCACAGAGCCTCCCTGGCCATACCATCAGTAGTGTCGTCCACGGCCACAGGGTGGAAGCACCACGGGACTCCACGCACAGTGCTGTCGAAACAGCAGCCTTTGGCTCTACACTGGGAAGGCGTGATACCCGGAATGCCACAGTTGGTTCTGTGGTGGGGGGCCACCACACACGTCTCTGGAGGTGCAGGGGGCAAGGGGGAGGGTAAGTCGCTGGCTGACGTCCGTCTTCCCTCTCCCGTTGAACCAGCAGCCAGCCGGTGCCACGGATAGGGACTTAGGGCTCAGGCTACAAGAGGGACATCCCAGCCCCCTCTCCTGGTAGGAAAACCCTTCAGCTCAGGGCAAATGCAAGGTGCCCAGGATTTGCAAACTTTACACCTACCTACGTAATTTATCCATGCATTCGTCACTTCAACAAACAATCCTTTAGCTTTACTCAGTCAATAAATATCTGTGGAACACCATTTGTGTATGCTAGAAACAGAAATTAGCGCGGCAAAAGTAGACAGTGAAGGTCGCTCAAGGACCGAGCTCCTGTTGGGCCCTGTGCCGGGGGATGCACCCAGAAATTAAAAATAGAGAAGTCTTGGTTAAGAAGCTAACAGTCTAATGGAGGAGAAGAGCAAGTGAATGGAGGCCACCATGAGGCCACCTCACTGCACGAAGGCAAGCACAGGAGGGACAAGGACAAGGCAGAGAACAAAGCGAGGAGGGCTTCCTATGGGAGGAGGTTCCCAGGTGGGGATGAAGGCCACGATGGGTGTACCCTGCAGAGGGAGCAGGTGTTCAAAGGCAGTCGAGAAAGAGCAAGGTGTATTTTAGGAGGTGTAGTCCGTTTGTAGGAAAGACAGAGGCTGGGGTGGGTGGATGCCTTCAACCTCTCAGCAGCTTTAACCCGGGGCTGGGGGGTGGCGGACGATGGGAGCCAGGACGGTGGAGAACACGCGGGTTGGGGGGAGACACGCTGGGGAGGCAGGGCTGCCGTGTGGTCTACACACGGGAACTGAAGGGGCTGAACCCCGTTAACCCAGCCGGGCATTGAGAAGGCGAGCCCACGCGGGAGCTGCCCTCCACGGGCTTCTGCGTTCCCCTCCACGGATCGCCTCAAGCTTTCTCTGAAGGAGGGGCCTGTGGCTTCGCGGGAAGGCCTGGCCCATCTCCCACCCACCGGCTGGGGGGCCTCTGCAGGACTTCAGCCTCCCCGCGTCTGGCTCCCCACCAGAGAGGGAAGGCGGCGGCGCCCACCCGCAGGGCAGTTGTGAAGTTGGGAGGAGCTGTGCGTGCGTGTGTGCATGTGTGTGCATGTGTGTGTGTGTGCTCGTGCATGCTCAGACACGGCTCTGTGTCCTGTCCACCTGCCGGAGGAGGAAGCGGCAGCTGGGGTGGGACGGGGCTCCAGGTTTCCGAGCTCTGTCCACCCATTTACCGGCACAGGACGGACCTAGACGGGAACGGTCTCTACCGGGCTGTGCTTGCAGTCGAGTTTCTGGATGCCTTGTGACAGATTGCTAACGCACAGAGAAGGGGTGAGCCTCGGGCCAGAGGGCCAAGCAGGGTCGGCCGGGGAGAGGGATCCACAGCCTGGCCTGGGGGCACTCCCGGCCTCCTCCACGGCAGAGCCGCGTCTTCTCCAGGCCCAAAGCCCGCGTGTCCTTTCCGGCCTTAGCCTGTCCCTGCCTTGGGGGCATTCCAAGTGGCCACCTGGTGCCTCCGTCGTCCCTCTCCCTACACCCCTTTCTTCATCGTTCTCCATCGGGTCCTCGAAAGGTACCCCAAGATGCGCAGAAACCACGGTTCCTCTCCCCCTCCTCAAACCTCTATGGAAATCCTGGTTTTGAAAACCTGGGAAACCACAACAGCATCTAATGAAAATAAATAATACTTACTGAGCACAGGGTACCTCGCAAAGCGCTCTCTGGAGGCCTTGTCCCTCCCCCAAGCCCCTTGAGGCCGACGTCCCGGTCCAGGGACTGAGACGGTGGCCCAAGGGAGCAGGGCACTCTGTCACTTGTGGCACCCACGGAACCCACACACCGGGACCGCAGACTCTGCGGGCGTCCTCGGGGGACGCTCATCCACGGAATGGGCCCTTGGACATCGGGGTGGCTTTGACCAGAGGGAGGCCGGCTTGGACGTCTGGGGAGCTGTTCTCCCACCACACCTCCGAGACGGCCCTTGAGAGCTGGTGCTCAGGGTGTCAGCGCCGGACACAGCGAGCAGTGATCAGGGCGCCCACGTGCTCAGAGTGGTGCTCAGAGCTTCCGTGGCCGTGGCCTGGATGCTGCTCTCCACGGGCCTTCACCCCCCAAATCCTCCCAGGGCCCAGCATGGCGCTCGGCTCAAACACATGGTCTGTGGTTCAGGCACCACCAGGGGGGCTGATGCGGGAGGGGGGCCGCTTACCGAGCTCGCCCTGGGCCAGGGAGCTGAGGGTCAGCACACACGCCAACAACAAGACGCACATCACCCTGGGCTCCATGGCGGCCGTGACCTTCCTCTCTGCTCCAGGGGAGACCACGAGTCAGGGACGGGACCCGGTGCAGGCCCTGCATTTATGCGCAGGCTCTGTTTGCCTCAGGAGTGTTAGGTAACATTTGCCTAAGGAGGGATCCCCCAGTCCTCCATTCCAGGTACTCTCCGCTGATTAAAACGAGTTCGCTGATAGGGGCAAGTGCCGAGGCACGTAATCATCCTGAGTGAAGGACTCGAGGTTCAGAAAGTCCCTCCTGTCCCTTGGGCCTGACCAGATCGCTAACCGCAGCGGAGCTCCTCCTGCAGATGTCAACATTACGCTCATGGAAGGGTGACTCATGGGAGAGCTGGCCCCAGAAGGCACGGTTGTGTCAACAGTGGCTCATGGGGTCGCCCTCCATGGCGGTCCGACTCGGAGCCGATGGGGCCCGCCCACCAGGCTGTCCTGTCAAGGGCGGTGGGCCAGTGGCCTTCGACTATTTGGAGGACCCAGGTCTGGGGGAGGGCCGTGGCCGCACAAGAGGGTCAGGAAAGGAACAGGCTCGCACCCCCTCTCCCCCTTAGTCCCTGGGCCCCCGGACTGCAAACTTCATCTTTTCCGGGAGTTCCGTCTGTCGGGCATTCCCATGGCCACGTCGTAGGTCAGCAAATGTGCCTCACGGGAGAAACGTGGCTCATCCGGAGGGGTTCTCCCTCCAGTTGGCACTGACGTTGAAAACTCAAGAATGGGGCGCCTGGGTGGCTCCATCAGTTATGCATCTGACTCTTGGTTCCGGCTCGGGTCGTGATCTCGGGGTCATGGAATCAAGTTCCGCTTTGGGCTCTGCACTCAGCTGGGAGTCTGCTTGAGATTCTCTCTCCCTCTGCTCCTCCCCGTTCTCTGAGCCCTTGCTGTCCCCAGTGCATGGAGTGGCCTCCTGCCACACCACGTGGAGCGTGCCTGTCCCCCAGGAGAGGGGAAGGTCGGTGAGCGCAGGGGGCTTCGTCTGCTCTGTGCCTTCTGGTGGTCCTGCACCTATAATCGTTCTTACCTTATTCAATAAACATCTGTTGAGGAATGAATGAATCAACGAATGAATGAATGAGCAACGGGAGAAATATTCTTTCCTCAGCGAACAATGAGGCTCTGAGGAGAATTCGCCTTGGAGAGGTGCTTACTTTTCTAAGTGACCTGGTGAATCAGTCCTGGCAGCCCCTCTGGGAGGGGAGCTCCAGTCAGAACTGGGGGTGCCACATCCTTTGTGCCCTCCACCCTGAGCCCAGCACCCCCCGCCGAGCTGCCCAGTGGGGTCTCCAGAAGAGGCTCGATGTGCAGGACCCGGGGGCGGGGGGTGGGGTTAGGGCACAGAGTCCTCTGTGGAGGTGGGTTCAGTTTGCCAGAAACGGTGTGGGGGGCGGTGCCGGATCTACAGTGATGCTCATGATCATGGAAAACCACCCCTAATTTCTCAGAGCGAAAGGGGAGCTCTCAGACACGGAAGTGCAAATTGCACAACAATTTGGAAGAAAAGTGTGTGACTGTCAATGGAGTTGATGCTTCATAGACTTACCATCCAGCAATGCCACTGGCTCTAGGTCTGGTGTGTGTCCCACATAAATCCCCACACTTAAGCAGAGGGAAACAGAGACAAGTATGATCTTTGCAGCATTGCTTGTAATACCTTTAATAAAAAAAAAAAAAAGGAAGAAAAGAAGAAATGGAGAAGCTGAAAAAAAGGAAGAAAGAGGAAGAAAATAAGGAGGGAAAGTAAGGAGGAAGGAAAGAAGGAAGGAAGGAGGGAAGAAAGGAAGGAAGGAGGGAGGGAAGGAAGGGGGAAGCAGTGTGAATGTTCATAAGTGTGTATGGAGAAGGGAAAGGGGAAAGAGTGTAAGGCACATGTGTGCATCACGACCCTGCAGAACATGGAAATGAATGAATGAATGAATGAATGAATGAATGGAAACGAGTGACTACCGGCAGCGAAGCTGACGGGGAAGCATGGGAAGGGCGCTAGCAGCCCGATGTCGGGTTTGCTGCAGGTTTCCGGTGCGTGGAGCCAGGTGGAGCTATGAGAGCTGCACCCCAGGAGCTAAGGTTGCCCGGTGACACGGGGGAGGCTGCTGACCTGCGTGTAATGGGCGCGTCTGGGAAGCGGGGACAGTGACACGGATCAGGGAGGGCACCAAGGGCCACCAACGTGGGCATCATGTTCTATTTCACAGAAGGAACTCTGAAAGAAGTGTGGTGGGGAGGTCAGCATCTATTAGGGAGGAGACTCGGATCCACGGGTGTCTGTCCTGTCGTTCCGTGTGTGTTTGCAGTGACCTCCTGCTCCGTGGGGACTGCTAAGCACCCTTAGTCCAGTGCTTAACCGACGGAGCCACCAGGCGCCCCGGTTGGTTTGTTTTATTTTTTTTTTTTTAAAGATTTTATTTATTTATTTGAGAGAGAGAATGAGAGACAGAGAGCATGAGAGGGAGGAGGGTCAGAGGGAGAAGCAGACTCACCGCCAAGCAGGGAGCCCGATGCAGGACTCGATCCCGGGACTCCAGGATCACGACCTGAGCTGAAGGCAGTCGCTTAACCAACTGAGCCACCCAGGCACCCGGTTGGTTTGGTTTAAATGGCAGTCTAGTGAAGCAGAAAACATGCTGGGCTGAGGGCTAACCCGCTAATGAGTCAAGTCGTGTGGTGCAAGATTCTGGAAAATGAAGTGCCTGACCCCAAGATGCCCCGATCTAATGCGATGCTCGCCGCTCGGGCCCCCCCACAGCCACGGCGGGACCCCTTGTTGGGGGCCCCTCTCCCCAGGGTCACACCGCGGCTCTGGCTTGGCCTGACGGGTCTCCCGCCCCAGCACCACGCTCCTCAGTACAGGGGTGAGGGTCCGACGCAGGGCTCATTTCCCCCTCTGCCTTCGCCACCCTCTCTGGGCCCTGTCCACCGCCTCCCGTTCTCTAGCTTCTGGCTGCTATGAGCTGTACTCAGGAGGAGGTGAGCTTGGGGTTTTATCTCCCGGGTCCCTCCCTGTGGGGTCACCTTACATGGCCGCATCCCTGTGTCCGGCCTTCTGCACACGGTGGTCTTGTCCGGGCCCCCGTG
This sequence comes from Mirounga angustirostris, assembly GCF_029215605.1. Taxonomy (NCBI): domain Eukaryota; kingdom Metazoa; phylum Chordata; class Mammalia; order Carnivora; family Phocidae; genus Mirounga; species Mirounga angustirostris. Next base: position 3,743,233 of record NW_026991709.1, on the reverse strand, counting down.
CGGACCCCTCTCTGCGCTCCTCCAGGCTGAAGGGTGCGGTGCCCCCACCGAGAGGCCAACAGTCTCTCCATTTCACCCTCCTGGAGTCACCCAGATTGAGGGAACAGGCCTGCTTCCCGCCAGGCCTCTGAGTGACACAGAAATTGCTACCGTGGTGACCCCGTCACCTCACGCACTGTGGAAATGAGCCCCTGACGTTGGCCCCTCCGGCGTGTCTGCTGGTCGGGAATTGGGCACTGGTGGCCGTGGCAGGAGACAGTGTCACAGAGTCTCAGCTTGACAGGGAGGTGACATGGAGTGAGGTCATGTGATCAATATCTGGGGTCAGCCCTGCACGGAATGGAAAAGGAGAGGACGGGGGATGGGACGGGGGTACAAAGGCGGGCGCCCTGAGAATGGGCGGCCCAGCTCCCAGAGCCGCAGGGCAGGCTGGGGCTGCCGGGGCGGACGGCCCTCTCCTGGCCGGGCAGCTACAGCTAATCACCGGCCACTCCAGCGCCCTCACACCAAGATCCTGGTAGCCGTGAGCCACGAGACACGCAGCTGGGACGCTCTGGGCAGGAACGTGATGCTGGGAACTTTGAACCCTGAACCAGCCCTGGACCTTCTCCAGCAGGACAGGCGACCCCCGGCCCTCTGTGGGAGGGGCAGCTCTCCTGCCCACGAAGCTCCCGCGGACCCCTGACCGAGCACGGCTCACGGAGCGCAGGCAGGGGGCCGCCCTCCTCGGGCCACTCCTGACGGGCTTCCAGGTGCGTCAGGTTAGACCCCTCCCAGCCCAAGCCTGCTGGGAGACAGCCTGTGCCCCGAGGGGCCTGGGGGCGTCGAGAGTGGAGGCAGGCGGTGTAGGCCCTGGAGAATGAAGGACCCAGCTCAAAGGACTGATGCTGTCACACCCACCGAGCGTGCGGGACAGGTGCCCCAACACAAGCACACGGGACACTGTGACCGTCCTGCGGGCGGGACGGAGCCCTGCATCTGGCGGTGGCCAACGGCTCATGCAGTGGACATGCCGCAGCGTCCCCATACGTGGCAGCCTCACCACTCAAGGCAGTCTGCTCCCTCACAGACTTCATGAAGTCAAAATGCAGTCTAGAAAGTTCCCAGGTGCTTCACGTGCACGGAAGATGTGGGAAGCCCCGTGCTGCAGCAGGGGATGGGGTCTCAGGCTCGAGGAGGCTTTGGCACCGGAGTGGACCTGTCATGCTCACCCTTCTTAGCCACACTGGGAATGGCCGGAGAGTGCTCCCAACACTCGGAGTTCAGAAACGCCTCAGTGCGGGACCCCAGCATCCTTCACGAGCGCCACGGCGCCTCCGCCTCGACAGAAAGGGAGGCCAGGTCCCGTTGGGGAAGGGCCTTACCTCAGGGCCACAGATGCCTATGATGAACCTTCCCCAAGCCTTCCGCAGAATGATCTGAGCCATTTACCGGTGCTATGGGCTCAACTGTGTCCCCCCAAGAGATGTTGAAGTCCTAACCTCCAGTACCCGTGAATGGCACCTTATTTGGAAATAAGACCTTTGCAGAAGGCAGCTTAAGATGAGGTCATTAGTGCGGACCCTCGTCCAGTATGACTGGCGTCCGATAAAAGGGGACATTTGGAGATGTAAATACACAGGGAGAATACCATCTACAAGGCACAGTACGCCCGCGGCCCCAGGAGCCGGGAGGGGGCCCCGGACAGATTTGCTCTCAGCAGGGACTAACCGCAATGACACCTTGATTTCGGGCCTCTCGCCTCCAGACAGGGCACAAGTAACTGTCGGTTGTAAGTTCAGGGTGTGGTACTTACTACGGCAGTCCTGGGAAACTAAAACACCCAGGGGGACTGTGTACCGGAGAGAAGAGAGTATGTAGACGTTCTGATGGTCATTAAATATTTGCTCTGAGCTGACGCTAATCCTGAGACCCAAACCCCTATGTGGGCCACCAAAGAGGGAGCCTGTGGGTTTCAGGTGCGAGATGGAGGCTTGGCCCGAGTCTGTCTCAGTCTGGGTCCCGGGGGGCCCTCCCCCGTCCCAGCCCGTGAAGCAGGAGTAGATACACTTCGTAGCTACATGGCCTCTGTCCTTGGGGTGAGGGATAATATGGCAGAAGTCCCTCACCAAGACCGAACCCAAACCAGCATCACAGTCCGCAAGGGAACTGCCGAAAATCAGCGCCACCCTCAAGGACTTGGAAGACCCGGGGGATGGCAGCGGCAGATGCCTGTTGACTCGGCCTCCCCGGCCAGGGCTAAAGTCGTGGACAATGACCACGGCAAGGCCAGAGGCTTTCTCTGTAAACCGCCAGACAGTCAAGACATCAGGCCTTGTGGGCCACCTTTGGTCTCTGCCACGTGGGTCTTTGTTTTATTTTTGCAACCCTTAAAAAGTACAGAGTCTGTCCTTAGCGGATACAGGCACGATTTGGCCCACAGACCGTCATCTGTTAAGCCCCATGTCTGCAGCGTCATCCATATAAATGCAGCGGAGGTTCTAGATGGGATGTGGTTCCTGGAGCGCATGACCCGGCGCCCGACTTGCAGCTCTTGGCCTGGAAAGTCTCTGCTCTTCCCCCATTCCCTTCAGAAAAGACCATCAGCGGGATTTTGCCACGCGGTGGTGCGGAGGGTTTAGGGTCCTGCCAGGTCTCCTGCCCTACCCACCACTCTGGAGAGACCTTGGACAGTGCTCAACATCCTGCTGGCGCGTTAACGTCCATGACATGAGGCTGTGCTGATTGGATTTGGAAAACAGGCTGCAAGATGCCTTAGGAAAGCACACGTGCCTCTGCGAGTTCAGGGCCCCGGCCCGCTGGTGAGGTGCTCAGGAGGTGCGGGGCTGGGAAATATTCTCTCTAAGGTGGGTAGAGAAGTTTCTGCGCCTTGTACCACCCACCCCAGTAAATACTCATGGGCCGTTAGTAATATATACTAGATTTGATCACACTGTCCTGGCCCATTAGCCAGGCTACCAGCTTGCAGTTTCGAGAGGCATTCAGGACAGCAAATGCCTCGCAGGAGTGGGCTGGGGCTATGAGGCAGGACGCCCTGACTCGCGCGTCCAGAAGGCTAGAGAAGGATGTGTGGCGGATGTGGATCTTGTGTGGGGTCTTTGGAAGTCCTAATAAGAGAAACAGCACAGATCGGTGTTAGTTCTCCCTTGCCATGTGACAGATGACCCCAAAACTCAGTGGTTGAAAACAACAAACGCTTACTCTCTCGGTGTCTGTGGATCAGATATTTGGGCTCGGCTTAGCCGAGCCCTCTGGCTCAGGGTATCCACAGGCTGCGCTCTGGGTGTCAGCCATGAAGGAATCAAAATCTCACGAATGTGAGCACCTTGCTTATCCTTCCCTGCACACAGATAACCAGACCATGGGAAGAGCACTGCGGGTAGCGTGGGATCCAGGCCTCGATGGCTGTGGCTGACACCACTTCTGAGTCCCCGTCCTGCAGCCTGGAGACACGCTGATTCCCCGGGATTCCTTCTGTTACAAAAGGACAGAGTCACACGATCTGGGGCTGGACGTGCCTTCTCTCCGAGCCTGCAGCTTCCGGCAGCACCAGCTTGTGAATTTACAGAATGCATAATCCAGTGCACGGGATACATCACAGTACATTTTAGGGCAAGGACATGTAACGATGTGCAGGGAACTCACTGGTCTTGCCATGTGCCCAGGAGCAGGGGGTTCGGCAGACCGTGGAATACCGTGCTCAGCCGCCCGCGGGTGGCCTGCACTTGGGCGAGCACCTTAAACCAGAGCAGTAACGGTTTCTTCTCAACCAAAGTGCCCACGTCCAGACACCAAGCAATAGAAGTGGGAGTGGCTTTTCTTATGATTAAAGGATGTAACTCCTGGAAGAAATTTTGCTTCCCATCCCCATGATCGTGGCTTTAGAGGGCTGGAGTGCCATTGCCCACGACAGGCTGGCTTCCACTGACCCCCCAACTGCCCCAACACAGCCCCGATCTGTCCTCCCCCTCCATCTCCATGATGACCACCCCAGTGCCAGCCCCCAGTGCTCCATGCAGACCCCGTGAGCCCCCTCCCAGAATCCAGCCCCGTCTCCCCCTCCCCTCGTTCCCTTGTCCCCAAAGCCACGCAGATCTGTGCAGAACACACATCACACCCGTGGCCAGCCACCAGCCCCTTTCTCCAGGTCTACACCCGCCCCGGGTGTCTCTACCCTGCACGAGGGAGAGCTCTGTGCAGGGGCCCTGCTGCCTGCCCCCTTCCCTCTCACCTGTGCCCGGTTTCCCCCGCCCCGGCAGCACAGCCCTGCCTCGGCCTTGACACTCCTGTGCTCCCTGCCTGGAACATTCTGCCCCCTGCTCTCCCAGACTACCTCCTGTGACCTTCATCTCAGCCTGAATGTCCCCTCTGGTTGTGGCCCCTGACCCCTGTAGTCATCACCCTATTGGAATTCTCTGCAGAGCAGAGATTGCTATTCCTTGTCCCCTTGTTCTTGATTCCCTGGCCTTGCCCCCACTAGGACAGAAGCCCTGGGGGTCCTCGGGCCCCACCCCATGCTGCAGGACAGCACTAAAGACATCTTAGAAGCTGCAGAGATACTCACTACATATGTGGGTGCGAATGAAAGCAAATAATACACACAGGCACACTTCGGATCAAATAGAATCATGAGTGCTCGTCCTTGTCCAAATTGCTCCTGGACCCTTTTCTGCCTGCCCTGTGCCTGAGGCTGACTCCCCTACCTGCACTCAGGCCCTCTGGGGGCTGCCTCCTTGCCCAGCAGTCCATGGAGGTCTGGATGGCAGAGGGGGGCACTTTGCCCCATTCCTGGGACAGCCCCCCCACTGGGCTCAGCAGATGCCACTTCCCTGTCCTCCCTCCAGGCCCAGGGGTGGGACCGCCTCCCCCTGTGGCTGGAGGCTGGGAGCCCCCTCCTTGGTCCTGCCCTACTCCCTGCTGCAGCTGGGGACTGTCCCCGGGCCTCTACCTCCAGACCGTGTGGGAGAAGCGCTCCTGCCTGGGATCTTCCCTCGTCCATCGGGACACTCTGCTCTCTGGGCAGAAGATCAAGGAGACTTTCCTCTCTTTACACATTACACACACACGTTTTTTTCCTTTCAGTAATTTATTTATCTACAAGCAATTAATGAAATTGTCAATTCTATTTTTACATTTTCAGGTACTCACAAAACAACTACAATAGTCTAGATTCTGCATCCTGGGGCGTGTGCGTGTGTACGCGTCCACGTGCATGGGAGTGTATGCTTGTCATCGGGAGAAAACTTTGTATTTTGACTGCTTAGAATACATAAGTGTTAAACAATAAATAGTATCTTAAACAAAACAACAAAGATTAAGAAAAATATCATGGAACAAGGAAAAATGGGCCAGATTCCTAAGCTTTCCTATCTATAAGTTTAAGATTAAACTAATCCCATGAATTCAGGACTAAAATAAGAATTAAGGACTAAAATATGAATTCATAAAACAACTACAATAGTCTGGATTCTGCATCCTGGGGCGTGTGCGTGTGCACGCATCCACGTGCATGGGAGTGTATGCTTGTCATCGGGAGAAAACTTTGTATTTTGACTGCTTAGAATACATAAGTGTTAAACAATAAATAGTATCTTAAACAAAACAACAAAGATTAAGAAAAAAATCACGGAACAAGGAAGAAATGGGTGCAGATTCTTAAGCTTTCCTATCTATAAGTTTAAGATTAAACTAATCCCATGAATTTAGGACTAAAATAAGAATTAAGGACTAAAATATGAATTCATAAAACAACTACAATAGTCTAGATTCTGCATCCTGGGGCGTGTGCGTGTGCACACGTCCACGTGCATGGGAGTGTATGCTTGTCATCGGGAGAAAACTTTGTATTTTGACTGCTTAGAATACATAAGTGTTAAACAATAAATAGTATCTTAAACAAAACAACAAAGATTAAGAAAAATATCATGGAACAAGGAAGAAATGGGGCAGATTCTTAAGCTTTCCTATCTATAAGTTTAAGATTAAACTAATCCCATGAATTTAGGACTAAAATAAGAATTAAGGACTAAAATATGAATTCATAAAACAACTACAATAGTCTAGATTTGCATCCTGGGGCGTGTGTGTGCACGCGTCCACGTGCATGGGAGTGTATGCTTGTTATCAGGAGAAAACTTTGTATTTTGACTGCATAAAATTCATAAATGTTAAACAACAAACAGTATCTTAAACAAAACAACAAAGGCTAAGAAAAAAACTGCAGAACAAGGAAGAAATGCTTGCAAATTCCTTAGTTTTCCTATCTATAAATTTAAGACTAAACTAATGCTATGAATTTAGGACTAAAATATGAATTCAGAACTAAAATATGAACTTAGGACTAAAATGTGAATTTAGGACTAAAATTTGAATTTAAGACTAAAATTTGAATTTAGGACTAAAATTTGAATTTACGACTAAAATATGAGTTTTAGGACTAAAATTTGCATTTAGGACTACACTAACTATTTCATACAGTTTGAGTGAGAATTTGTTTTGTTTAAGTTTTTTCTCTCTCTCTTTTTTTAAGGCAATCACATAAATACTGAGTTATTTCTGCGGAACTGTAACCCTAGTCCTAGAGCACAGAAATGGTCTTGTTTGAAAGTCTCTATCTATGTCCACAATAGAGGATGTCTTCAGTCCCAGTGGCATTAATTTAAATCCAGCCACCATACCGACAGCAGAGAGTTCTAAAGCGTCCGGCGGGGAAGCTATGTATTCACGACAATGTGGACAAAGCTCTAGCTACACAGTCCGCGATGGGCTTCCACCGCTATCCTGCGGAGAGTCACTGTGGCGTCAGTTCCGAAAGAGGAGCCGTTTCGCTAGAGAGAGAGCCATCAGACGTTCTTCACGGAGCTCCGCGCAGATGCTGGGCCGGGCTTTGGCTGCCCAGAGCCCAGCTGCCCTGAGCCCGGTCACCCTTGCAGGCGACTCCGGCTCCCGGGGCCCTCACGGTGGGCCTTCCATCCCCCCTGGGGGCCCGATGACCCCAGGGACCCCCTGACACTTCCCAGCCTGCGTGGGCTGTGGGCGGAGCAGCAGGACCAAGAGGGTCCCTCAGGACAGGCCGGCACCTGGACTCCACTCCGGCTAGCATCCGCCTCAAGTGCTCGTTCTCTTTCCTTAGCTCCTGGAACTCCCTCTCTCTGGATACAGCTCCCACCCAGCTCTTTGCGACTCTGTCCTGATGGAAGAGGACCAGCTTGCGATACTGGGAGGTGGTTGTCTCCAGCTCCTTGCCCAGGTCTCGGGCCATCTTCTTGTAGAGGTTGCGAATCTGGCACGTGAAGTTCATCTCTCTGTACGCGTTGGCCAGTTTCTTCTTCATTTCCAAGCACTGAGCTTCTGCCTGAAAGACTTTTCGGTGAAGTTGCAGGATGTATTGGTCCTGTTCATCCAGGGGGTTCTGAAGTTTCCGCTTCAGCGGCTGAATCTCCCTGTCCAGCTGTGAAGTTTCCTTCTGCAAAGAGGCTTTCTGGGTTTGCAGGCTGTGGATTTGTCGTGTCAGCTCTGCGATCTCTTGCCTTTCTGCCCACAGTCGTCTGGCTCTGTGTTGCTGTTCCCCTTCGGGACTTGGAGGGGACCCAGGGCAGCCAGCATCCTCAGGGACGCCCTGCAGATCCACTGCTGCCCGATGGGCGGGCTGATCGCCATTCCCTGCTCCCCTCTTTGGCTGGACTCCCCGGGTCCCGGCACCGGCGTGCTCTGCAGGGAGGTCAGGCGGGGGGACGGCCTGCAGCCCGGGTCCGGCCCTGGACGGGGACCGGCTGGCTTGATCTTTCGGGACCGGCTCCACGCATGCCTTCGACGGCTCCAGCCTTTCTTCCCCCTCCTTCTCCTGCCCTTTCTGCCTCCATCTCGAAACTTCTTCGTTGAGCAGTTCGGGTCCTTCTGGAAAAGGACTGTTTTCACTCTGATCCTTCGTTCTTTTCGTCAGAAGCTGTTCTCCATCTTTCTCCGATGTTCTAAGGATGGGTTTTTCCCCGGGGACCTGGCGCAGGTCGGGAGGCTGGCTCAGTTCCTTCAGTGCCTTGCTCAGAAAGTTGACAGTGTCCGTACCCACCAGCCTGCTCAGCTCTCTGTTCATTGCCGACAAGCACAGGGCTTGTAACGAGGGAGGACTGGCCACCACCGCGGGCGGACTGGCCACCACCGCGGGCGGCCTGAGGGCGGCCTCGGCTTGTGTGGTTGGGCCACTCTCCTCAGGGCGGGCTCCACACACTCCGTGGCGGGCAGAGCCCCTGTGGCCCAGCGCCTTCGCGCTCCTTCGAGGGAGTCGTCTCTTCACTAGGAGAACCAGCAGCAGAGTCCATACGAGCACCGCCAAGGGCAACACGGGGAGACTCGGGCTGTGTCCCCAGCTTCCAGAAATCAGCTGCAGCGCCCCCCACAGGTGCTCCCACACCAGCTGGCAAGTGGATCCGGCGGCCGAGGGGGGGCCCTCCATGGCTGCGTCGGGCTCCCCAGCTCTGTCTCCAAGTGCCCGAGTCCTGTGGCCGCAACGGACCACTCAGAACCCTGTGGAGAGTTCCACCTATGAGGTCAACGGTGCCCGGCAACCAGGGCAGAGCAGTTGGGCCGGGGGAGGGGAGGCCAGCCAGGTTCTTTAAAATTTTTTTTTAATTTTAATTCAATTAGCAAACATATAGTACATCATTAGTTTCAGATGTAGAGTTCAGCTATCATTAGTTGCATATAGCACCCAGTGCTCATCACATCAGGTGCCTTCCTTAATGCCCATCACCCATTTATCTAACCCCCAACCCCACATCCCCTCCAGGATCCCTCAGTTTGTTTCCTATAGTTAAGCATCTCTTGGTTTGTCTCCCTCTCTGATTTCTTTCCTTTCAGTTTTCCCTCCCTTTTATGATCGTCTGCACTGTTTCTTATATTCCACCTATGAGTGAAACCATATGATAATTGTTTTTCTCTGACTGACTTATTTCATTCAGCATAATACCCTCTAGTTGCATCCATGTTGATGTAAATGTTAGTGATAATTTATTTAAATTGCATTTTGAAACTCTTTGTCACTGGTATACAGAAATACCATATGTATCTCTATATCTACACTATATATAGAAATATATCCAAAGAAGACATAGGAATGGCTAACCGACACATGAAAAAATGTTCAACATCATTAGCCATCAGGAAAATTCAAGTCAATACCACATTGAGATGCCACCTTACACCAGTTAGAATGGCAAGAATTGACAAGGCAAGAAACAACAAATGTTGGAGAGGATGTGGTGAAAGGGGAACCCTCTTACACTGTTGGTGGGAATGCAAGTTGGTATAGCCACTTTGGAAAACCGTGTGGAGGTTCCTCAAAAAGTTAAAAATACAGCTACCCTATGACCCAGCAATTGCACTACTGGGTATTTACTCAAAAGACACAGATGTAGTGAAAAGAAGGGCCATATGCACCCCAATGTTCATAGCAGCAATGTCCACAGTAGCCAAACTGTGGAAAGAGCTGAGATGCCTTTCAACAGATGAATGGATAAAGAAGATGGGGTCCATATAGACAATGGAATATTACTCAGCCATCAGAAAGGGTGAATACCCACCATTTGCATTGACATGGATGGAACTGGAGGGGATTATGCTGATTTAAATAAATGAAGCATAGGAAGACAATTATCATATGGTTTCACTTATTTGTGGAACATAAGGAATAGGATAGAGGAATCCAGGGTGATTAGGAGAGAGAAGGGAAAAATGAAGGGGGGGGAATCAGAGGGGGAGATGGACCGTGGGAGACTATGGACTCTGTGAAACAAAGCGAGGGTTTTAGCGGGGAGATGGCTGGGGGGATGGGTTAGCCTGGTGATGGGTATGAAGGAGAGCATGTATGCATGGAGCACTGAGTGTTATACGCAAACAATGAATCATGGAACACTACGTCAAAAACTAACGAAGTACTGTATGGTGACATAACGTAATAAAAAAACAAAAATAGAAGCACACAGACACAAAAAATACACTCACATATATATTTCTAATACATTTTTAAAGTATTACTAATTCTATTAAATTGTCTATAGACTTATTTGGATTTTTACTTGTATTATTTTATTATCTGTGATTAATGAGGGTTTTGCTTTTTACTGTACCTTTCTTAAAGTTTCATTTCTTTGTATTCCTTTGATATAATGTATCATATCCCATTGCTGAATAGAAATTGTGACAGAAATTGCTAAACAGAAATTGTGCATACTTGTGGTTTTTTTTTTTTTTTCTGGATCCCAAAGTAAGGTTTTCAATGAACTGACATTAAGTGTTTCATAGATACACTTATCAGAAAAAAAGATGCTTTCCTCTTTTCCTAATTTCCTGTGAGTTTTTTGTTAAATGACCTGGTACTACATTCATTGATTTTTTTTTTCTGCATCTGCCGAGATGGCTGTACTTTTTAAACTATTAATGTGATTGATTATATTAGTTGATATTCTGTTGTTAAACCAAACTGTCATTCCTCAAATAAACCAATTTGTTCATGATGTGTTAAAAAAATTAGCAAGATTTCCATTGTTGAATAACATTCCGGTCTATAGATTAGCGCTTCTCAAATTTGTGTGTGCCTACAAACCCTCTGGATCTTATTAACACAGACTTGCCAACTCACTAGTTTGGGTCTGGTACCTCAGATTCTGCATGTGATTGTGATGCTAGTCCATGGACCACACTTTGAGAAGCAAGACTATAAACACTACATAATTAATGTAAACAATCACTTACTGATAGATACGTCAATTAAAATTTTTTTTTTACTTTTTAAAATAATTCTCTGATGAGCCTTGAATTTAAATATTTTCCTAATTTCCTGGATATTGAATTGGTAGGTCAAGACTCTTAAAACTTATTGTTAAATGCTTCTGATAAAGGATGTGTACGTTGTGGTCCCACCTTCAATATTAAGATCTCCTCTACCTGGCAACTGAAAAGCTTCTAGAAACTGACTATGAATCCTTCTGTTTGTAAGTCCCCATGATATTAGTTTTCTACTGATGCATAACAAATGATCACAAACTTATCAGTTTAAAACAACATCCATTTATTAGCTTGCACTCTGTAGGTCAGAGTTCAGTACACTGTGGATAGACTTTTGTTCAGAGTCTCACAAGGTCAAAATCAAGGTGCTGGCAGGGCTGGGCTCCTAACTGGAGGATCTGGACAGGAATTTGCTTTCAAGCTCCTTCAGGTTGCTGTCAGACTTGATTTCTTGGGACTGTGGGGCTGGGGTCACCATTCCGCTGCTGGTTGCCAGATGGAGACTGTCCTTAACTTCTGTAGGCTACCTGCCTTCCTTCTCAGGCAGCCCCCTCTCCATCTTCAAAACAGTCATGATTATTGAGCCCTTCCAACTTGTACTACCAGCTGGAGAACACTCACTGCTTTAAGGGCTTGTGGGGTTACACTGGGCCACCCCTGGGTAATCCAGGGTGATCATCCAATTTTAAGCTCCACTGTGCCTGGTAATATGACATGATGTTATGACGTGATCATCTCATCATATTCACAGATTCTGGGGAGTAGGAGAAGACATCATTGGAGGGACCCATTTAGAAAGTCTGCCTACTATTCCATCCAAAGAAAAATGTGTTATTTACTCCTCACTTTTCCTGTTTGAAACCAGTTCTAATTCCTCAGTCATAACCTTATGCCTCTGCATTCTAACATTTTCGACCCTGTTTTTGCTTTTGTATTTATCTGACATGTCGGAGTTCATGATGTTCTTAAGGCACTAAGAATAAGAATGGAAACCCAGCAAACAGATTATAAATTAAAAATTGCTTTGATAACCAGGACTGTTACTGCTCTGAACATTTGTTAATAAAGTCTTTCAGCGGGAGCAAATTGATGAGCTTTTGCTTTGAGGTTTAAATGGTTCTACTTAATCTTGAAGGTTCATTAAAATGAAAGTGTATGCGTCGGATGGAAGATCATTTCCCCAGCATGCCCAGGATCTGCTCTGTTCCAGGCAAAGAACATTTCCAGATTTTTGATAACTAAATCCAGAACAGTGAACTTATTCATGTAATCACCCCCCAAATCATCTTAGCACCCAAGGAAACATTGTCTGTTCGGGTTCCAGCCATGCTGTCTTTATCATGAGATGAACCTGTCTCAACATCCCCAACTGGAGGCTGCCTCACCACATGCCACACACTGTAGAAAAATGTTCTTCATCGGTTACAAAGCTTCTTCCAAGTGTAAGAGCATAAAAAATATTTTTGAAGTAATTCTAGTGGTCAATGCATCTGTTTTGGCTCCTAGGAGGGGAGAAGCTTCTCAGTAAAAGGGTGTCTATTTTACCATAACATCACTAAGTCAGAATTATTATTGAAAGAAACTTTGTTAGTTGGTAGATAAAAAATGCTATTTCAATTTGAGTGAGGCTGAAAATATTTTAGGCTAGTTATTCATTTATGTTTCCAGTTCTGATCCTGTTCTTGTCTGATTTTCACTGAGTAGTAACCACTTCATGGATTCAAGGTATCACCATTTTATCTGTGATATTTCTGATATACATCTTGTTCTTTTAACATTTTGTTTATTTTTGGACATATGGACAATTCAAACTCTTATGAGATAATTTTTTTTTCTAATTTGAATTCTCTCATTTTTTAAAGATTTATTTATTTTATTTGAGAGAGAGAGAGGGTGGGGGGGGCGGGCTGAGGGGGAAGGAAAGAGAATCCTAAGCAGACTCCCCGCTAAGCATGGAGCCCAACACGGGGCTCAATCCCATGGCCCTGAGATCATGACCTGAGCCGAAATCGAGTCAGACACTTAACAGACTGAGCCACTGAGGCACCCTTCTCCTCATTTTATTTCAAGCTCAGAAGTTTACTTTTTTATTTTAAGATCAGATACATTTTTTTCCCCCAGGCTAGTCAATTTTGACTTTTCATGACCAGGAATTTCTTTTGGAGTATAGTGTGAGGTTGGGACCGTACATTTATTTTTCCTCTAAATACTTAATTACTTATTCTAAACTAGTTCATCAAATAATTATTTTTCTTTCTGCAATGACTTTTCTGCCATATTATATAATATACGGGATTCTCATTTACACATTCAAGGCAATACAAAAGTATAAGTATTTGAGGGAAGATAAAGATGACAAGGATGAGGGGTGCCTGGGTGGCTCAGTTGGTTAAGCATCTGCCTTTGGCTCAGGTCATGATCCCAGGGTCCTGGGATGGAGCCCCACGTTGGGCTCTCTGCTCAGTGGGGAGCCTGCCTCTCCCTCTCCCTTTGCCTGGCACTCTGCCTACTTGTGCTCTCTGTCAAATAAATAAATAAAATCTTAAGAAAAAGATGACAAGGATGTGTTTTGGGAGTAATACCTGGCTCTAGGTTTTAACTGCCTGTTGTTCTCCCCTTGGTCATTGTTGCAAACCCATTCCTGCTCTGTAAACAATGCAAAGCAAAAGCCAGACTCACTGGGTACCTTGGGATTCTGCCCTCATCCTCCTTAAGGCCTGTGTTGGGCTTAGTCAGTGATCTCTGATCAGTGAGTCTGTTTGGGGGGCCTCAGAGCAGTGCTGGGGAAGGGAGAAGGAGGGTTATCTGCTGCAGCCATGAGCTGCCCTCAGTGGTCTTGAGGGATTCCATCCTGCTTACAAACACCCCCAAATCTGTACCAGGAAACCCCGTGGATGAAGAGATTTAGGCCACTTGGCGGGTTTCGCTTACTTGTACTTGGGGTCTCACATCCATCCCCATACCCCTCCACACCTATTCAAGAACTCCTTTCAGCTAACTCATTTTGAGAAGAGTTCTGATAAATTCACTTGTCTTCATTTCTCTTCTTTCCAGAGAGTTTTGCCTCCAATGCCCTCAGGGATGGGAGGTGCACATGGCTCCGCAGCTGGCCCACCACCTCACATGGCCCCGTGGAGGACGCAGCTCTACCTGGCCAGGTTATATCCCCTCAAAGGTCATACAGCTGCTGGAAACAGGCAGTGCCATGGAAGACAGCAGGAACCCTATGTGAGCCTGGAGCTCACAGCTCTTAAAATAAAAGCTGGATTTAGGAACACCATAAATCAAAACTTTACATTCTCCGTCATTCTTTAATGGGGCAGAACTGTGTTTTCAGAATTTGTGTGACTCCAAGCAGAAGAGTTCCTACATTTTGACATCCCAAATCTCTATTAAGGCAATAGAAGTCTTGACATATTCCTCATATGCTCCTGCCTTTTTTTTTCCATAGGTGTTTTTGCTTCCAGATTTACTAAATACTAAAGTTGGATTTACTTGCTTTTAAGTTTGTATTTTTTAAATAATTATAGATCCACAGGAAGTTGTGAAGATAGTGTGAGAGATTCCACGTACCACTCATCCAGGTTCCCTCAATGCTTACATTTTAGGTAACTGCTGTTCAATATCAAATCCAGGAAACTGACATCGGTACTCTGGGTGAAGTTTTTTGTCATCTTTCATATGTGTAGGTTCCTGTAACCACCATCACAGTCAAGGTACAGAACCATTCCATCCACACAGAAACCTCCCTCATGCTATCCCTTTATTGGTATGCCTCATTCCCGTCCCCTGTCTCTAACCCCTCTGAACACTAGTCTATTCTCACCTCTGTGATCTTGTCATTTCAAGAATGTTATGCAAGTGAAATCATACAGAATATGACCTTTTGAGATTGGCTTTGTTCACTCAGCATCCTGCCCTTGAGATCCATCCAAGTTGCTACATGTATCTGTATTTTACTCCTTTTAATTGCTCAGGAGTGTTCCATGCGGTGGTCATACCACAGTCTATTTAACCATTCATCTATTCGAGGACATTTGGGTGGTTTCCAGTTTTGGGCTATAACAAATAAAACTGTTATGAAAATTCAAGTACAGCCTTTTGTGTGGACATAACTCTTCATTTCTCTGGCATAAATGCCCAGAGGTTCTACTGCTGGGTTGTAGGGGAAGTCTAGGTTGAGATTCTTTAATACACTGCCAAATTATTTCCCAGAATGGTCATACCATTCTATACGCTCACCTGCAGTGTATGACAGATCCAGTTTCTCCATATCCTCACCGGCACCTGGTATTGTCACTGCTTTTTCTTTTGGCTCTTCTGGCAGGTGTGTGGTGATATCTCGTCATGGTCTACTTTGAATTTCTCTGAGAGCTAGTGATATAGAACATTTTTGTCATGTGCTTATTTGCCATCTGCGCAGTATCTTTGGTGAAATGTCTTTTCATGTCTTTTGCCTATTTTCTAATTAGATTGTTCCCCCTTTTTAATGCTGAGTTTTGAGAGTTCTTTATATATTCCTTTGTTAGGTATGTATGTGGTTTGCAAAAGTTTTTCTCACAGACTGCAGCTTGTCTTGCTGTCATTTTAATGGGGCCTTTCACAGAGTAAAAGGTTTGAATTTTAATGAGATTAAATTTATTGATTTGTCCTCTAGACATCAGGTCTAGAACTCTTTGTGTATGACTAGGTCATGAAGGTTTCGTACTCTTATTCTCTAAAAGTTTTATCATTTCATGTTTTACCTTTAAACCGGTGGTCCATTTTGAGTTAGTTTTTGCATACGGTGTGAGCTTTAGTTGGGGTTAATTTTCCTTTGCCCACAGATACCTGAGTTGCTTCAGCACCATTTGTTGAAAAGACCATCCTTCCCCCCATTTAATTGCTTTTGCAACTGTACCAAAAGTTCTGAATTTTGCCTCTTAGAGAGCACACAGACCAAATTCAGATACAGTGAAACCATTAGTTCTGTGGTCTGAAATATCCCATCTGGGGACAAGCCATGGCTGGGACTCAGTGGTTGTGTTGTATTTACTCTTGTTGGTGCTCAGTGTGTCAGGGAGAGAACCTAACATCAAGGACAAGTTGTTATCAATACAAGCCGAATAGAATGGCAATTTAGCTGAATACAATAGGCAATTTACTGGCAGGCAGAGCAGAGAGAGAGAGAGAGGAAGAGAGAGAATTACAGTTTGTAGACGGGAGAAAGCCTTCTTACCGAGATGTGCTGGCTGAGAGGCAAGTGGCCTAGGAGGTCGTCAAACAGCTGCCTTGGGAATGCTTGGTAGGTTCAAAGAAATGCTCCTGCATCATGAGCCAGTCTTCAAGATGCAGTTTAAAACCAGTGAGCCTTTTTCTTCCTGAACAATGCTTATACTCCTGATTCGGAAACAGTAGAACTATAGTTCGAAAATGCTTCTCACCCAAAGATCTCCCCAGAGAGGTGACAAAAACAGGTAACTCCAATCTTTATTGCATAATGTATGAACTGATGTCAAAACTCACCAGCAGGATGCAGTTTATTTGCTTGAGTGATGGGACCACGGATTTTCTGGGTAATACGTTGCAGCTATGGTAACATGAACTTCCACTTGGGAAATCACTCCTTCAAATAAGGCTGTAGTGGGTTCCCTTTCTGCTTGACTTCTGCTCCTTTGCATACATACTCTGCTCTGCACTTGGGGACACGGGACCACTTCTTAGGGGCAGTGAAGGGCCTGCTTACTTTCTGTTGAGGGACTTGACAGAGTGTAAAACAGAATGGCTCTTGTGTCCTCTGGGGTCTGGAGCACAGCCAGCTCCATGGCAACCACCACCAACCTCTTGCTCAGACCCAGTCTGGATGTTTAAAACAGGCTCTCAGCACTAGTCTACCTGGCTGAGAAATCAAAAATGCTTATGACCTGACAGGTGGTCAATTCAAGGACCCGAGTGCAATTTAATTCCCCAAGAAACAAAAGCTGGGAAATGAGGGGAAGAATATCCACTAGAGGGGAATACATTCGAAAGACCGTGAAGGAGAAAAGCAAATCATGAAAACAACTGCTTCGTCTGATCCTCGGGGGCCCAGCTCACTGTCATGGGCACACGGGGTCCTGTGATTGCCTGTCATGGATAATTTGTGAATTCACCCAGGATCTCCAGCAGCTTTTATGTGTTTACCATATTTATTGAGTTCACTCCAAGGGCCCACTAACAGACAGTAGACCGTAAGGTGAAGGGATATCAGTGTGAACAGGAAAGACCAAGTTAGACTTCCTTTTTTGTGGTAAAATACACATAACATGAAATTTACCATCTTAACAACTTTTCAGTTAGTGTTCAATAGTGTTGAATACATCCACACCATTGTGCAACTGTCATCACCATCCATTTCCAGAGCTTTTCTCCTCTTGTGAAATTAAAACTCCATACCTACGAAGCACTCATGCCCCTATGTCCCCTCTCCCAGACCCCTGGCGACCACTATTATAATTCCTGTCTTTATGGTTTTGACTACTCTAGGGACCTCATATGAATGGAATCATCAGTATTTGTCTTTTTGGGCCTGGCTGATTTCACTTAACATAACGTCCTTGAGGCTCATCCACGTTGTAGCAGATGTCAGAACCTCCTTCTCTTTAAAGGCGGAATAATATTCCGTTGTATGTATAGACCACATTTTGCTTATCCATTCATCTGTTGATGGACACTTGGGATGCTTCCGCATTTTTGCTATTGTGAAAAATTCTCCTGAAAATAGGGGTGTACAAATATCTGAGACACTATTTTCAATTCTCTTAAGTATGGACCCAGAAAAGGAATTGCTTGGTCACATGGTATTTCTATTTTTAATTTTTTGAGGAACTGCCATACTCTTTTGCATAGTGGCTGCACCATTTTACCTTCCTGCCAACAGTTCACGAGGGGTTCAGTTGTCCCACATCTTTGCCAACACTCGTTGTTTTCTGTTTTGTAATAGTTGCTGTCCTAATGGGGGAGGGGATATTTCATTGTGGTTTTGATTTGCGTTTCCCTAATTATCAGTAATACTGAGCATCTCCACATGTGCTTATGGACCATTTGTATAACTTCTTTGGAGAAATGTTTATTTAGTCTTTTGCTCATTGTTGAGTTGTTTTTTTGTTGTTGAGTACTGAGCTAGACTTTGGAAAGGGATGATAGAACTCCTTTTTTTTTTTAATGGAGATTTTTTTCTTTATTGAGAAACTTAAGACTTGGGTACATCAAATAAAACCAATTTCTGGGGGGAAAAATAAAAACCCACAATAGAAAAAAAAGTTAACACTGTCTGGGCCATAGCAGAACCCAGAGAATATATTCTTTTAATTGAAAAATTCTAGGTGCTTCATAATTGACCTTTTGATACAAAATGACCTATTAAATTTCCAATTTGTGGGTCTTGGTGTTGAGGTCCATAGGACACGCTAGGAGTCCTCAAACCTTGAGCTGAATTCCAGGAGGGGTTATTTGGCTTTTGAATCGGTTTTTCCTTGGCTAAGAGGGAGCAGCGACAACAGCGCCCACCTTCTGGGCAGCTTCTTTCTTTCATGACAACAAGTGTTGGCAAAGATGTGGGAAAACCGAAACCCTCGTGAACTGTGGGCAGGAATGTGAAATGGTGCAGCCACTATGCAAAAGAGTATGGCAGTTCCTCAAAAAATTAAAAATAGAAATGCCATGTGACCAAGCAATTCCTTTTCTGGGTCTATACTTAAGAGAATTGAAAATAGTGTCTCCGATATTTGTACACCCCTATTTTCAGGAGAATTTTTCACAATAGCAAAACTGCGGAAGCATCCCAAGCGATGAGCCTGCAGAACCGCACAGCTCCATCCACCTTGAGCGGAGCGACTCGGGGGACTCGAGCAGGTGCAGCAGCTCAGAGCTGTCAATCTCCAACAGCGTGCCCGTGATTTTCCCAGCCAGGTCTGAACGCAGGGTTTGGATGAGCGGGAACAAACGTTCTCCCAGCATCTGCTTCTGCTCCTGGGGGGGCGCTGCGGCCAGCATGGAGGCGGTCAGGGGCTCCTGCCCCTGCACATGGACTGCAGGCTGCGGGGCCCGCAGGGGCTGGATGGCAGGGTGAGGGCTGCGACACTGGAGGCGTATTGGTGAGGTGCGAGAGCAGCACGAGGTGCTAAGGTCTGCACGGCTGGGGGAACACCTCCAGACTGGCAGCTGTCAGTCAGCCCTTGCTGGGCGGCACCAGCCCCCCCAAAGTCCATAGCCAAGCGGCCCGGGCACTCAGACCCGACTCTCTGAGCAGTCCTAGGGAGGCCGCGAGAGGCCGGAGCATCACCAGTTGGAGCCAGATGGCGAAGAGCGGGACGAGGCCCAGACTGGCGTATAGCACTTGGCATTCCTTGGAAGCCTTGAGGTCTCCCACCCTGCTGCCAGCGGGGGTTAGGCCTCATCTGTGCTAACTGGCTGGGTGTGTAATATGGAGGTCTTCCCTGGGCCTGGGGGACTGCTGGCACGAAGTAACCACCGGCCGCAGGCCAGCACTGATTTAAGATGGCATTGGCAGGGAGTGCTCGCCTTCCAGCCACCCGCTGCATGTACTGGTTGGTCAGGTGAGCCTTTCGCTCTTCCCCCCTCTGGGCCAGGGTGACATGTAGGGGCTTGGGGCCCACGATGCGTCCGTTCAGCTCGGTGACTGCTTTGGTCGCCTCTTCAGGAGATGAGAAGCAGACAAAGCCAGACCCTTTGCTTCTCCCATCTGCCAACATTACCTTAGCACTGGTGATTGATCCAAAAGGAGAAAACTCTTTCCTTAACTTCTCACCATCAATGGTGTCATCCAAGTTCTTAATGTAGAGATTCACCCCCGGATACCGACTGATTCTCTCTTGTTTTAGGTGTTCAAATTTCCGCTTTAACTCAGCCTGCCGTTCCACTTTCTTCTGGGCACGGCCTACCAAAATCACTTTCCCACTGATTTCTTTTCCATTCATCTCTTCCACAGCCTTATTGGCATCCTCGTGTTTTTCGTAACTCACAAAGCCAAAGCCTTTGGATTTCCCACTGGGATCTCTCATCACCTTGACACTTAGGGTCTTACCAAACTGGCTAAATAGCTCTTTCAGACTCTCATCATCCACCTCTTCCCCAAAGTTTTCGATATAAACATTGGTGAACTCCTTGGCTTTGGCTCCAAGCTCAGCTTCCCGCTCTTTTCGAGACTTGAATGTGCCCACGAACACTTTGCGGCCATTGAGGAGCATGCCGTTCATCTTCTCGATGGCCTTGTCAGCAGCCTCTTGCGTCTCGAAGTGGACAAAGGCATAAAACCCTCAGAGCCGTTCTCATCACGCACCACCTTGCAAGACAGAATGTTTCCAAAAGCAGAAAAGGTATCATAAAGTGCCTTGTTATCTATAGATTCGTCCAGATTCTTGATGAAGACGTTTCCCACACCAGATTTTCTCAAAGAGGGATCCCTCTGAGGCCACATGATACGGATTGGCTTTCCCTTAATCGCATCAAAGTTCATGGTACCCCAGGCCCGCTCAGGGTCAGCCGGCTGCTGGAAGTTGACGTGGGCATAACCCAGGGAGCGGCGGCTGATCCTATCGCGGCAGACCCGGACGGACATCACAGGCCCCGCAGGACGGAACCTTCCATTCAGCATGGCCTCGGTGACGTCCGAGGGCAGGTCCCCCACGTAGAGGGAGGCCATGGGGTAGCTGCTGGCCGCAGCGTTCATCTCCCCGGCCCCCAGCCCCCCGAGCCCCGCCAGGAGAACTTCTTATAGGGGCCACACAGGACAAAAGGGGCTCTTCTGGAGCCGTGGCCCGCGCCGCGGCTCACAGGTGGCAGAGTGAAGCTCAGAGACGCCGGAGCAGGCTCGGAGACACGGAGGACCGGGAGGAGGAGTTCAGGGACAGCTCGTTCCAGACTGCAAAACCGCAGACAGAAGGCTCTCAGAACCAAGACGGCCCTCTCTGGGAGTCTGTACTTTGCAGCTGTCCTGGTCTGAAGGTCCAAATTTCAAAGGAGGAAAAAAAAACGTATTGAAACAGGGACTCCCCTCCCACGTATAAAAATTCTCCAAGAGGCCACCGAATGGTGCCCTCTCGGGCGGCCTCCGGACCCGGGTTTCTCTCTAAAGAGAGGCCTCGGGCTCCCGGCGGTTTCAGACGACAGCAGCCAGGGCAAGAGGGGCCCAGGTCTCGGTCGGCGCCCGCTCGGCAGGCCCCGGGGCCGGGCGCGCAGCCTCCCCCCACGCCGGGCCGGCGAAGGGCAGCGCGGACGCGTGGTGCGCCCGGGCCCACGCGCGGGGGGCGAGGGCGGCGGGCGCGGGGCTGCCCCGCGGCGGGGCGCGCACGGGAGGCTCGCTACCGGACCGACGGTCGCCAAGGTGCGGCGGCGGGCGCGGGCCGGCCGGGAGCGAGCAGAAGGGACTTCCCCGGGGTGTCCGAGGAGGATGCGCTTTTCTCTCTCTCTCTCGTTTTTTTTTTTTTTTAGATTTTAAAGCATTGTCGGATTTTTTTTATCTTTTCCTGTTCTTCCTTCAGGCTGCTAGGGCCCGAAAGCGACGGGGGCTGCGGCGACCCGGGGCGGAGAGAACTCTTTTTTTTTTTTTTAATAAAATGTTTAAAAATAGTGTGGGGCAAGGAGCTAGGTCCCAAATGGGGAGGCTAAAAACCTGTACCAGCCTCAAACTGAGTTGTCTTTTGCGATTAAGTCAAGAATGTGGCTTCGGGGAATTTCAGATCCATGTCTTCAAAGCAAGAAGGTGAGGATTTCTCATGTGTTGTCGTCTAAGCAAAGGGATGCTTAGAGGTGTCTGGAAAAGTCACGTGGCAATCAGCTGAGGGCCAGAGCTTGGTGCAAATCAGGTTACGGTCCATCCAAAATGGAATAAGCCACTGCCTTCACTTTCCGTTTATTTCGTATGCTTCATTTGGAAAGATTCTGCTCCTAACTCTACATATTTTCCCCCACGTTTCTACAACACGTCACAGACTTTGAAGGAGTTGGGGTGTGCAGGGGGAGGTGGATGGCGCTGGTAGGTTTAAGTCATCAAGAGTCTGCTGGACACCCACTGGGAAGCTGGCACCGGGTCTGGTGGGCACCCTGAGGGAAAAAACAGAGAACGACAAGAGGTCTGATTGATAGGGAAAACCTGAAGAGCTCCCAAGCTCACTATGGAGAGAAGATACCAGCCTAGCCACAGTGCAACAAACATACAGTGAGGTGTAGTGATTAGGAAAATGAAGGCGCGGGCAGACTCCCAAGGATCCAGGAGCATTGTCATGTTAGTCTGGCTCCCAGAACCTTAGCAGTTTGTACTGACCTTCAGAGCAAGTGTCAAATAAGACCATAATGCTTGTTCCCAATCCTACAGTTCACTCTCCTTTCTCAGTTCCTGTCCTTTTGCAGGGGACTGTGGGGAGGCTGAGGCAGGGTTGGGAGGGCTCTGCCACTGACTATTACTGAGACATCTACTCATTCAGGAGGATCTCCTTCTAAGTCTGTTGGAAAGGTCCACTTTGGGAGAGTCAGTTTATCATCTTGGCTGGAGGGTCCTTCCCGAGGGTCTAGCACTAATGGAGCAGAAGGTCATAAGTTGCTTATCAAACAGGAAGGAAAATACCAAGTTTTCTTTAATCAACAGAGGCTATAGGTAATCCTAGGGTTCCTTTTCGGTAGTTAAGCAACTGCAGGGGCAAGGGAGGCTGGGATGCCCTCCAGCACTGGGGCACAATGGGGATATTAACCCCAGCAGTTTTAATGTCAGTCTCTTGTGGTCTTAATTGTGAGGCCTAGGATAGGCTGCTCAATACTCGTTGGATATGACCTCGAAATGATGACAAGATTGGCCAGGCCAAATACAACTGGAAAGCTGGACTTTTATAGACTGAGAGATTTTCTGAATATTTATAAGATGGTGTCTCCAATTAAACTTTCACCACTCCCATCGTTCAAATAGGAGCTGTTTCCTGGAAGACTCTTAAATAAACCTGTATATTTGACCCACCAGACTGCCAAAAGGATGTGGGCCTGCCACCCCAGGTGGATCCTCTTTATCTCTCACAGGCGCTTTTTTCAGGATGGCAGGGAAGAGAACCAGGGGTTATATTTGGACCCCTCCACAGTCAGCTTCACCTCATGCTTCCCTCTGGCTGAGGGTCTGTGGGAGGTGAGCCCAGGATCCTCAAGGCTGTTCCAATTATGTTTCTATGTCCCTTTGATGTCTGTCCATAGGTAAATGCAAATCAAAACCACAATGAGATATGACCTCATACCCACTAGGATGATTATAATAAAAAAGACAGATGGCAACAAATATTGGCAAGGCTGTGGGTAAATTTGGATTCTCACAGGTCGCTAGTGGGAATGTAAAATGGTACAGCTGCTTTAGAAAACAGCCTAGAAGTTCTTCAAAAGGTTAACCATGGAATTATTGTATGATCCAACAATTCCACTCCCAGGTATATACCCAAGAGAACTGAGAACATGCCCTCTCCTATGGTGCTGGAAAAGCTCTTCAGGAGCTATTATAGTTGTTACTCATATAGGAAGTCAACATGCATTCATTCATGTAATTCATTCATTTAATAAATATTGAGTGTCTACCATGAGTCAGACACTGGGAAATAATAGTGAACAAAATAGAAAAACAGCTCTGCACTCATCTACCTTACAAGCCAGTGGGGAGAGGGTCAAAGGCTGCTCACTCCCTAAGTAGAATAAGTAATAAATTAGGTAGAAATGTTGGGGTCAGGGGAGATACTGCAATTTTAAGTATGATAACCAGGGAAGGCCTCACTGGAAAAAGGTGTAATTTGAATGAAGACCTAAAGGAAATGTAGGAGAGAGTCAGACAGATATCTGCAAGATTGCTCTAAAAAAAAAAAAAAAGAATGTTCTAGACAAAGGGATAGCAAGTACAATGGCCTTGAGGTGGATGTGTGGCTGGCACACCCATGGGGCAGCAAGACCAGAGGGACTGGTTGTGGAGTAGGAGTGGGTGGGTGGTGGCTTTTCCTCTGAAAGAAATGGGGAGCTGTGGAGAATTGGGGACAGAGGAGGAACAGTTATGACTTGGGTTTTAAAAGGACCCTGCTGTCTATTTTGTGGGGAACAGGGTTACTTGCTCACTGGTACTCAGAACAAGGGGGCAGGAGGACCTGTTGGGAGGCTGTTGAAGTAATCCAGAAGGGGATAGTGATGAGGCAACCACGGTTCAGGTGCTGACTCCAAGGGTCTCTGGCAATGCCCTTGAAAGAGGAGATGGATGAAGTGGTGCCAGATTTTGCCCTGGAGTTAGAGGGGATGTGGGCGAGTAAAATCTAGAGAGAAGAAGCAACGGAGAGACGAGGTCTGGGCTCACAGGCAGGTTGCTGGGTGTTCTTTCTACACAGCAGGGGAAAAGGGCTAGCGTCCCAGTCGAAGGATCGCTGCTGCCCATCTACTATGAAATTGCAGAATTAATCTTCATTGTAAATGGTGGCGAAAAGGCAACATCAGTAAATGGAGAGGATAAAGTTGCTTTATTGGTTTGGTTTCCAAATCATGGAAAGAAAAACACCATACCAGTTCAGTGAGTAAACACACAAAGGTGCTTCTGAACCAGGAGGCAGAAAACCATTTGTGTTTACTTTTGAAGCTGGTTTTCTGGATGGGTCAAGAATAGAGCACCATCATTTCCTTCCATAGTGTGAGGGCAAATTCAGATTCCTTTCCTGTCTTATATGTTCACTTCCTTCCTCCTCTACTTTTTTTGATTGTTATAATTGTCTCTTTTGGGTGGTTCAGTTGCACTCTGTGGAAAATAAAGCAAAAAATATCTATGAGAAAATATAAAATGGACAGGTCTGGAAGAACCTCCTTTTCTAAGATTGTGTCATTAAGGAGACATATTTATTTATTTTTATTTATTTTATTTTATTTTTTTATTATGTTATGTTAATCACCATACATTATATCATTAGTTTTTGATGTAGTGTTCCATGATTCACTGTTTGCATATAACACCCATGCTCCATGCAGTATGTGCCCTCCTTAATACCCATCACCAGGCTAACCCATCCTCCCGCCCCCCTCCCCTCTAGAACCCTCAGTTTGTTTTTCAAGGAGACATATTTCCTTTAGGAAAGGTGCTCCTTGATTGAACTTAAAATATGTTTTGAATGTTCAAACTTTGATTTCCTTGCAGGATTACGTCAAATCCTAGGGACCTATTGTAGGTGCTGAGGATACAGCAGTGGGCAACACAGATAAAACCCCAATGTGATGGGCTTATGTTGGCTGGCTAGATGGTAATAGAGGAGGTGAGAAGTAGGATTCGGGGCGGGATGATTTGCTGATGGAACAGATGGGGCTGTGTTATCACTCCATTGTGAGGACAGTTGTCCTGAGACAGATAGGGAGCACATAGTCATGAGCAATCTTGTGGCCCACATCTAAGGTAAGGTAGTGTGCTAGGCGCTCTGCAACAGACAGGTAGACCAGACCCCATCTTTGCCTCAGAACGGTTGCGATGTGAGTGCAGGTTTCATCCTAGGAACTCAGAAAAAAGTAAATGAGTACAAGACTTCAGTTTGGTGTTCCAGAGAACACTAGACATGTTGCAAGAATGTAAACTACTGATCGCCATAGGAATTCAAATATATGACTCAGGGCTGCACTAGGATCGAGGCAGGGCTGGACGGGGGAGGCGGATGGGAGTCGGGAGGAGGGCAGGAGGCTGTGGTTTGGGAGTCAGGATATACGACTGAGACTGAAGTCAATTTTACCTGGAGATGTGGAGGGAGATGAGGCTGGACAAAGCAGACAATTCCCTTGTAAAATGCAGCAGGGAAACTACTTTGTCATCATTTGACTGATCGTAAGTTGAGCTCAATAATTTCATTCCAGATCATAAACCAATTGCCCTCTTGCAAGAGATTAATTGCTAGAAGGACCTACTGGCTTTTCTCCGATGATGGGACGATAAACAATGCACATGACAGATTGCCTGGAAAATGAGACATAATCATGACGGTCAAACCCGGGTATTAAATCCATGTGCAAGGAAAATCAGGAGGAGGGGAAACCACTGTTAATCATGGTGAGAAAGCTGGATTATAAAATGGTCAGAGGGGCTTTTTTACAGATGTTTGAATTTAATGCATTAGGAGACTGTCAAAGAGGTGCATTAAAACCAGTAAATATGTTCCAGCTACAGTGGGAATCAATTACCTGTTCTTCTTTCAGAGGAGGTAAACTAGATGGCATACAGTATTTTTAGTAACTGAAAATGTTTCTCTGATTTAGATTGTATTTTATTTTTCCTTCGGAAAGCTACATAGCCCACTACCCTCAGGTATTAGAAATGATTTTCTTTAAAGCCCAGAAGTGAGGAGCTTGTGTCTTAGAGCTAAGCTAGGCTGCCTCTGCTCTCATCCTTGCTCTTCGCTTTACTCCTATTTCATCTCTTGGTGCCTCAGTTTCTTTATCTGTAAAATGGGATGATGGTGATGGTGGGGTCCACTTCACAAGGTTGCTGGAGGATGATTATTAGCATTGGTGCAGCAGCTTGCCGTACTCTGTAATGTTGGCTGTGAGCACAGCCAAATGCTTTTCCACCCATTTCCAACATTTTGTGGCTAACCAGTGTGTTTCTTGTTTATTACAGACCTCCTCGAGCTTTGCACAAGTTGCAGGGTTTCCATTCTTCCTGAGGGGAGGAGCTACTTTTCATGGGCAGCAGTCTGGTCAGTGGCTGCAGGAGGCATGGAAAGCCCCAGACAAATCCCCAGGATGCCCCCAGATGCGGAGCTGGGGCCATGGGTTCATCCATTCACGTCTCAGGCAGTCCCTAGAGGCCTCTCCTGAGTATTGGCTGTGGCAGCAAGTGGTAGAGCAGAAGCCACCAAGTGTGGTTTCCAGATCCACTGGGTGAATCATTTCAATCAAGCATTAGGTTGGATGGTAAAAGTTGTCATTTATATAGGTTGGAAATGATGCACATTGGCAATCTCATATAATTCAACCTAATATTTCGGGTGTCCTACTTCACTTCATTGAGGGATATAAGTATCATACCATTTACTACTTTCTAGCTGGAACTACCAATGTCACAGGCTGCATTAGTGAGCCTATGCAGGAAAAGACAATTCCATTCTACATCTCACCTGAAATCCTTGATTGAAATACTTTGTGGAATTCATTCAGTAATATCTACTAGGTCCTCCGTATGCTGGATATGAGACAACACTTAACCACCTGCTATTCGGTCTAAGATCAGTAAAATTCATTATCATCACCATCAGTCATATGTAGACACGCTCAGCCTCACTGGTGGCCTACAGGAATATTCCTAAGCATTTGGGGTGGTCATAAAAGGACTTTAGGTATAATATGAAGTATAAGAAGGGTGCCAACCTTATGTGTGGACTGACTTTGGAAGCATCAGGGGTATGACTTGGTCATATGTGGAAAAAGAGGCAGAGCAAAAAAAGGTTTTTATGATTCAGATGTCTCTCTTTGTGGTTTGGTCTAATTTGGGGAGCAGGGATTCCCAGGTTAACTGCAAATAGCATGATTGAGAAACTACCATTTATTCCAGTCTTGTCTCACTCCTCTCGTCCACAGGCACTGTTCTGGTGGTCCTCTTCTGTTCACACGATGTTCTTGCCTGAGACTCTTCAGCATAGAATTGGTTGTTTCTTCCTTCATGGCTCTTATAAATAATTATGGAGAGTTTTCAGACTTTGTACCTCACATGCTAGAAGCCTAATATTTCTTTTTCTTTCCTTTTTTTTAGAGGTGGAAGGGGCAGAGGGAGAGGAAGAAAGAGAATCTAAAGCAGACTCCACGCCCAATGCGGAGCCTGACCCAGGACTCAATCTCACTACCCTGAGATCATAACCTGAGCCAAAATCAAGAGTTGGATGCTTAACTAACTGAGCCACCCAGGCACCCCTAGAAGCCTAACATTTCTTTAACAATCACCTTCTACTAAAGGTTTTGCTTCCCTTTAAAACATTCTGCCAAATGTTGGGTAGTAGAACAACCTTAGTAATATATCAGTCAAGATAGGCCAGGCAAGGCTGCAGTAACACATAACCACAAGATCTCAGACACTGAAACAACCAAGGTCTATTACTGCTCCCACTACATGCCCACTGCAGTTTAGCTGGGGTCTCTGTGCACACTGTTTTCATTGGGACATCCTGGCTGTGAGAGTTCCAGCTCTGTGCTTCCACAATCGCTTAAGCAGGAAAAGGAACATTGGTTCTTAAAGCTTCCACCTGAAAGTGACACATGGCTTTGTAAGTCACGTGACCACATGCAACTTCAAGAGGAAGCAGAAGAGTGCAATCACTCATGTAAGCAGAATCCAGAGGGCTGGATTCTTCTAGTGAAGAGCGATAATGACCACTGCCGGCGGCCAACGGGAAGGCATGCATGATGCTTGAGCTTTCTTTCACTCTCCTAAACACCACATCCTATATCCTTGTTTGCTCAACTGGTTGTGCTATTTTGGGTTTTGTGCAAGGAAGGAAGGAGTTGCATTCTGCTTCCTTTGTTGGAGAGAGAAGTGGAAGATGACTTCTGATACTTAGTTGTATGAGACCGTAATGCATCCTGTGTAATTCCCTAAAACATCAGTATGAAAGAAAAATATGCTTTGTACACACACACAAACACAGACACACACAGTGGTAAAATATACATAACATAAAATTAGTCTTCTAATGAGTTTTCAGTGTGCAACTCAGTACATTCACACTGTTGTGCAGCCATCACCACCATCCATCTCCAGAACTTTCTTATCTTCCCAAACTGAAAGTCCATTCCCCATTAAACTCTAGCTCCTCATTTCCCCTTCCGCAGGCCCTGGCAACCACCATTTTACTTTCTGTCTCTATGAATTTGACTACTCTAGGTTTCTTGTATAATTTGAATCCCATAGTATTTGTCCTTTTGTATCTGGCTTATTTCACTTGGCATTATGTCCTCAAAGTGCATCCCTGCTATAGCATGTGTCAGAATTTCATTCCTTTTTAAGGCTAAATAATATTCCATTGTATGGATAGACCACATTTTGCTTATCCATTCATCTGTCAATGGATGCTTGGGTTGCTTCTTCCGTTTGGATATTGTGACTAATGCCACTGTGAACATACTGTACAAGTATCTGTTCAAGTCTGTTTTCAATTCTTTTGGGGACATATCCCCAAAAGAAGGTCATTCTATTTTTAGTTTTTTTGAGAAGTGCAGTGGCAATACTTAGCCCAGTATTTCTTATTTTCTGTAGAGTTATAGCCCCATCCTGGTGACTCAACACATAAACCTAGTAAATTCCTGAGAATTTTTATAGGAAAGAAACCTCTTTATCTTGGATTAACACAACAGTTGCTATATTTATTTGACCATAGACTCTCTACCCTGTTTTTGATTGAGATGTCCACTAAGACCCTATGA
The DNA here is from genome assembly GCF_029215605.1 of Mirounga angustirostris. Classification (NCBI taxonomy): domain Eukaryota; kingdom Metazoa; phylum Chordata; class Mammalia; order Carnivora; family Phocidae; genus Mirounga; species Mirounga angustirostris. The sequence continues at coordinate 3,714,028 of NW_026991709.1, read as the reverse complement.
AATGTGATTAGTGTGAGAAATATTAATTAAGTGTTAAACTCTTAGCACCTTGTGGGCTGCACAAGAAACGGCTAAATGACCTAAGGAAAAACCTTAAATGTGGAGGATAAAGATGCCACAGTATGACTGGTCAGCTAGCCAGCCTTCTTGTTAGCTAAAAATTACTAAAAACATCCCAATTCCACCAAGCTGAAAAACATAGTTGAGTGAAAGTAATGAAAGCTGGAAAGGAGAGAGGAATGGGTAGAGGGCTGGGAGGGGGAAAGGGAGAAGGAGGGGAAGGAGAAGACATATCTCGTGAAGATGTCCACCTACTGGGCTATGCTGGCTGCATTCTCTTCCCTTGCTCATTTCATCTGCACAACAGTTGGAAAGTAGAAGTTCTGTTCTTCTTGAAGAGACTGGACTCAGGACCACACAACTGGTAAGCAGTGCTGTTGGGACTGGAGCTGCTCTCATGACCCCGCAGCAGAGGAGGGCCAGTGGCTCTCAGTAGCCATGGAGGGAGCAAAGAGATGCCTGCAGGGGAGAGCCGTGTCTGGCTGCAGGGGCAGCTTGGTGGCCTGGGGGCAGGCAGTGTGGGCAGATAGCCCCTCAGCTGCAGTACACGCTAAAGTCCATCTTAGGTGGAAGGTTTTCGGATAATAGTGCATATAGAAGCTGGCAGTGTTTGTAGAATGTCTGGGGATGGGTGGGAGGAGGCTGTTTGAGCCTGGCCCCAGAGCTGGGGGCTCCCAACACCCGGACTTCTGCCCAGCTTCCCTGTGGACTCTAGAGGTCACAAGCCCGGGGGCTGCACCCTGTTGGGAAGCTCTGCCCTAAGTGTGTTCTATCACAACACAGAACATGGAGTTGCAGGGAAAGCTATGTGTGTTGGTGGTGGTTGGCGGGACTAAGCAGGACGCCAGCTGCAGTGGCAAGTCGGAGGACACGGTGCCATCTACCCTCATCCAAAGTGGCCTCGCGCTTTCATCAGGGGTCTGTGGAACAGACTGTGGGACTCAAGTGGGGGAAGAAACAGGACATTTGATTCCCTTGAGTGTGGAGAGCAATCTGCTCCTGGCCTCTGAGGTAGAAACTGAGAGCTTTGTACTTGAGAAGGAACTTTCTGGCAACAGGTGATGACCTTGCATGGTAGGACGACAGAGCAGGTGGGGGTGGAGGTGATGGACACTGACCAGCCCATCAGAAGCTGGTAGGGTTTTTTTTTTTTTTTAAGATTTTATTTATTTATTTGAGAGAGAGAGAATGAGAGAGAGCATATGAGAGGGGTTAGGGTCAGAGGGAGAAGCAGACTCTCCGCCGAGCGGGGAGCCCGACGCGGGACCCGATCCAGGGACTCCAGGATCATGACCTGAGCTGAAGGCAGTCGCTCAACCAACTGAGCCACCCAGGCGCCCCTATCTTTCATGTTTTTTCAACTTGTTCCCTTTGCTGTTTTTCCATTTCATCCAGGGATTTCCATCGCGGAGAATATTCATACTCAAATGTGCCATGCTGGGCAAAACGAGGAGGCGTTTCTCTCTCCTGTTGATACATTGGATTCTTCTGTGCAAGTTTTTCAGGAAGGCCATCTTCATCATCTAGTTGTTCAAGTGGTTCCACAATGACTGGACGAGGAGTTGTTGTCAGTAAGAAACACCTTCGCTGCATCTTTCAAAGGCTTTTCTTGCTGCTGGTTTAGAAGCCAATTCCACAATGCCTTTCCCTGTAGATCCACAATGCCTTTCCCTGTAGATCTGCCCCGATCATCCACAATCACAGCAGCCCTTTCAATAGGACCCAGTTGGCGAAAGGCTTCTTCCAACGGTTCACTGGAAACACAAGGTGAAAGATTTCGAGCGGAGAGGGCAGCGGCTTGTGTGGCAAAGCGAACCCGAAGCTGCCTACCTCTCCTGGGTGTATCAGCAAGTGCAGCTTTGGCAGTTTCAGCCAATGCCCAGATTCAAGTTTAATGAGCCCAAATCCTTGGCCTTGGTCGATAAAAGCTGCTCCTGGTTCTCATATTTCGCAGACAGTCTTTTGAATTCCTCCTCTGTGGTGCCAGCAGGTGGATTCCCAACAAACAGCCGCCCGCGCTGCGTGGAAGTTTTCTCTCCAGGCCTCCCCGAGAGAGACGAGGTGGCGTCCAGCCCCCCGGAGTCGCTGAGCTTCTCGTCTGTCGCTGCGGCCGCCGGCCCGCCGGCTGGGGACCCCGCTGGTGCTGCCAGGGGGCGGGCGGGTGGCGCTGCCGGCCTCCGCGGGGCTCCCCGCCGCCAGGAGCGCTGCGGCCCGGCCCGCCGCCCGGCTTCGGCCCGCCGCCCGGCTTCGGGCGCCTGGCATTCTGCCGCCTTTCGGGCCTCGGGGCCCGGGCCCCCTGCGGGGGGAGGTGGCGGGCCCCCGGCCTGAGGCGGGGTGCTGGGGACCCCGCTGCTCGGCGGCGCCCAGGTGACAGCGGGCGGCGGGGGCGGGGTGGGGCCAGGCCCCGTCGGGGCGCCCGAGGTCGGAGGAGTAGCAGGCGGTGCGGAGCCCGAGGCCGGCGGGGCGCTGCCCACTCCGGCCGCCGGGCCGGGGCCCGAGGAACGACGGGCTTGGGCGAGGCCTGGGGCGGCGGCGGGATCGGGGGCGCGGGGCCACCCTGGCCCGGCCGGGACCCACGGGTCCGCGCTTCTGATTGAGGCCCGTGCCGGGTGGCGGGGAGCGAAGTCGCGGAGGCCGCCGCGGGTCCCGAGACAGGTCTGTGATCACGCGGCGGTCGAGGCAGACCCGGAGAAGACGCTCGGGGACCCTGGAGGCCCCCTTGCTTCACACGAGGTGGCGGGTGGCACAGGCCAGAGTGATCTCTTTTTAATGACATGCTGCAGTTGGAACCCAGCCTCTTAGGAAGGGCAAACCTGGGAGGAATTTGGTCTGACTCCTTCCACTTGGTGGGGTGACTCCAGGGCCAATTTAGATTTTGCTGAAATTATAGTACATTTTGGAAAACTTATGCTTTCCATGCGCAAGTGCAAAGGATGCACACAAATGCGAGCATCAGGATGAGGGAGTCCTTGACCATCTGCGTTCCCCCAAAGAAGCATCCATTTCTGGAAATATAGTGGATATTGTTGCAGATGGAATGCTGGTAACTGTGTTGGGGAAAGGTCTGGGAACTTCTTTTTTTTAAGATTTTATTTATTTATTGAGATAGAGAGAGTGGGGAGGGGGTTCTGAGGGAGAGGGAGAGAGAATCCCATACAGACTCCACACTGAGCTCAGAGCCCTGCAGGGTTCAGTCTCATGACCCTGAGATCATGACCTGAGCTGAAATCAGGAGCTGGAGGCTTAACTGCCCCAGGTCT